>NC_134495.1:31570498-31939706 GCF_040206685.1 Ascaphus truei
TTGAATGGAGTGGAACACTTCTCCCGCTTCGTGAAGCAGCTGCAAAGCATATTGAAGGGCCTTTGTTTCAGGATGACCTGAATCTTAAATTGTAACATGGAATCTAGATCTACACAACACAGGAATATTAAAAGGATACTCACCCAGTGGGAAGCTGATCTGGTCACACATGCCCAGCAGTTGGCCAAAATACACCTTTTTATCACCAGCATGAATACCCAGCTCATTCATTCTGGAAGTAGATATATATATATATAATGGTGAGTGACCTAAAAGCACAGTCCCACCCAGACGCCTCAATGCGGTTAACGCCTATACATGTTAGAATCTTGCCCCATGAGCATGTCCTCAGCGGCATTTAAGGGCAGGAAGCGTTCTCGTAGTGCAGGGGGTGGCCATCTACAGTCCTCAACAGCTGCCAACAGGTCAGATTTTCATTATACCCCTTCTTCAGCACAGGTGGCTCAATCATTGGTTCAGTCCTCAACTGAACCACCGGTGCCGAAGCAGGAATGTCCCACAAACCTCACCTATTGGCAGCTCTTGAGGACTGGAGTTGGCTAACCCCATCTTAGAATAATGCAGATAAACAGCAATCAGTGCAGACTGTTACTTTAAATAAATGATCAATATTAATCAGTCTTTCCAATAACCGCTACGGATATTGAATGTAATGGCTGCATGGAACAATTTAAAAAGATAAACACTTACTAAGGTGATTTAAAAAGCATCAATATGCAATATCAAGCATAAAGAAGAAAAGCAGCATAAAAAGAAAAGCAGGTCCCCATTCCACACAGGGACAATTTCTATATCCGCTGCAGTGGCAGAATTGCAGGCAAAAACGGCCCAAGTGGCTGCTTCCGCAGGTCTAGAATAAGCGCATCAGTATACTACAGGTATATTAGTTACAAAGAGCCACATTACGCAAGCCCTGAATGCCAGATCATAATAAAATGAAATCCGCAGTAGATTTTATATCAAGGTAGAAAAGTAAAAAAAAATAAAAAAATACAAAATACTTTTTCAGTACTTTTCCTGTAAGCAATAGATCAGAAATGACAGTAAGAAGAACTGCGGTTACAACATTTATCCAACAGTGGGTGAGTAATGAGTATGAAAGTATCCTCTGGCAATGCATAAAGATAACATTAGCATGGCAAGACAGATGCAGTACTTTTTTCTTTCACATATACAAATATATTTATAGAGCATCAACACATCGTTTGCTGTAATAAAATAGACAGAAACATTAAATAACCTATGCAGATTAATAAACTAGTTTCAGAAGCCAAGGTAACAAAAGATGAAAACATACAGTAGTTGTGGCTTCCAAGTATTATTCATTTCTACTTCAGTACTAACCTGTAATTCTGTTTTACCATAGTATCATGAAAGTTCATTTACAGACTTCCAATTACATTACGTATTGAAAAAAAAGAAATGACTTTTCTCCCTCCAATATATTAACTAATGATCTTCATTTTCAATTAAATGACTTCATTAAAAAAAGGCAGTGTCTGAACTGTGAGAATCTGTCAATGTGCCAGCTTCACGTAACCTCAGAAAAATCCAGCGTGTGTCCTGGTAAATAATTAATACTTCAATAGCTCAAGAATATTGGGATCTATTTACTACAGGCTATCGGCAGCAAAACAGGGGCAATAGCGCATTTAAAAGCACCTGAAGTTTTTCGTTTGATAAATATGGTGCACAGCTCTTGGCCTGGTTTTGCGTCAGTTTTTTCATTTGGGAGATTAACGTAATTTACACCCATTGCCCTAAAACCATCTTGTAAATGGTGCTTTTTAAATCTTGGTACCAACCAGGGCCTTCGGCAAGGCGAGTGGGGACAAGCGTCGCTGTAGCAGAGGGGCCCAAATCCTGCCCCTCTAACCCAAAGATTGAAGCAACTTCCGTGATTGGCTGGCCAGTACTCTTCCTCTGCATGGCCAACTCCAAATAAATAGTGTGTTACACAGGGGGGGCTCCCCAGCTCCTTAACATCCTCCGACCCTGCTCAATAACCCAGAGCCCAGAACAAAACAGTATCATTGGACCCCAAACCCCGATATATACAGCATATGGTCTTTATTCAATGTAAAAGTAAAGCAATCTAAATGTAGAACGTCCCCTCTTGCTTATTTGATTCTAAGATTATATTATATATATTTTTTTAATTGTGGGCATCAGGTATCAATCCGAAATATAGTACGATACAGAAATGAATAGTAAGTGCCAACAAAATAAATCCCTACCGCTTGAGCGTTAGTTTCACAGTGTCTTCATTGTGTGAGGCCACCATCACGTTTGCCTTGCGGTTGTGCCGGATTTCTTCCAAGACATAATCAAGACATCTGTGGGACAAAGGACGTATAATCAGAACTCAGACTAGCACGAATGCCATGCTACGAATTGATACATTGAAGAGGGCATTAGACACCACTTAGAATTCCTAATGGAGAATTGCATTAGTCAATGAATAAATGGTACAGTAGGTGCAATAGATTATTTTTTACAACAAATAAAAATACCACTTGTGAGCAGATTTACAAGTCTCAGATCTGTAACCCTGCATTTTCGCCATTATCGCTTAGATAACACGCTTCCACTGCCACTAGGGTTTCTGGTTAATGACATGTAAATCAGCTCTGTAATCTGCAAAAGGCAGGGTTGCAGAACTGTGAGATGTGAAAGTGCACACAAGTGGTATTTTTGATTTGCTGTATACTGTACACTGGAGTGTGTCACTTTTTTACCCATCAGAATTTTTTTTTATTTTTATTTTTTGTTACATTTTTTTTACCATAGTTCAAAAAAAAAAAAAATCATTATCCTTGTAGCAGAACTGCTGCTTTAAAGATAAGAGACCTCCCAGACCTTGAGATTTCGTTTTGAAATTCCCTTACAAGTATTCTTATCTGGGGAAAAAAAAACAAATATGACCACTGGATTTAATCTCACTCTGGCAGCCAATAGAAAACTGCGACGACATGACATTCCAGCTTCCTATTGGGTAACCAAATTAGTTTTGTTGGAAAAGTAAAATATGTATATTCCAGTTTACATACTGTACATACAGATTTGCACAGCTGCAAGTAGCATCCATTTTGATACTGTCCCTTCATGTATATGAAGGCTATTACTTTAAGCTCTCTCAAATTTATTGTGATTAAAATACATAATCTCATGTCCTCCCGAGGCAGCCAAAAGAAATGGACTGACTTCAGACATGCATATACAGTATGCTAAACCCAATCATAAATCAAAGTTTAAGTGTCAATCCATTTCTATAGGCGACCTGTGCACATTAATATGACTATTGGTGCCATTAGAGCTTATTCACTTCAAGCTCAAAATACATACAGTATGTTAAAAATAAAATTATATATAGGAATTATCAAATGAAAATATTACTGTATGCTCATTTGCATGTCTTAGACAGGTCTGCAACCCTGCCTTTCACCATTATCACCCAGCACACAGCACTTCCACTGCAGCAAAGGATTCTGGGAAATGACATGCAAATGAGCACAGTGTGCCACCTTTTGCTTCAAAACCATTCAACATGGTTCCCCTATAGGCTATACACATACATATATACACACACAGTACATATACATATACTTATTTAAACATACAAATATTTAGCCCCTGTATCACCTTAGTGTCCACACACTGATTTATGCACGAGTCATGTCCTTTTATTTCATTATTGTACATTCACATTGTTCGTTACAAATACTGTAGCTGTATTTATTATATTTCTGCATTTGTACTTAATCACTTGCACATGTAAGTAGTCTGCATATAACCAAGGGTCCACTTTAGATGAAGGGAGAACTGCTTGCCCCTAAAAAAAATAGCAGCTCCAACACAGCATCACAAACCCTGATCAAGCCACAGGAAGTTGCGAAACGTATAGGATTGCGAGCAGTGCCTAGCAAAAACCCATAGAAATCAAGACGCGGCCATCCATTTTAAATCACAGCCTGCGGAGATGGGCGGTACACATGGACAGGACTCCACTAGGACTGACTACTACAGATAAACTCTGAAAACTTATTATACCTTTTTGTTGCACTTTTTTGTTTGGTGCTTTTCATTACCTATTGTGTTACAGTATATATAAAATTGTATTCTTCAGTTTGCACTATGTTGGCTTGGTGTTTGCGCTTCTCCACATTAGTGTATATATACATATTTGAGACTGTTTGTCTGTGTCTCTTATTATGCACGCCCGAACTGCAAGACTTGGTACAACCAAACTTGGAAGGATTACTTCCTATATCAAAATAAGGTGAAATGTCAAGGTTTGGATCCTCTGGAACACTCCAAAAGGGGATGCTGCTAGGAACATTGGGTACAAATCTGGGACCACATCTACTATATATTTGAAAAGTGGTTTGTTTGCTATGCATTTGGACACCTCTTAAGATACCGAAACCACATTTTGCATTTTTGTCGGTTTGGATACATAATATTTTTAATTCTATGAGTTATTACAATTTCTCAAAGTAAATTAGCCACTAGGGGCCTCATGCAGAGAGCAGCGAATTTTAAAATTGGAGAGTTTAATAAAAAGTAGCTTTTTTGGAGAGTTTTATTCTCCATATGCAGAAATGTGCGAATTCTGCAATGTTTGTCATTAATGCGTGTGGCGAGTTAGAATTGGAGAGATGCGCGCTGTAGAAATGTGTTAAAAAAAAATCGCGCATTTTTTTCCCCCTTTCCTATAGGCGGCGAGCTCCATGTAATTGCCAACTTTTCTTGGCGAGGCAAATACTAGCAAATCGCGCCATTTTCTTGGCGCGAACAGCCGCTAGATGCCGTTCGCGGCTCTCTGCATTAGGAGAGTTTTAAAACTGGCGATATGTAGGTTCTCGCCAGCCGCGCGGCGAGATTTTGAAAACGAAAAAAAAAAATGGCGCTTTTTTCCAAACTCGCCATTTTCGGCTGTTTTTAGCTCGATTTTCGCCGGAAAATGGCGAGATTGTTCATAGCGCTGCTCTCTGCATGAGGCCCTAGGTCTTGTATCTAGTAGGCTATATAGGCAGTCCTCACTTATACGCCTAAGTCCACCCGCAAACCGCCATCAAACAACGGACCATGTTAATCTACGGTGGTGGGCGTCAGATAAGCGGCTCTGACGTTGGATAATGCATCCATCCGATTGCGTCAGATAAGCCGTTAGACGGAAAGCGGATGGTCGGATACTGAGGACCACCTGTATATCTGGCACATGACATCATACTGGTGACAGAGTCATATAGCTATAAAGTTTACACAGAAAGCAGAAGAAAGATAGAAAGTCAGTTGGCACGTGATGAGAAAGTAAGAATACTGGTGAAGGAGAGCGAGGCGGAAAGAATTAGGGACATCATAAGGTATTAAAGGAAAGTGATGGGAGGAGTGAAATGAGGTTGGTTTCTTAGAAATCCAGAGCAGCGCGTCCACAAAAACACAAGTATTTAATATCTTGTATCATTTCCTTTTAGCGCTTTATAATCACAAGTCATGCTAGGTTGTACATTTCTATAGGAATCTGCTACCTTTGGAAAGAGGGAGGTGGTGTGACGTGGTAATAAAATGGCAATCTTGAACACATACAGTACAAGCACATGCTCTCTGCTATTTTGGGTATACCTTACAATCACTGCCCTGTGCCTCAGCTCACACACCTTTGAGTATTTATATATAATACATGGTCCTCTCGGCCGTCCCCATCTAGCACAGAGATACAAATGTGCTTTCACAATTCTACTTTAACTGTGCTTGCATGACTAGCTCTGAGATATAACTGTTTGACAGCCTGCAGCATTACTCTTCACAGTAATCGGAGGTATATACGACTATGCTGAATTCTTAATCATAAGCTGTAATAAGCCATTTTCTGCTGGCTGTAAAACACATGCCCTAAACGTTGAACAGAACATAAAGCATATGCTCTTTGCCGATAAGAGGGTTATAATATAAACCGAAGTGCTAAAGACGAACCGTTTTAAATGAGTAAAAATAGGGATTGGAGTAGATAAAGATAGCTTTAACATGTTTATTGGTCTTTTCATGCCAAATCATGTTATAAGGTGTCTAATGTTAAAGTAGCGGGTTCAAGCTGCCGTTAAAAAAAAAAAAAAAGCCAAGTTGCCGATCGATTTGTTTTCCTGTGATCAATCAGCGAAGAATCGGTTCGGGGGTTCACTAAATGGCCGTCAGTGTCGCAGAAGAGGACCCAAGATGCAAAGTTCTGTGGGGGAAGATCATGTTACCAGGCAGTCACTAGATACAATTGGTGCACTGCTAGAGAGCAGGGCTCAAAAAAGGGGTATGCCAGAGCCTGTTTCAGAAGAGAAAGGGGGTGTTGCTTTGTAAATTGTTGCTATAGAAACAAAACATGCTTTACATAATAATACATATACAATTTCTAATTTTTTTTTAATGCTACAAGTATTTTCTTATAGTACAGAACTGATGTATTTATTTAAAAACAAACAAACATATTTACAGTAGGATATTGCTTGAACTGCAGCTTTAACATGAACAGAAATAAAATTAACGAGTCTGGGACGGGTGTCCTCCCTCAGTTCCTACACACGTTGCAGTACAGAGTTTCTTGGCGGGTATCGCGTTAGAAAAAAATGTGAACGAAATAAAGAAGGAGCATAATACAGTACAAAGGGGGTTTAATCTGCTTTGCTCATTATGACAGACTGGTCAGTTTACTCTGCCTGTATATTTCCACAAATGTCACTGCAGATCAGCAGCACAGGAGGGAAAGGAAGGCCCTATTTTTATGCAGTATAATAGATTACACCTATAATTCATACTTCAAAAAAAAAACCCTAAAAACACTTTTGCAGAGACTACTTTTGGGACATTTGCTTTTAAGCTTCATTCTTTTTGGGCATTGGGAAAACCGTTCTCCTATACAGATGTAGCTGGCGTTTTAGTTCTTGCCAACGAGTGTCGGCTGGAAATCCATCACACCATATTTTGAGGCAACAATTCACATGTACCGTGTGCCCACAGTCATGAGAGAAAGAACGCTACCCGTAATCGGCCTTTACGTCTGTACACAGCAATCGTTTTGCTCTACGTTCACCAAAGCAGCAATCTGTTCTACTCTCCAATGGTTAAAAAAAAAAAAAAAAGCCCTTTATTTTTCATGCCAAGTTCCGTTATTGCTGGGGGGTTTTTGTTTAGCAATCCCACTCTTTTTTTTTTTTTACATAGTGTTGATTTTTAGATATCCTTCTCTGGTTAAAATGGCTGCTGTCATTCCCACCTCCTTAAAGCAACAGAGGTTGCCATGGTAACAGCAGAGGGCAGTCAAAACGTCGAAACTCAACAAGGACATGATCAGGTTTTGTAATGACCTACTTTTTTTTTGGAGGGCGGGGGGGGGGGGGGGGTATTATAGCTGCTTAAAATACATTAAATAAATTCAACTTCTGACCATTTTTATATTAAAACATAAAGAGGATATCAGTGATAATTTTTAGATCTCCTGTTTTCCTGCAGATTGCAATTGCCATTAAAAAGCAAGGAAGAGGTTAAATAAAACATATGTGGAATTACAGAATGTAGTCCATTTAAAAAACAAACAAACAACAAACAACAAACAACAAACAAACATATACATATGTAGCCTAGCCTCTGGCCGCTACTTCCCCAGGACCTTTCCAGTATAAGTCCTGTTAGGTGCAGGCAGTGAAGGGGTTAATTCCTTCTTTTAAGGCTGTGTGCGCTATTGCAGTCTTGGATGATTAGAAGTATCCAAGGGCAGGCCTTAGCAAGAGCCAGAAATTGTCAGCCTGAAGGAAGGATACCGATTGGTTCATCTGTAGTATGTGATGACCAATCGGTATTCAACCTGCTCTGTTAAGGGGCAGGGGTACAAACATCTCCCGAGGGTGGTTTCTGACACCAGAAGTCAAGTAAGTCTGTTTCCCCTCCCCATGAGGAGTGGGAGTGTGTGTGTGTGTGTTATCCGGAGTACTACCAAGGATAAGACTCAGGATGGGGCCTGCAAGGCCTTACCAATAAAGAAGGGCTGTGCAGTCTGTCTGACTTCTGATGTTATGCAATAAAGATCCAGGTGTACCATCATCAGAGTGATTAACTGTCTTGCTGCTGTGAGAAGAAAGTGTCAGTATGGGACATCCCCTGCTATCACAGAGGATCCATGCTGACTGGAGGCGCTGCACCAATGAAGAACTGAGGTAACCTGTAAACCTGTCCTGTTCTGTTCTCCCCAAAACACCACGGAGCATTCAGCCCACCTTTTACCACACATGTACAGCACATCACCTAAAGAAGTAGCCAGAGAAGCAGACCCACCACACACCAGATATATTTTTATTCTAGTCACCCTTTTCTTATTTCATAATATTTAATGTACTTGAAATGATAAACAGAGCTAAGCAAAACAAATAAAGTAGAAAGGTTTTGGTATGGGATTTTTAAGTGCCCTCTTTTCATATAAAAGTAAATAAAAAATAAATAAAAAAAAAAAAACAGAAAGAAAGTTGATGGAGTATGATGAATAAATGACTTTTCCACGTAATGCACCAATTCAAATCTGTTCCTATAGAGCGGACTGATTAATTGAGCAGTGTGGGAATGGACATGTTCTTGGCAGTTTGGGACAATATTTTATTTATCTGGCAAAGTTTTTGGCTGAATACGTATAAAACAAAGTATCTACTTGACATTTGCAGCTTTCAGTGGTTCTAAAAAGGGGAATTGACATGTTTAATAAAATCAGAATACTAAGGGAAGGCAGCAGAAGGTGAGGAAGAGAGGTTGTATGCAATATTGCTTCTGAAGTGCTTATTAAAAATAGGTACACTTTCCCCCCAAAATGGCTGCTGAACTTAATTTAAGCCTATTAGAAACCCGACTTATTGGTTTCCAAGCAGTTTTAGATTAATTTAAAAAGGCCCAAAGCCGGTAGTAGAGTGTTCACATGACTGTTTTAAACTTGCTCTATACAGTACCACCATTCAGAGTGCTTCCACGCACACTTCAAAGTGTGTCTCTTATAATGCACACCCAAACTACAAGACTTGGAACAACCAAACTTGGAAGGATTACTTCCTATATCAAAATAAGGTGAACTATCAAGGTTTGGATCCTCTGGAACACTCCAAAAGGGGATGCTGCTAGGAGCATTGGGTACAAATCTGGGACCACATCTACTATATATTTTGAAAAGCGGCTTGTTTGCTATGCATTTGGACACCTCTTAAGATACCGTAACCACATTTTGCATTTTTGTCGGTTTGGATACATTATATATTTTTAATTCTATGAGTTATTACAGTTTTTACAAGCAAATTAGCCACTAGGTCTTGTATGTAGTAGGCTATACAGGTGAACTTAATGTAAGCCTATTAGCAACCTGACTTATTAGTTTCCTAGCGGTTTTAGATTAAATTAAAAAGGCCCAAAGACTGCAGTAGAGAGTTCACATGCCTGTCTTTAACTTGCTCTACACCACCATGCAGAGTGATTCCATGCACACTTCAAGGACTCAGGGGCTTCTCTGACCAGGCTCTTTGAAGTCCAGATGTCACGAAGCAGGAGGATTTGGAATCTGGTAATTTAGCATTTGAGGTAATTTTTTTTAGTAATGAAACACGATTGAAAAAAAAAAAAACTAAATAAATGCGGGCATATACATAATTCCAAAATAAAAATGGGAGGTGCGGTTTATCCCATGCACATTTAGATCATGAATGTACTGTAGTGATTGTTGCAAATACCTGTGGTACATCTCGTTAGTCTTCTCATATGTGGAGTTGATCGGATCCTCGTAGCCCACCTCAGCCGCACGACTTCTTTCTTGCTGCATGTAGGCTCCACGTACCAGCTTCGCGCCAAAATGCCAACCCTCACGCCGGGACAGTTCTACATCGGCTGTCACATTATCATACGCGTCCTGAAAATAAAATATAAAAAAACCACACATGTATTTCACCTTTTCCAGAAGAAAACATTTTTTGGGGCCTTTACACGTCCAAATATTCTATGAGAAGTTCACCAGGATTTCAGCACAGATTAAACACATGGGTGCATTTGCAGATCTTCAACAGAACACCAACACTTGCTTTATCATAGTATACTTTTAAAATCACCAACATATTTCGTAGCGTGTTACAATGGGGGGTGGGGGGGAGAAGAGTGATATGAATTACAGATGTAGCCAGACTGAAGGTCTCCGGCACTGTGGCAAGCCGCGGTAATGTGATTGCAGCAGCCCTGGTGCAGGAGGATTAACATCGTGGGGGGGTTTGACCCAGAAGCATGAACCCCCTGCATGCAGCACGGTCACCGCAGGATCAATATACGGAGCCGTGACTGAAAAAGCTGGCAACATCTGACCTTACTCTTGTAGGGATTCTTGTCCCTACTCTTTGATATAGCGCTACCCAGCACGAAACACGTTAGAGACCCAGTGGTCCTCCGCTTTTTATCTATGTGGTAAATAAAGTTACTTTTTCTACTTCGTGCTGTCCAGACCCACTTTTGCATTTTTTGGCTATGCTCCGCTGTTCCTGTGTTTCTGCTTCTTACATCCGTCATTTGGTTCTGTTTGTGTACAAAGAAGTGCAAAACAGATATCAACGGTAATGGGGGCCCTGCTCGTGACAGCTTACAATCTAATATCAGGTTAGATCTGGTGGTTAAACGGTGGACAAGGTTTCTGGCCAATTAAAGCTCAACCCAGTTATAACGTGATCCGTTACAACGCGAATCCGCTTAGAACGCGTTGCAAGCGTGGCTCCCAATTTTTTTTAGGAATACCTTACAACACGATTATTGGTATTTTAAATACTTTATTGTACAATGCATACAATTGTACATTATTTTTAACGCAATCCGCTTATAGCGCGATGTGATTCTTTGGACCCCAAGCACAGCGTTATAAGTGGGTTGAGCTGTACAGCTTCCTTTCCATTTTAAAACATGGAGGTTTCCCTCGAGTGTTGATAGCCTGCATTATATTTCTGTTATTCAACTACAGAATTAGAAAACCTAATCAAAAGCAGCGGTTTGTCCTTTTGGAGTAAGCAGGTTGAGCGTGGTTATGGATTCTGATTTCCAAACACTACCAGCTTCACAATGCTGCAGAGAAGCGAATCCCCAGCTTGGGACAGGATGCCAGGCACTGCTGAGTGAAGAGGCTGATGCTGCTGGGTCACTAAAAAATGGTTACTTTATTGTTTCAAGACATCACAAAAATAGGCAACACCTCGCAGAGGCGCACTGACGTGTTTCGTACCACAAGGGTACTTTGTCAAAGAGTAATGCCCTCCATACCAACGCCGGTATAAATGGCCGCCCTCGATTGATCGCTCGCCCCCATACGTCACACGGCTGTGTTCTCACGATGTTTGGTAGTGAGGCACTGCTAGTGTAAGCATGGGATAGGGGATCAAAAGCCCCCGGCTGTCCCAGATATTGCCGGAGTCAGTTAGAATAACTTTATGCATACAAACAAACAGTATTAACATATCCTACACATACACAGTGAAACTTATGTACATAATTAATTAAACACACCATGACAAAACCACCATAAATGAGACAATGATTAATACAAAATAAAAAATGATAAATAAAACTTAGAAACATACTAAAGAATTAAACTGAAAAACTGTAAAGTGTATACATATATAATGAAAATTATTTTAAAACAAATATTGAGGTGTTTATTGTCATATGTTCTTATATTCAATAAATCCATATGTGGCAGTCTATTTTATTTAAATTTTTAGAAAATAAATGTATGTTATATAATATTTAAATTTTTTAATTTGTAATATAATATGTTAAAATATAATGCTCTATAATCTAGTCACATGAATTTGGTCATAAAATAACAATATATTGTACTCTGGAGCTCAGATTCTACATCAAATTTTAATAATTTGAGCATGTCAGTCTACAAATAACAATTATGAAATTAATGATGATATTACCTGTATAGATCTATTTATGAGTATATTATTCATACAAGAAGATATTATTCATACAAAAAGATAAAATAATAAAAGGAAAAGGAGGGGCTGTATTGAAGGAACCCAACCGCCCAAAAAGACAAATGGGCAATAAATATTCAAGGAACACTAGGAACTCTACACAACAGCCGGATACTTCAAAACCACACAAATCCATCCTGAAAAATAAAAGACATACTAATGAAGCATCTAGTACATCTGAGGCCTCGGATAGCGAAAATCGCTCTACTGCAGTTTCCTTTTTTCCAGATGATCAGAAAGAACAAAGGGATAACTGGAGGGAACGGAGTTCAAGAGAGTATACAGGGCGTTATTCTAATAAGGATAAGAGCACACAACCACTCTCCCTTTTTCCTAATGAGTCAAAAAACGGAAAAAGACTAGGCGTCAAAAAAGAAAATCAAGTGAACAAAAAGGACGAAATTTCAATAGACAATTTGAATGTCATCAACCTTTCAAGGGTAGAATTGACAAAGTGAATTACTTCTCATTAATAAAGGGCTTAATTTTGCCCCCTCGGAAGATTTTAAACTGTTTTATACTATGATAGATCTTGAAAAATTTGTACGCAAACTTGTTATGAAAAAATGATTTAATAGATCACAAGTTGATGTGCCCCCTGGTGGACCCTTGGACAATGTGTCACCTATCCCCCCTTACCTGGGGACTTGGTACCACTGTCTCCATCGGATCACCCAAGTGAACACATACTTTCATCCTTTAAAGAATCATGTACTGTACAAGATATGCAAGATCTATGGGAGGAATTTAATGTTGATACCAGTATTGATATAGCCTCTTTGCTTTAAGGTTCTATAGATTCGGGCTTCAGACCGAAATTTGTATTTTATCCCACATACTGTAAGGGCCTCCACGTCAAGACCTTTGAACAGCTTGTAGAGAGATTTGCTGCAATTAGCAAAAGGGGTTAAATTTTCATCTTATGTCCATAGTAATATGACTAGAGATGAAATTGTCCAACTTAAAACATTGAGAAATAAAAACAACTTAATTATAAAAAATGCAGACAAAGGTGGAGCTATAGTCATCCAAATTTCTGATGACTATAGTAAGGAAGCCAATAGGCAATTATCAGATTGTACCTCATATTCGAAACTTCAATCTAACCCCACTAAAATCTTTTCTCACAACTAAACGGCGTACTAGACCTGGGAGTCCTATTACAGGTAATTAATCTAAAAGAAAGAGCATTTCTTTATTGTGCTGAGCCTGTGATCCCAATATTTCACCATCTTCCAAAGGTCCATAAGTCTCTGGTCTGCCCTCCTGGCAGACCAATAATATCGAGCATTGGATCTTTGGGAGATGGATTGTCAAGATATATAGATCGGTTTTTACAACCCCATGTCCATCAATTACCATCATTTTTGAGGGACTCTACAGATCTCCTCAACGCTCTTCATGATTTCACTTGGTCACATACTTACACTTGGGTTTCTTTAGATGTCACCTCACTGTACACTATTATTGATCACCAACACTGTATTACAGCTACACAGTATTATTTAGACACTTTCTACACGTCACCGACACAAAACACTTTTATTATAGAAGCAATCTTATTTCTACTTACACATAATTATTTTTTATTTGATAAACACTTATTTACAACAACGGGGAACTGCCATGGGCACATCATTCGCCCCCTCATATGCGAACCTTTTTATGGGCTATTGGGGACGCACACACATTTTCGGTGACGCCAACCCTTATAGACACAATATTAGATTTTATAGAAGATATATTGATGATTTCATTATTATTTGGGAAGGTGGTGAAGAGTTATTGGGGAGATTCGTTGAGTCCCTCAATATTAATCAGGTTAATCTACATTTTACATATAAAGCTCATGTGCAGCATATCGAATACCTGGATGTATTTTTGTTCATAGATTTGAACAACACTATCCAGAGTGACATTTATCGTAAAACAAATTCTAGGAATGCACTGCTTATAGCTACTAGCAGTCATCCCACTTCGACAATTAAAGGAATTCCAAAAGCTCAAATTTTGAGGATCAGGAGGATTTGTTCAAATGATGATACGTTTATTGAACAATCCATGGATCTGGCTCACAGGTTTAGACAAAGAGGCTATAAATGTGACGACATTCAAAAAGCCTTTGACAATGCTTTTAATACATCAAGAGCTGATCTACTCAAGAATGTGCCTAAGAAATGTATGAAAAAAAAAACAAGAGATGGATATACTGATAATCCATTATTTATCACTCAATACAGCGTCATTCGAATGACATTAAATCAATCATTTTAAAACATTGGCACATTCTTGAACTAGATCAGACCTTAAGACCTTTTGTTAATAAACCGCCTAGGTTTACATTTAGGAGAGCCAATACTCTCTCTACCTATTGATCACCAAGTTTATACTGTGCCCCAAAACAGGAGACTAAAGGCTTTTGTCCCCCCAAAGGCTTCTATAAATGTGGTTTTTGTAGCATAAGTAACTATGCAAAATCTAATAAATCAGTATCATCTAGAGTAGCAGGAGATCGATACACCGTCAAGCACTTTGTTACATGTAACACAGACCATGTGATATATATTCTTTATTGTGGATGTGGAAAAAAACTATGTTGGTCGTACTATCCGACCATTGAAGTTGAGAATCATGGAACATTTAAGATCTACAGTATAAAAAAAGAAAGATCAAAACTTACCTGTTTCACGACATTTCTCTACCTGCCCAATGGGGAATATTGATCATTTTCAATTCAGTGGTCTTGAATATATCCCACTACCAACAAGGAGAGGTAATAGACAGAACATCTTAAACAAACGTGAGATGTTCTGGATATTTACCCTCAATACCTTAACCCCTTTGGGGATGAATACTGAGTGGGAACTCAAACATTTCTTATCCGATTGATGTGTTTCACAATTAATTTTGTCTCAGTTAATATTATAGTATATGAAATATATCTTTTTCCTCTTTTTTGTCCTCTCCTTCCTCTTTTCTTTATTCTCCTTCAATACAGCCCCTCCTTTTCCTTTTATTATTTTATCTTTTTGTATGAATAATATCTTCTTGTATGAATAATAAACTCAATAAGATCTATACAGCTATTACCATTCATTTCATAATTATTTGTAGATTATGACATGCTCAAATTATTAAAATTTGATATAGAATCTGAGCTCCAGAGTACAATATATGGTTATTTTATGACCAAATTCATGTGACTAGATTATAGAGCATTATATTTTAACATATTATATTACAAATTAAAATATTATATAACATACATTTATTTTCTAAAAATTTAAATAAAATAGACTGTCACATATGGATTTATTGAATACAAGAACATATGACAATGAACACCTCAATATCAGCTTCACAATGCTGACCATGTTCTGATCGGTAAGACAAAGGCACGAAACCCTATACAATACAACTGGGCTCTTCAACTGGCGGCCTGCGATCCAAATGCAGTGCGAGAAGGGCCTTGAAGAAATCCTTGGTCTGTCTGCTCCTGCCAATTTCAACACATTGCTTACCCAGCCACGTGCAATTTGTCACAATGAAATGCACTTGTGAGTCAAGGTCAGGTAATGTAAAGATACATGGTACATAGGTTAGAAATGATATATTTCAACATTTTGCAAGCATTTTGAAGTCTTTAAATATATCTAGTATGACAATAAGCTTGTGGCCCTTTTATTCCTGAATGTTCTCTAATCTGGCCCCTTTGGAGAACCTGTTGAAGAGCCCGGCCATACAAGGCTCAGTAAAGGAAACAAACTACATACCTCCCACTGTAAACATGCCTGAGAAAGGGGTTTGCCTATATATAAGCACATTTTTTTTTTTTAAAGTACAGGACATAACCCAGTGTAACTACAGTATGTCTCCCACTGTCTGAAGCTCAGAACCTTCAGCTAGTTACAGCAGCTTGATAACCCATTTGATAAATGGTCAGCCTGTAGCAGGATGATCTATAGACCCACACACGGTGGACCAGGCACCGGAGGATTAACGCTGTGGGAAGCATGCTACCCCCCCCCCCGTCCCATAGAATGACCGTGGCAGACCCAGTCTCTGGTGCCACAGACTTGTTTTTTTGACCGTGGCGCAGGGGTCAGAGTCACACTACATCTGTATAGAAGTCTGTGCTAGAGGTTCAGGAGCGCTCTGTTTTCCCCTCCCACATCGCCATTTTACCGTAAACACAGGTTTTTAAAAGAAAATTCCCATGTTTTAATTTTCATACTACAATTAGGTAAAACAGAATATTTCAGGATTCCACATAACGTTCTGCGACTCGTCCCACTGCTTCCCTCCCCCCCGCCCACCCCATGGTGCGTGGTTTGTTTGGATCCTACCCGGCCAGGTGGTCGATAGCGGAAGTTGGCCCGACTTCAAGCGGTGCCCAACTTCCGGGTTTGGACTGCTGGGGCGGATCCCCCACCACCGCCAGTGAGGCCACAGACATCCCTGGACTCCTACGGAACTGCCAGAACGCAGTTCTGGATTCCAGGATAAGTGTCAGAACAGTATTCCTACGTGTTCCTGGTCCATTCTAACCCCGATATAGATATATCTATAAAAATAGAAGTTATGGAGCCTTCATAGGAGCTGATCACTTTGGTCCTCTATCCCACATTGACCGAGGTGGGATACCTATTCTCATATACCCAATGTTGGACGGTCTGCACCACTGTACGGAGGCTTCTCACCTTTAAGTAACACTGGTAAGTATTGAAGATAATGGGATTATCAGTGTTAAATTTGCGCTGCATTTCCAACGTCAGTCGGCTGATTGCAGGTTGGAAGTAGGTCTGCTCAGCATCTACCATTAGCCGTACACCTTTTTCTAAGGCTTTCTAGGGAGAAAACAGAAATTAGGAAATTGGGTTAATAAGCTGCATGAAGAAAATGATTATTGCTTCATTAGGCGGAGGTATTTCTCCTGGGTTCTTAAATAAAGTAATTGTCCAATAGTACACGAGACATAAAAATCAAATGAGAGACATCTGAGCGGATTGTATCTTTTGTAACACCTTCAGGGGACAGCAACGTGTAGCAGGGCACTGGCGCTGAAGTTAATCTTTCGCATTATTATCCCCGTACGCACAAAATAAAAAAGGTGTTAAACGGTTAAAGAGGTAGCAGCATAATAGTGCCAGCGTTAACTCCATGGGAGCGGTAACATCTGCTACATCTGTATGTTATTTAAGTAATAATCCCCGAAGAACAGGGCATTACTGGACAATAATGCCCTGGCTGGAAGAGTTGAAGGCCCGAGGCAAAACCGAGGGACTTCAACCCAGCCAGGCCATTATTGTCCAGTAATGCCCTGTTCTGATGAGATTATTATTATCACAGGCTAAATGCAGTTTTATTTACATTTTTCATAAAAGAGAGACACTTTTGTACAGTCATATTGATTTTTATCAACATGTCATTTTACATTATCTTGTGCTTTTACTGCAATACTTCAGTGCTGGTATTTTCATGAGTAAAGGTCATTTAGGTAAACTCATTGGCCAAAGCGTTCTAAGGCTGGAGCCACGTCATGGCATACCCTATTGCAGGTCCTGGGGGGAGGGGGGCGGCAATATTTTCCCCTGGTGCACGGTACCCACTTAGGGATAACAAGTGCATGCAAGAAAAATAAATTACACACGATAGCCGCGCAGAATAATGATTTGAAAGCATCTCAGCTCCAATGTTCTTGTTTGCAATTACCGTATGTGTCGGGAGCATATTTAATTAGGAGAAAACGCAAGCAACACAATCACGTTGTCATTAGACATTCTTAATTTCTTCCCTCTTTGTGAAGGTCACTTTGGGTGTTTAATAAATCAGTTTTTGAAGAGATATACACTGCTGTAATGACTTCTGTCATTAGAGAGTGGCTGACATTCGTTCATTTAAAGCAGCAGTGTATTATAATGTCTTTTTCTTTGCATTTCATTAGGAAAGATTCAAGCTTGGCATCTATGCATCTTTTTTCCAATTAGGCATTATTATTATTATTATTAAGGCATTTGAAAGACTTGATCTCACTGACATTTGAGGTTCAGGACAACCCTCTTACATGCAGAATATTGTGGCAATGATTTACTGCATCGTCTGAGCTACACAGTTCATAGCCCATCATAGTGATGCAGGCTATAAATATTAATGAAACTCTAAAGAAGCAGTTTATGGCAGCACTTGACAAGGTTTTATTTTCAACATAAAAAAGCACATTTGGGCAGGTAGAGCACACACACGGATGAACAAGAAACGCGAAATAGTGATTACGAAATAATACGAATGGGACAGGAATACTAAATGGGAGTGGACAAATGCATTAAAAAAATCCTTATTATAAAAGCTTAGTTATTTATTGTAATTTACATTTAAATTCCTGTGTTTTAGGTTTCATTACAAAAGCAACCATATGTACGTAAACCACACACACACACACCAAAAAATGAAGTCATCGACAGGAAGAGCAGCACAAAAATATGAAATATTTTACTATTCAGAGATTATCAGATCTCATCGGCATCAATCGCCTTGCCAAACCATGCTTGAGTACAGATGGACATTCTGTGTTATTTGTAGAGGGCAGTACACACAAATCACTTTTTGAAAGATCATTGAGGAGTCCTTACTATAAACAATCACTTATGTTGATCCACAAAAATAAAATAAAATGGAAAAATGGAAAATAAGTAGTTTTCTGCTGTGTCGAGACTCCATATACAGTATAGTTCAGTATATTATGAACTCCATACAGATGCAGTAAAACTTTCTGTCCCCAGCGCTGCAGACTAACAGGCAAAAGTTTGCGGCACTGGGGAGTGTCTGCCGCGAACACGTTAATCCTTCTGAGCCACGACCGCAGTTAACAAAACGGCAAGCTTTACTACATCTGTACCTTGTTGAAGTGAAACTTCTTTGCTGGCACCTAGTACATTTTTCCTAGCACACATCTCCTTTATGGTGAGACGGAAGTAGTGTAACGTAAGGGAAGTGGGTGGCCTGTGTATGCGCAGAGGCGTCTGGCAGGTGGCTCGCATGCACAGAAGCGAGGACACACACACACACACACACTTTGGTTGTAATAAATTATTGTATGTAGAGGAATATAAAATATATTAAATGTTTCTTAAAGTAGATAAGTAAGAATTTAACAAGCAATTTACATTTATCCAAGTCCTTCCCCAATTATTGCATTACCCAAGCAAAAAGTAAAACCAATGATGAGTAATATGAGCCCAACAACTTTCACAACTTGACACAAAAATCTTTCTTATTGGTCTTCAATAACAAAGATTAGTGTGTCAATATGACAGGGGCAATTTGTTAGGTCGGATTAAGGCAACATGTCTATATTAGAACCGGTTGAATAGAAGATAATCGCTGGTAGATATAAAAGGGGGAAACGATAAAACGGTGAGCACGTTCTAAATGAAACTTTTGTGTTTTGTCACTGAAATTATATGTTGATGTTCTTGATTGAATGAAAAAATTGTGTAGAATTACAATTTCAGTGAAAACAAAGACGTTTCACTTAAAATGTGCATGCTCGCCACACACCCTTTTCCCCTTTATTTTTACAGCAGCCCGTTTATTTTCTGTCGGTACCAGTGTTAAGCAGAAATATCAACTCCCTGAACACGCATCTAGTTTTGTTCCAAGATCTCATATTTAATTATGAGATATCAGAACACATTATAGATTGTCAACTTGACTGGTGACCTTTTTGCATCAGTTGATATTAATATTTGTGTGTGCGGTTGTGTTTTGACATAGTCTTACCTCGGCTCTGTTGCAGTATATATTGTCACCTTATAAACAGACTGTAGCAACATATATCAGGTGAATTAAAAAAAACGCAATATGTTCCTGACCTTTGCAAGGACATCCATTCTCTGTAGCATCCTTTTCATCTGCAGATCTTCCTCCTCGGTGAACCTGGACAGAAGTGGTTCTAGCTGGCCGGTCTGCAAGAGAAGATTAGCCCCATTTAGGGGTAAAGGCAATTTAAAAAAAACAAACAAAATAAAAAACACAGCATAATTATATGGTCCGATATTGATATTCCCCATAACTGCTAAGAATTATTGTATGGTCTGTAGAAACCACTAAATACTAGTGCATCCGTTGGGAAAAAAGTTTGCCAATGTGATTTATTCATAGACAGCAAATTAATTCAGGTATGAATAAAAATTTGACTAATTTATGCAAATCTATCCCTGTGGATATGGTACAAATCAACAGAAAACGTAGTCACAAATTAATTACACTGTCTTAATGCATATACAAATGTATGTATAGATGAATATACACACATTAATAATTCTATTGATATTTTCTTAGATACAATAGGTTACCAGTTGTACAAGTACATACATACATACATACATACATACACACATACATACATACATACATACATACATACATACATACATACATACATACATACATACATACATACATACATACATACATACATACATACATACATACATACATACATACATACATACATACATACATACATACATACATACATACATACATACATACATACATACATACATACATACATACATACATACATATATATATATATATATATATATATATATATATATATATATACGCATACATATGATGGAATAGGCAAGATTTTTACTTTAAAAAAAAAAATATGCGTTATATTAAAAAAAAAAGTTATAAATGGTACAATAAAATGTATCAATTTGTAGAGAGAGAAAGGAAGAGAACAGTAACGGCCAGTTATTAAATTCCAGTGACAAGCAGCAACACAAGCGGCCAAAAGTGGCTATAGGAAGCAAAATCAAATCAAAGTCTTGCTGCACAAGTGGAATACATACAGCGCAAGAGGTCTGATCCAAGGCCTGCTTTGCGATTCATGATTGAATCATCATCATCAAGGTCAAGACACTCATGAAGATGAATTACTCATATGAAGGGTCACCACTTTATACACCACGGTCAATTGCTTCCTAGTGACGTAAAATATGCCGGTGGAAAAAGGCTTGTAGAGTCACATTGAACCAGGTGGTGGCACAGTTTCATTAGCTATTCGACAACACTTCTCCGGAGCTGCTGGATTCTCTCATTTAAGCATGCTGATCAGCTGAAGCCACGAATTTCACATCGTGCAGGTGGCAAATCCCAAAAGATTTTTTATTGTCTCATCTTGTTCTTCTACATTGTTATAAATATACAGCAAAAGATACAGCCCTGAAGCTGGAAGGTGGCAGGCTCAAGGGTAGTGTGCGGAAATGCTTTTTCATGGAAAAAAAGGTGGTGGGACTCGTGGAATAGCTCATCAACATTAGCTGGTAGAGGCTAAAACAGTAAGGGGATCAAAAAATGCTTTGGGTAGACTGAAAGCTATACAAAATATTAAAGAACGTCAATGATCAAATATGATCTGAGGTTTAACAGTTAGGGAAATGGGTAGACTAGGTGGGCATGAGGTTTTTAAAATAGGGGTTCTAGGTTAAAAATATTCCATTACTTCTGCTAGCTGTGTCCATAGAGGGTACAGCCGTGCGGAGGCTGAGGGAAAGCGGGTGCTTTCCCTGGCCTTTGTACACGCGCTGTCCGGGGGCGTGTCTAAGGGCGGGCGGGCCAGTGACGTCACGGAGCTGGTTCACCCTCATTGGGCGAACCACTCATGTGACCATTCTGGTAGCCACAGGATGCGGTAGTACAGAGCACAGCGAACGACAGGACTCCACAGGACAGCAGTGATGAAGATTAAAAAGTTTTCTTTATTAGCACATCATGGTGCAGACAGGTGCAGACAGGTATGGGAGCAAGATCTCCTCCTCTTACGCCTGTGTTTGGCGCTTCGTCACTCTCTCTCTGACGAAGCGCCAAACACAGGCATGAAACGCGTAAGAGGAGGAGATCTTGCACCCATACCTGTCTGCACCATGATGTGCTAATAAAGAAAACTTTTTAATCTTCATCACTGCTGTCCTGTGGAGTCCTGTCGTTCGCTGTGCTCTGTACTACCGCATCCTGTGGCTACCAGAATATCTACTTTACCCAGCAGAAGCACGCATATTCAGGAGGAAAACGGGCATGGTTCACGTGAGTCTTTGGCATTATTGCATTACTGGGAGGTACTATACAGGTGACTTTAGGCAGTCTGAGACTGTGTCCTTATTGGGAGTGATGTGGTAGGGTTTATATATATCTGCTTACAACACTCACCAGGGCTATATATATATATACACATGTCTCTTATATACGCCCACCTGCATACCCCAGCACTCACTTGTGTATATAACCTACCGTTGATTAACGCTCTTCAATCAAGATTGTTTATATATTGCCATCAAACCTGGTCATTTGTAGCACTATACTAGAACATTGTTCTTTTACCCTACACTCACGTGACCACCCTAACGTGCGAGAAATCAGTTTTGACTGATTTCACGCGCATCGCGCACCCGCTTCCGCGCGATCACTGCCTTTAGGCAGTCTAATTGCGTGCGGACGCGTCTGCGCGTATGGACGCAGAAAAAAAGTTTATTGCGATACGTTTTTATGATAGTTTTACGAGGCGTAACTATTCCCGATAACCCGGTGCAAGAACGTTAGTTTTACTTTGAGCTCCATTGCAAACAGTAATAACGCATGCAATATTTACCATGTTATTTCTGTGCTTTATTCTGCGCTAACAGGTAATACAATACGCCAGCTACATCTGTTTGTTTCTGTGTTATGCATGTTCTTCTGCATGCACCTTTAGTATTTAAATGAGAATTCCGGTCTTATGCAGCTGTAATAGTTACAGTCATTTCAAGTCTAGAAATCTTTTCAATAGGAAAGTATTAGTGAAGACAGAAGAACTGCCGGTTCATTGTATTAACAGAATCCAAATTATAGCCTGTATAGGTATAGCAATAAATAAAATAAAAAATGAGCAGGCAAATCAATGACATGATTACAAAATTCTAAAACAAAAACAATTGTAGTTACTGTATGATTGGAGGAATTTAATGACAAGCTTTTGCAAAATGTGAATTAAAGGCATTGCTGCATTCAAATTTGGGGCCAAGTACGAACCACAAAATACTAACGTTGGCCTAAATCATTAACAAAGTAATTCACATTTAGCATCTATATAAAGAACTATTGTTTTGGATTGGAGGCTGGAGAGAAACATTACTCGGGAAACAGGCCCATATTTACTACTGTACATCTGCCAAAAAACATTATCCTCCGTAAGGCAATGGTAGGCAACAATCTACTTCAAACTCCCAAGGGCCACAAATCTACACAGAAACGGCACACAGGCAGAACGGATGCTGCAGGTAGATTCTCCCTGTTCCAATCAGCTGCATGATGATCAATACTGTCCCACTCGTCTCACACTGAACTAGTGATTAGCACAGCAGAGGAGCAGGCAGTACAGCCTTTATCAGCGCACAGTCATTAAGCATTTGAAGGAGCGGGAGATGTTAGGAGCTATGCCAGCAACATCTCCATTCCTTTGCAGTGGGCAGAGAGCTTCTGTGTCTGCCAAAAATTGGGGGTCCGTCTGTTGCCTACCAATGCTGCAAGTTGTCTTTCAGTCTCGAAAGGGGAGTTATGGCACAGGATTGCTTTGTAAATATAGCCCTACTTCGGGCTAATTTAACCAAACATTTACAGAGCTAAATTAAAATGACACAAAAGCGTTCCTCTGATTACAATCGGCTCTTTTTTCTTTGAAAATAACCACCTTTCAGTTATATTTTCTAGCTTTCAAAGAAAAAAAAAAAAAAAGGGAATTTTTTTAAACCCTTTTTTTACTTATGGAAAGCAGGTGGTCCCAGGAGACGAAACACACTGTCGTCACCCCCCCTTACCCCCCGAGTTACACACATACATATAAAAATGTAGTGCTGGTACTGTCCCCTCAACGGTTACAGAAGCACCAGCACTCTTTTTTCCCGGTACGTATCAAAGGATACCAAGGGGTCCCGGGAGCTGAAATTAACACTGTTCGGCTCCGTTGACCCCTTCTCATCCAGGTAAAAACCATCGGGGTAGGCATTGGATTGTTCCTTTAAAAGTTTACAAATATTAACCATTTATTTGCCCTATCGACGTACCTGGTACAGCACGGGATATGGCACGCCAGAGGCTTTTATGCCGTACCAAGAACATCGTTTAAAGGAGCAGTAATCAGTGTAATTAGCTCCCTTAGAAAGATTCAATTACCCTTAAATTGACTGTCTTACTTATTTCTATCTTGTAAAAACTAAATATTTATCTGTTCCTGCCTGGAACACTGAAACCAAGCTTCTTAGACACTTAGGTCTATCTGTTTAACTAATCATGGCACCATAATTACTTTGTAAACAAAAGATCAAAGCTAAGCCAGCAATGTTAATGACTATATAATGTCTTTTAATGTCAAGATCGCTAAACAAACACTATTCATCATGAAATGGTTGCAAGTGAAAAAATATTTAAAACTTAGCCATACTTTTATTTTTTTTTAAAAGGTGTCAAATCAGTTACAGCAGCAACCACCCTTTGCTAACTTCACATATACACACACACATACACACACACACACACACACACACACACACACACACACTGCTGGAGGCTCCCCCGCAGGAGACACCGTAGGCCTGCACCCCCACAGAGACAGAGCTGTCAGTCACTGCTCTGCTCTCCGTGATCAGCTCTTTATGCATTGCATAGTGCGATCGCAGAGCAGAACGTGACTGACAAGCTTTGCCTTTCAATGGGGGGTTGGGGGGATGGGTGCAAGTGCCTTTCAGACTGCTCTGTGCAGAAATTGGACCCTTAATTTAAAGGGGTGCCAAGCAGGTTAGAGACCTATAAATGCATTCATGCGACCTTTGCTTGCCACGCAGTCTCCTCTGTTCACTTTTCTAGTTTAGACTTAACCCTTTAATGCTGTGAGAGGGGGGGGGGGATGAAATAGGGGTGATTGTTGTGCTTTAACATTTTAATAGCCACAGTACTTCAGTCACCTTCATCTTAGATTGGACTGCGCCTTTAAATGCCGACCAGGAAATCCATTTGCTTTTAATCAAGCGGTGGTCATGTGATTGCTACACAAAGTCACATGACCACAAATTCCCGAAGGTCAGTGGCAAATCGGGTAGACAAGCAGCAAAAACAATGTTAACTGCATTGTAAGTTGACAACAGTCCATTTCCCACAAACATGCATTTCTAATGAACCCTTGGGGTGCTCTGGTAGATTTCCTAAATCCGACCACAATACCTGCAGATTTGGTACAAGCAGCAGTTTGGAGATCTTGGTCCTGCTGTCTATCAGGCTGTTCCAATCCAGCAAATCCACAGTTCTAAACAAAGAGGAGAATTGGACAAGTCAGTGTTACAGATGAGTCACGAAAATCACACAATGAACTTCAAATTGTCAACTTACGGCATGCCGCTGCTAATAACCCGCCAGCAGTAAACTGGTCAAACAGGGATGAGCAACTTCACATACCAAGTAGCTTCTATAGCAAATGCAATCATTTGCATTACGGTGAAGCGCACAGTACTTACTGTATGTAGATTACATGCATACAATTAAGCTCAATATCTTTGGCACCTCCTGTAGCCATGTCTTCTTTTTGGCTACTAATCTGCACTGTCTAACACAAGCTCTGGTACCAGCGCAGGCAGTGTTAGGATCAATTCCGTTTCCCCTGCAATAAGCAGCTTTCTTCAGTGACAAGGTGGGGGGGAGGACAGGCTAAGGCCTATGTAATGCCCAATCAGAGGCTCAGAACTTGGACCCTGCAGTTCAGTCAATATCCTGCATGTGTGTTATTTTAATAAATCGGTTCTGTAGTAAGAAAAAATACTTTTAGCATTTTCTGTTTAAAAAAAAAAAAACAACATTGAAAGACCAATTTTCTTGTATTCTATTTTAACAAGCATGCTTGTTCCTATAGCAACGATTTACATTCCCCATATTTAAAGATGTCGCCAAACTTTGCCGATCAATAGACGGAGAACGAATTGACCGGCAGCTATGCAGTTCTTTAGGCAATTAGAGATTGCCCACATGAAACTATTGAAGTAAAAAAAAAAAAAGACTGAACTGCAGCTTTAAGAGGCTGCACAGCCAAATTTAGTCAGTGTTCTCTCCCATGAGAGAGAGTGAGTGCTGGGAGTGTGGATTCATGGCTCTGACCACGTTCTGTCCCCTCCCTTAGGGGAGTGGGACAGCTACCCCTCATCCCATCAGAGGGTGAGGGAAGAGCAGAAGATAGACTCTGGAGGCCTCAAGCCTCTTCTGGGATGATTCCAAGGAACCATCCGAAGGAAGGAATAGAACTGAATCAGTTAAAGGCTGTATTCTGAGTGGGGAGAATAAAGTGTCCCAGTTATTTTATATACCCTGCCTGAGACTACAATTCATCAGGGGGGGAGGTAGCAGGAGAGAGTTCTTCGGCGGGAATTGCCTCCAGCACTAATGGAGCCTGCAAGAGATGGAGGCACTACACCAGTGAGAAAGAACCAACCATCACCCCAAAAGCCTTTCCTGTCTTCCCCATTAACGCCGGTGGAGACTCAGCACTTCTGAGAGCCAGCAGGTAACCAGCACATGACACCCTGTAATAGAGTAAATCGCCCAGAGGGTGGGGGGAAACCTGTTACATTCCTAATTAGGTAACAGAATACAAAAACACCCAAAGGCAAGTTAGACTTATTTAAAATGTGTTACAAGTCAGCAGTCCATGTTCCGTGAGGAACACTGCCAAGCATATCACCAGTTAAAGTTCATTTTTTTACTACAATTTTGTGTTTATCTGGAATGACTGATGCTTTTGAGAACCAGTTTTAGAGACCGCATTGTTCACTCAGTTCTCTTTCTGAATAAATTTGATCAAGCATCAAAACTCTTAAATATAATAATAATGTGAAAGAGAAACGTTTTGTTTGTAGTTTGCAAAAGCAGTTAATGGTTTGAAAAGGTTGTACATTTGTGCCAACACGATGGCGAATACTGCTCCACTCCTTACACGGGGAACTAGTGATTAGCACAGCAGAGGAGCAGTACAGTATTTATTAGCACACTGTCATTAAGCATCTCCACTCCCTGTGCACTGGGGAGAGGGCTTCAAGGACAGCCAGAGGTTGGGAACACAGGTGAATTTGGAGGACGTTTGACGCAACTACATAAAACGAACAGCTGTAAAACAATGTGCAAAATTAAGGCAACTGAAAAGTGGTGCCAAATGTGACAGTTTAGGATGGGATTCATGCTTCTGAATGGGACCCCCACGCAGTGTTAATTCTTCACTTGGTCGCGCTGAACTCTGACTGCAGTGCGATCTAGCGACCGTCAAGTTTCCCAGAATATGTTCACTCCTGTCCTGGAGTCCTCATGACAGACGACCGAATATGGGAATTTACATAATGAGGGGGGGGAATACTACAGTACAACTTCTTGCTAAGCCTTCTGTAACATTCTTGTCCCATTGAAGCAACATGAGCCCACCCCTGTCAGTCAATCAGCTCGGGCTGATATTTATGACTTAAGAGGAAAAACAAAAAAAAAAACAAAACAAAAAAAAACTTGCAGTCTGACTATATACACGAAAGACCTCATATCTTAATTTCTTCAATACTTAGACGCGAGTCACATAAATAGGTTCAGGAGAGTTTGCAGAAAGTAACAATATTAATTGACAGACTTCCTCCTAAATTTGAGTGACAAATGCATGTGTGTCCCTTGCTACCTCTTAAACATCAAGTGTTTGGCCGTATTGCATTCGTCTCCTTGAAACGATTACAAATATCTAGATGTTATGCTTCAGAATAGGTGTCAGGTCCAGGATTCCATATCTTTTGAACGGAGTTAGTAACGCCCCTTGGCACTCTGTAGAACCCTTCCTGGAATGCTTTGAAAATAACTTTTAAAAAAAAGTGTCCTGTTTATGTGTCAGAAGAGCAATACATTTAATCCTTTTGCAAAACAAATGCCCGTATCTCTAGATTCTATCAATCCCGTACAACACAGGCTTGGTTGGACAGGCCATAAAATAATTTCTTTGTATTTTATAAGTCAAACTGTTGCCCCATTAACCCCTGAAGTACCAGACTGATTAAAATACTTCATATTCCCCACCATTTTTTTACATCCATGTTAAACCAAAGCTTTGGACGTTATTTATCGTATGTACAATATGTAATGTTTTTGTTCCTTGCTTTTAATCAGACTGAAAACGGTTTGTCTTTAGTTTTGGAGGCTATTTAGAGCAAAATCTCAATTATAAATCAGGGATATTTTTGCAAAGAAAAAAGGTGCCAGAACGCCAACCAAAGAATATGTAATCTATCTAAACTATGATAATTTGTCTTTAAATAAGGAAATGGGGCATAATGAGCATCCATCCTTTTTAGTTAATATCCTATACCATTTCCAACAACTTCCTAATTAGAGTTTTTTGTTCATACACAAAAAAAGTGCAGGAACCGAATCCCACCCAGCAAATATAGCACAGATTATAGTATTCGTGAAAGATTGCGTTTACCTAATGTAATACAATGGTCTCTTATGCTGGGACTTTTGAGACTTTAAGCAAAAGTTTCCCCACATCACAAAAAATACTGTAGACAACAAGGCACACCAAAGAAGTATTTGGTCTCATATTGTACCCTTTGAAGCACACTGGGGCATAGGAATTTGTGGGTATGATGGCCAAACCATAGAAAATAATTCCTTTGCTGTGATCCATCCGAGTTGATGTCTGGGTCATGTACATCCTTTTTAGTAATCATGGCACTAAAATCAATACATGACCCATAAAACTGTAAAATGCACGCATTAGCAAAACAATGTTATCATGCTCCAGCAACAACATTCACTTGGAGGTGGTGCCTTTAAATCATTCACGGGAAAACACTCTGTGCATCTACAAACACAAATCTGAACATAAACCAAAAAACTATCCAAGCTACAGGACTGAGCCGCAGATTTCACAACAGAGTAATATACTATAGAATACAGTTTGACCTTGATACATAAAAATGTAACCACTGTAAATTATTTCTTGGACATGGAAATGTTACTGCCAACTTTTAACCTTTTATCTGAGCAATTTTTCCAATGGATTGAGTTTTTTCTACATGTATTTGCTGTATATAGTATGCCTTGAAAATCCCAGTTTGTAACAGCAGCCAAAATACTTATGCTTAAGTGATGAAGCTGCTTACAGACACAGAAGGTTTAACCACATTAAACACTTCCAATAAAGTGAACTTAAAAAAAAAAAAAAAAAAATACAACCTTAGTTCTCCCAAAAGGCATGTTTGTAAATTCTTGCTACGAATTACAAGAGAAACCCATTACTGCTACATGCTACCCATAATGAAGAGAATTTAATGCCCTTCCAGAAAAGGGGAATGGCAGTCAGATATATGAAATAATATCAATATATTGTACAGTATAAATAGATTATTAAATTCATACGCAGATGGAATGGAAGGTATCCATGTCTTTATATTATGTTATTATGATGAAAGAAGCAACCCCTCCCATTGAGGGTCACCTGGAGTTGAACCAGGCTGCACCCCAGTTCCTGACATACAGATGTGGCAAAACTTGCTGTCTCCAGTGCTGCAGACAAACAAGCAAACAACTGTGGCGCTGGGGACAGGGTCTGCTGCGATGGTGCTGCGGGGGTTCATGCTGCTAAATGGGACACCACGCAGTGGTAATCCTCCAGGGGCACGCAGCACAAAGTCTTCCTACATCGAACAACCATTTTAGGTGCCAGTAAAATGAAAGTACAAAGATGGCTGCTGGGGTTGTCCAATAATAAAGTAAGAGGTCATGCTCCGTTGACACTGTGGCTTCCTATTGGCCCGTGGGAGTGAGGCTTGGATAGTATCCATAGTGATTTCCCAAAAAGGTACCAGAAACACCAATATTTCAGGAACCGTGAAGGCACTGCAGCTAACAGTAACATTCTTCAGCTCCACCCAGTCCTTCCGGTTCTGATTTTGTAAGATATAAATATGGGGGTTGCTGCTTTCAATAGATAACACACTATTATGTAAAACTACTACAAAATAATGTGTTACAATGTAGGTCTTCAGTGATTAGAATTGCAAGAAACAAGTTGATCAAATGCAGTTTTGTAAATCTACCTTCTCAAGTAGCTCATTTCCCCCAGATACCAGTGCCGGAATACTCTTCTGCCATAAGGCCCTTTGCGGCACAGTCTGGCGATTTGAATGGGTAAGTGGTCTTCAGACACCGGATACTTAATTATGGCAGAAAACTGCTTCGTAAATATGGTTTTAAGGGGAAGATTCATTAAGTGCACCCGATTCCGCGTTAACTCCCATTCTAGACAATGAAATTTATCGTCGGATTAGCTGCGCCAACACATAGCGGTACTTGATGAATCCACCCCGAAGTGTCTTGATTAATTGCCAGACAGTCATGTCCATTGTAGGAGTGTCAAACAACCCAACTTACTTGCCTTCTTTTGCAATTCCAAAAAATACACAACACCCTCTTTTAAAGTAGCAGTCCCCCCTGACAAGAACCTCTTCCTGGTTCCCGAGAGAATACCAGTAAAAGTACTGTTGGTACTTCCTGGTTTGTAAACTGCCATTTTGTTTCCCCAGGTTGGAGATGGTACAAGCGTTACCTTAAACTAGAAGTACAGACTTAGAAGGACTTGCTGTCTAGAGCCAGGGCCGAAAAACCAAAAAACACATGCAGCTCTGGAGACCGTGTCTGCGCTGCAGGATGGAGGGGGGGGAGAGCGGGGGGGGGAAGGGGGGGGGAGGGGGGGGGAGGAGGGGGCGGTCGGTCGGGGAGAAATCAATGCTTCCGGATTGGACCACCTCACAAGGTTAATCCTCCGGGGGCCTGAACGCAGCTTGCTGGAGACCATTGCCCTTGTTGCATCTGTATCTCGGGGGTCCCCAGAGCTGAAAGTAGCATGGTACCTCCTTGTAACAACCCCCCCCCTTTTCCCATCCTGGTAACAAAAGGAAGATTTAAATAAATACATAAATGAAAGCAGAGGGAACTGCGACTTTAAATAAAACTATGTAAATTTATGGCATGCATTTAGTGCATTGGTTCTTTTAAATATTTATGAATAGTATATTAATTCAGTGCCTGAAAAACTAGTCAGATCAGTGTCTAGTGGAGAGGTGTGAGCTTGTTGAGAGGATTAAACTATAAATACCATGTGGACATATAAAGGCGTACAACAAAAGAGGCCTTCCTTATCCAGAGGTTAATTTTACAGATTTGTAGATTTTATGCATCTTTGCTGCCGTCATTTAACCAACAAACCTTGGGAAAGATTAGATTCCGTGCCTACTTCCAAAAACCATCATCATTGGTCTAAAAATGATGTTAAGATTTATTTGATTATCCAACCAGTTTTGACATTTGTAAGCCTGCAATGATTCGTATGCAAATTGAATGTTTTACTTAAAAAAAAAAAAAAATCAGCTCTTCTATTAATGGTATATTAGCCTCAATCACCTACTGTAGTAAAAATCCCAACCTTTGAAACACTAATTATATGGCTATAGATTAAAATTATGATTTTAAAATTTAACTTCGACATATAATTATTTTGTTGTTTAAAGGGGGAGTTCCACATACATACAGACATACAATCAATTCTGCAAATATGGTGTCTGTATTCCATGCCTATTGGGTTTATTAAACTTTGTATTTTATTCCTAAAATAATAGTGCAACATTTTAAAGGCGCATTCCAAGTGACATTACCTTTACTTGCTCCCCCCCCCCATAGTTGTTTTTCTTTTCTTTCAAGCATTGATAAGCACGGGGTCGCCCGAGCTGAACCACATTAATAACAGCTATGGGGACCCGCTGGTTCCCGAGATACCAACACCGTAGGTGCTGCCGGAACCTCTTGGTTCTTAAATCTCTCGCGGACCGCAGGGCCAATACAAAGCTACGTGATGTTATGGCTTCTTATTGGCCCACGTGCCACAAGGATGGTACTGGGGCATGTATTTCTGGGAACAGTGGGTCCCGTAAAATGCCACCCTCTTCCCCCCCCCCCACCCAAAAAAAACACGCAACTTTTACAGACCTCACCTAAATTAAGCAAGATTAAGTGAAGACAATTTTTCAGCTGAGAGGTCTATGCCGCCTGGTGGAGTATAATAAACAGAAGACGATGCCATGTGCACACGACTCCAGGTGTTGGGTCGTTTTAAATACAACTTGAGATAAAACACAGTTCAGAAAAACAAAAACAAAAAAAACCCATTTCAATCTGTAATCTGCTTTATGGCATTCTAGAGCTCACTTTCAAGTAAGGTCAGGGGAACTGCACCCTTAATTCATAATCAAATCTTACCAATTTTGATAAGACTATTATTCAAGAAACATACCCTGAAAGTCCGAGATTTTCTCCAGTGAACCAGTTATGACTTTCATCCTTGGTGGCAATTCCTAGTTTCACCAGGCTGTCCTAAGATTAAGAAAAGGTGATGCTTTAGATTCATTTACATATATAGCGAAGGAAAACAGATACAGTACCACTCACATTTTCTTTTGTGTGTGTGAATAAAAGAACATTCCATATAACAAATTCAACAGTAAATTAGATGTACTGTACACCCGATTATACATTTTGGAGTTTGATGGTTTACCGTTCTAAAGTAAGGTTCTGAGAAACAGCCAGATTTGAAGAAACCGGTGACGCTCAAAAACATGTATATTAGAAGTAGATTCAAATTATATCATATTATCACTTTCTTTTTTGAACAGAAGATTTTAGGAGTAAAAATATTGATATTTAAATTGGTACACTAAATACATCGCTTGTTTAGATCTCTCCCTCTACAGGATACACCGTAACACCGTAGTGTAAGCGTGTCTCAAGTAGACAAATTCTATATATTGGTGGATTAGAAAGTGCAAGAAATGTGTAATCTTTATAAAAATAACTTTATCATACTTCATTGCTTGTGTTGTTTCTACGTGTTCCTCTCACCCCTCCCCCAAAGTATTCTTTTCCACTTAAAGACTTCACAGTACTTTAAAAAAATCCTTGCTGCAAAGAATTGTCCTTTTTAGACATCAGTGTAATATGATTTCTTAGAAAGATTCAATAACCCTTCAAAAGTAATTGTCTTACCAATTATATCTCGAGGAAAATGGTATCACTAGTGTCCGGGTCTGCCGCATGCAAGTTTATAAACTACTTTTGGCAACGATTCACAATAATAACAAACATATCTTTGTAACATTTGCAATCTGACAAGTTACATAGTTACATAGTAGATGAGGTTGAAAACCTTTAAAAAGTTCAACCTTTGCTAAATTTAGACAACAGCTACTTTATCTTATATTGTACTTACAGTATATTGATCCAGAGGAAGGCAAACAAAAAACCCTGTGAAATATCATCCAATGATTTTATAAGGGGAAAAATACATTCCTTCCCGACTTCAAATATTGTTCCCAAAGAAAAGAGTTCAAAAGCGCCCCTCTATATGCACTCATACCTAGTACTAATGTGTGATACTAAAGCCACAAGATGAATCCCTTAGCCAGGAACTAAAAGCGAAAAGCGACGAAAAACAAAAAAGTTTTAATACACAATTTAATTCATACACTCAAAGTTTAAAATATGTGATAAAAAACCCGAAACGCAAAACACGTGTCGGTGATACTGACGTCACAGAGGAGCATGTGCCAGATATCCACACGGCTCGAATACGTTCTCTGCCTCTGCCTGGGTTCGCCGTAACCCGTTCTCCCTTCCTTCCCTTCCCCACACCTCTCTTGCTAGCGGCTTCACTGCCAGTTCTTTGCAGATGAGCTGCGTTTTTTCCATACAGCTGCTTTTGCAACATTGTGCTATTAATCTGCATACTGTTTCGGTTGGGGTTTGCCACAACCCACTACAGCTCCGATCTATGCACTATAAACAGCTACTATCTGGCAAAGTCTGTACACCATATGTAATACTATGAGAGCTAGGGAAGTGGCACTACTATAAGAAGGGATACTATTGAATGGATGTTTACATTTTCAAGCACAATACTAGTGACTTGTATCCATTTATAAGGTTATGTTGCTTCATGTGTGTGACATTATGTGGTAATAACTATTTAGGCTTTGATAGAGTCTTGGGTTTATTGCAATCTTGCAAACATTAGATACCAGTGTCATCCCAATGTGGGATAGCTATAGTGAGCTTTTTTACCCTGTACTAAAGACCTACCTTTCCTGACTGCCTTTTACATACCACAGTACCTATTCAGGCAATTGTTATTTCACTGCCAAGCTTTAGTGGATATCACATGTTTAATTTAACCGTAGGGGAAGATAGGGATATTCTCTGATATTAGTATTATCAATACAGCTATTTTGATTGATATATCCCTATCACTTCTCCACTGCTCCTCTGAGGGTTTTTTTATCACATATTTGAAACTTTGAGTGTATGAATTAAATTGTGCATTAAAACTTTTTTGTTTTTCGTCGCATTTCGCTTTTAGTTCCTGGCTAAGGGATTCATCTTGTGGCTTTAGTATCACACATTAGTACTAGGTATGAGTGCATATAGAGGGGTGCTTTTTAACTCTTTTGAGTTCACTCTGTGAAATATATGTTAACTACCTCCCTTGCACCTACCGTTTCTAGGACATTATAGTTAATAGGTGAGCAGTTCTTCTCATAACCTGTGCGACTTCAAATATTGGCAATCAGATTACTCCCTGGATCAACATCCTTCCCATGTTTACTTATTTGGTATATCCCCGTATAACTTTCCTTTCTAAAAAGATGCCCAACCTTTTTTTGAGCATATCTATAGTATCTGCCATCACAGCCTCCATGGGTAATGAATTCCACATTGTAACTGCCATTACTGTAAAGAAACCTTTTTGTTGATGGTGAAATCTCCTTGCCGCCAACCTTAAGGTATGACCCCATGTTATTTGTGCTGCCCTTGGGGATGAATAGTTCTTTTGAAAGCTCTTTGTATTATCCCTGAATATATTTGTATATAGTTTTCATATCCCTCTTAGACGCCTCTTTTCTAATGATGATGCTAGGCACTGTGCGATTGTTGGGGGGGGGGGGGGAGGGGTGACGGTTGCAAAGGACAGATATTTGTCACTCAAACACATCAAGTTGCATATCCACACATGTATTTTACTTCTACAAAACAGTTAAAAGGGCATTCGAAGTATTATAGAAAGACAGTTATGAGCATATTACTATATTAAAGGCACCTTTTGATTCAGGAAGGAAAATAGTTTTCTCCTCAGGCTATAAAAGGTGTCTTTACAGATTGATCCCCTGACTAATGCTCCCAAGCAAGGATCCAGGTCACTCCGGGATCTTTTTGTATCTCAGATAATGCAACACACAAAAGCAGCCTGGACAATTAATAAAGTTAAAAAAAAAAAAAAATCCAGGTAGGAGCCAACATAAACACTACCTCCCAGCTCAGGTAGGACAAAATAACTGACCAGAAAGGAAAGACACCTTTTCAAGGTCACAATTTGTCCTACTGTCATCTTGGAGGAGTATCCCACTAATGATGGCTGCCATGGTGGGATGCAGAATATAAATTGTATTTTTTTAGAAAAAATGATGTGCTCCATTTAATCTATTAAACATGCCACTGTCCTTAGTTCACTTTCATCTCAGGAGGGCATGGCCTTTAAACAACCTTATACAGTAGGGTGTGAGAGAGGAGACAACTTCACTGGCAAGAGACTATATGCTACCTCTAGCTTCGCTGCATGGACTCATGTTATAGCACGTCTCTATGAAAGACAGTATGCTTCCCTCCCGTACCATGTTGAAACCCGGCTCTTCCACAGAATGAACAGAAATGTGATCTTACTTGCAGTTTCTCCACTTCCAATTCAATCTCAACGGCAGCAAGTCCAGCCTTGCCCTGGTCTGCTGCTAACTGGTGGAAGAACCCTTGCCATTTGGTGAGCACTTCAGAAAACTGCAACTGAAAAGGAGGATAGGGAAAGGGAGTGGATGGAACACAGTATATTGTTACACAGAGAGAAAGTAACATCTCATTGATTTTATGTTGCTATAGCCTCTTTCTCTTTTATAGCTACTTTTGGACAACATGTGCAGTGTATATTAATGGCTTTAATATAAGATGATATAAAGATAGATATTACAAAACGAGAAGAACAACCGAGATATTATGAGCAGGCTGGCAGGAATTGATGCCGAATTAAAGAGCTAATTTAGGCCAAATTATTTTTTAATGCAAATGTTAAATTACTTTGATTGCTACAGGGTATGCCTGGATCATTAATTCAAACTATGATGGAGCACTGCAGTCTGCACATAGAAACAAACACTGTGGGCCTGGTTGCTTTCCTATTACCAATTGTATATCAAATTGAACATATTTGGGATGGGGTTGCAGAGCAAGCTAAATAATTAACAGATCTTAGTAGTTAATGGACCAATGCAATGAAAATCATTTGGCGTAAAAGAAGTCTCTGCAAAGCCAACCACTGAAAACTGGTGGCCCGTGGCAATTGCCTTATCTTTTTCATTTTCATTGAGCTTCAACGTGTCATTTTACTTTAAATTGCTTTTTTTGGTGAGTGTAAATGCACTTTGAAGGTTATTAATTCAACTACAATAATGCAGATCAGGACTCTATGGCACAAATATTCCTACTGGAAGTCACTACTTTAGCATTTTAAGCAGAAGTGTGTCAACTTTCCTCTGTCAGTGAGTGATTTGGGGAACGGGCATAGGAGCAGTTAGAGATGCTGTTTGCTAATAATAATAATATTATATAGAAGCACATGCCCCATAGTGTATTAACGTTTAATACATGTATTAGGTTGATGGAAACCTTGAAAATGCACACTCACAAAAGGTGTTAAAATCTCATAGTAGAAAAACCTGATAACAGGTAGGAATCTCTGCTCTGCTGTGGCTGCAGGAACTCACTGGGACCAGGATGAATCACCTCCCTGCTGCAGACTCCAGTCTGGGCTCAGTTGTGATGTTATCCAGTGTCCCAGGGGAAGGGATATTGTTTGTACAGCTTTTTAGCACCGATTAACTGTTTTTTTTCTGTATATGTATATATGTATATTTAGCTTGTTCCTGCAACTGTGTCTATTAAACTCACTGCGTCTAAAGCCACATTCACTTATGTACCAATGAGATCGGCACCAAAACACTTGTCAAACACTTGCCAGTTGTGCAGAATAATGCAAATCAAGCAATGTAAAAATGCATCCTTGTTCCCTTTAAGTATATACTTGGGTGTTATTTTACTAAAGTCTACCATGTGCAAGACTGGGGCAAAAAAACAGCACCAACTTTACCAAAGCAACAACAGCCATTAAACCAATAGGGTTTTCTACTTTGCAAAACCAGTTAAAAAATAATGCACCAGATTTAATCGGTCGGAAGACTTTATTAAATGACTTCCCTTATGTTTTATGCAATTTTTATGTAATTTTTAACCCAGGCTGTGCTGAAAAGCAGTGCATAAAAGCGGTGTGCACAAGTTTATAGGGCAGCATGTGAGAAGCGAAAAGGTGACACTGTGCTCATTTGCATATAATCTCCCAGAATCCTTGCCTGCAGTGGAAGCATTGTATGCCAAGAGATAATGGTGTTCACAAGTGATATTTTTATTTGCTTGTAGCCATGCCTGGCTTGGCTACTAATCTACCCTGCCTGACATGCAAGTCCTGGTACTGTAGAATGCAGGCAGTGTTAGGCCCAATCCAGGGTTTTCCCCACCGGCAAGCAGCTCCCTTGAGGGACAAGTGGGGGAGGCAGGCTAAGGCCTGTGTTCTGCCCAATAAAGGGGCTCAGACCTTGGATGCTCCCCAGGGTACTTAAGGGGCTGCACACCCATGTTTGTGGTCTCTTCCCTGAGAGACTGGTCCAAACGAAGTGTGTGCGCAGGGCTCTGGCTACCTTCTATCCCCTCCCTTAGGGGAGGAGATGAGTGAGGATTATACCCCCTACTCTAATAGGGAGTGGGGGAAATGTTAGGACCGACCTCTGGGGCCCATGACTGGGGGTTGAGTCCAGGGACCATCCTGAGGCTGGAGACCAGTGCTATAATGTGGAGTGCTGCCTGTATGTTATACTCTATGATGGAGAAAAATAAAAGAATGTTCCCATTATCAAATATACTTCTGCCTGGGCTTGCAGTCTGTCAGGGGGAGTATGAGAGAGTTCTTCCACAGGGACTGCTTCCAGCACTTCTGGAGTCTGCGGTAGATGGGGGCGCTGACACCAGAATGCTGGGGAACCAACTATCACCCCTAAAGTCTGTCCTGTTTCCCCAACACCATCAGTGGGAACTCGGCCTTTGTGAGCCAACAGGTATGCAGTATCATCACACACCTGGTAGCCGGGGAATCTCCCACAGGGCGGGGGAAACAGCGCTACATGCTGTACAAATATTTTAAGTACTTTTACCTCCGCTACATGTAAAGCACCTAAAAAGAAAGCGCTAGTTATAAAAGAGGAAACCCAACATCACGTGTTGACAGAAAGAGCAGAAATATAAAATATTGTAGGGTTAAAAAATATTTGCTATAATAAAAAGGTTTCTAGCGTTAAGCTTACATCAATGCGTTTAGTTTACATATAGTCATGTTTGGCATCAAGATAACAAATGTAATTTCTCAATGGCGATAAATGCTTCAAACTGCAAGTAATCACAAAGTATACATCTTACCAAAAACTGAGGTCTTCCTAAAGCTGTGAGCTTAATGGCAGAAAAGCCGTCATCCGAACTGCCACCTGCAGACAAAGCATTGTTAGGCTTTTTTATTCTAAGAGAATTGTATTTTTGTTGCAGATGTAGCAGGCTTCATTGTTCCCCCAGATAACACAACATATCCTAGTAGAATACAGAATATCAGAGTTTCCATAGGAATCAATGGCAGTGCTGGCACAGTAGATCCCACCAAAGCCAACGAAGAAAACTGCTTCATCTGAAAGGTGCCACAATAAACAAACACTAATGTACACTTGAAGGCAATTACACCAATTGAGTAGCTCAATGGTAATACCACTGCCCTTAAAAGCAAGTGAACTTGGTACAAAATACAGTGTCAGATCTGCTTAGGACCTTGAGCAAGTCACATAGGTTTTGTAGTGAGACGCTAGCCTGCGAGTAAACAAGCAACTGAGGTAGTTTAATTGTGGCCAAGCTAATTCTTCTGAATACTTGTGTGCAGGGGACTTCCTCTTTCTGGCATCTAAACCTAATAGAACATGGGGTGAAAACCATACGATTAACCACCAATGGCAATATCTTGAAAAACAAATTAAATGTATAGCAATATCTTCAAAGAAGGGGAGTCTCATTGTAGAGATTAAAACAGAGCATTTGTTCTTGGGATATTGTTATTTATCCAAGGGCTGAATTTTAAACTCGATTGGAAGCTTTATTCCAGAACAAATGCATACAAACTGGATCCCATGATCAATTGAGCCTCTGAATTAAACCATAATGTTAGAGACATCATATTGTACACTATCATCAAGGCAAAGATTACTAAAGATATTTTTTTATTAAACGATATTCATTAAGCCGAGTGATGCAAATTTAAAATGGGTTGTATTAGGTACTACTTTACTGTGGAAATACTTTGAAAGGTTTGAGGGCCATACGTGCTACTCCATAAAACACCTTCCACGGTGGCTTACCAAAAATCTCCCTTTACGGTCAATTCAAGCAAATAATTAGCTGTAAGGTTTCTCCTGCCGGCAAGGTGTTATGGAGCACCATTTAGTAAACGTGGCCTTTTATGGCACGTTCACTTAAGTTGGGTCATAAGGACAGGCATTAAAATGTACTTAAAGCTTTAGTCTTTTTTTTTTTTTAGCTGTTCATTTTTGACCCCCTCTAAGAATTGGTGAGAAGCAAGAGGGTCTCTGGAGCTGAACCATGTTCATTTGGAGGTTCCCACGTCACGCGGGCCAATAGGAAGCTGCCATGTCATTCATTGTGGCCTGCATAAAGTGGGAACTTTAAACCTACATGAGATACCAGCAGCACCTTCGAGGTATGCATCTCAGGAATATGTGAAGAGGAAAAGTATGCATCTCGGGAAGCAGGTGGGCCCCCGGAGATGAAATTAATGAGGATCAGCTCCAGAGACGACCTTGATTCCCACATAGGAGTACATTTCCCACCCCCCCACCCCCCTAGTGAAATGGTCCTTAAAAAAAAAAGTGCTTATACTTCTTAACAAGACTTTTAATACAATACATATGGGCATTTGCTACACTCAAGTATTTGATTACAGATATGCAGTACCTACCTGAAGCCTCAATGCAGTTGAGAAAGGTCTCCATATGATGGTCACACTTTGCTTCGTCTGCATAGAAATATGTGCGCGCACTGATCACTCCGCCACGACGGTCGCCAAACCCACGTTGAACTTGGAATTTTTTCTCTCGCCGCGCAGCCCCTTTGAAGGAACAATTGACATGAAACACACTTTCTCTGCTATCTTTTTGCCTTAATGTATGCAAAAGAATGAATAGGAACTCTTATTAAGTGTTTACACCGTGTGCATATGTAACAGGGGTTGACAAAAATATGAAACACTTCGGGCCAGTCAGAATTGTTAGGAGCCCACATTGTTAGGCATGCATGGGAGTGGGGTGGAAAGGGTACACACACACACCGTGAAATTGAGAGCAGGAGCACAGGAGGGCTCAAACTAGCTCCGCCCTCAGACACCGCTGCCTACTGCTGTCCAATCGCCTCACTGAGCAGTGATGCAAAGCCCAGGATAGATAGATGAGATAGATAGGAGAGATAAGAGATAACCTTGTGTATACAACAGGCAGCATACACTGATTAAACACTCAATTGAAGGCACAGTAAATGGTTCCCTTGAAAGATTCTTGTATCTCCAAAAGCGCTCGTTCTATTTTTCATTAGAAAGACACACACACACACACACACACACACACACACACACACACACACACACACGATCAATCTGATAATGAAGGATTGGGCCGATTGTGGCCTAGAAAAGCAGCAAGTCTATTCATTTGCCCCATCACATGATAACACAACATATCCTGGTAGAATACAGAATATCAGAGTTTCCATAGGATTCAATGACAGTGTTGGCGCAGTAGAACCCACCAAAAGCGCAAACAGACTGATTCCCTGAAATGTTGAGAACCAGACCTACAAAACACCTGCAGTACAGAAGACAACGAAAATCAGAGGTGCATAATTAGCCTATTAACAGAAGTGATTTACAAGGTCATTCAAGTAACATCAATGGCCCTTTCATCGAGTTACATCCATTATATGTATAGTCTATTTTGTGACAATGGTTAATATATTATCAAAGCTATAAATATGATTAACAGACATTCCTGCCCTTGTGAAAACAACTTCAGTGTCCCTATGTGCACACTTTAGGCAGGACAGAAATTGGTGATTTATTGAAGTTGTGCTCTAGGTTTGCTGACTGCAATTGCAGGTAATGTTCTATTCTTGCAACGATACCTTCATTAAACCTTTCAAAGGGGCCTGCAACACAATGCAGTGTCAGCCTGACACTTAAAAAGGCTCTATTCTCCCCCCCAAAAAAGGAGTGCTGCAATACCAGAAAAATGGTAAGAATCTATGTATGTTAAGTAAAGTGTGGTTAGATTGAGGCAAATAAAGATGTTGGGTGTTTAAACAGATTATTACACCGTTAAGAGGTGAAGAAGCAATTCAGGTCTTGCCAATGGGTGCAGGTGTTTCTGAGAAACATGATCTAATCAATAAGTATCCAATTTTCCTACAGTGGCAGAAGAACATAATATAGAAAAGACAATAAAATGCATTTTAAAAGCAGCAATGTACTGTAATACACCTCTTCATGAATATACTGCTGTAGCAAGTGCTTATTAAAGGGCCGTGTTCAAGGTTTTTCTGTGCAGTCATTCATTTTGTAAAGAATTACGAGTTTGTAAAATAAAAAAGGTATATTTATGGTTCCTATGGCTGTATTTACTGGACCACAATTAGAACAGTCCGAGGTCATTTGTTCTCCCTTTGGACCTGCAGTAAACAGACACTAGTACAAAATGTGCCTCTTGCTCCAAAGACCCAAATCCTTTAAAATGCGCAACTTAATTAGGAAAGAAAAAGCAGACAGATTTCCAATAAGGGATGTTGTGCAATGCTAGACTCAGCAGTAACTGCAACAGTCTGTAACGTGGACTGGGGCTTTACTTAAGAGTTTCAAAAGGTACATTTGCTGACATGATTTTGGCACACACATTTATATTGGAAGCTAGGCTGAAAACAAAAAGAAAAACACTTTGAGCAATGCTGTTTCCACAATGTGGAGCAGAGAGACAATAATGAAAAGTAATGAACAAAAATAACTCTTTATGGCTGGGATAGCAAGGGCAGAAATGTCATTAAGCTATTTTAATAGTTGTCGACAAATCTATTTTATTGTGGTTTAAGGAGTAATCAGCAGAGGGAAGTTTAGGAATTATGAAGGTATATAACAGTTAGGCTTGTAGAATTAACACTATGTATAATACCCTCCAAACTAATCAGAAACCAATCTTTGAAAAAAAAAAAACCTCATAAAATGTGCAATATAGTAGACGGATGAGCTGCAAACACGATTTGAAAGTTTTCCCTAGAGGCAAGGAAGATGCACACAGCTAAGAATCATCTTTTTGAAGGTTTATGTATTTATTTTAAAGGAGCAGTTCACCAACTGTTTTGTTTGTTTTTGTACATGGCTGGGATGCAGGGGGGTTCCCGGAGATGAAATGCACATTTATAGGTTCTGAAGACCACCACCGTTTCCGAGTTACTTACCGCAGGTACAGCCCTATCCAGGGGAAAAGATTTAAATCTGATGCACCATGTTGGCCAATGGGAAGCTGCAACTTCATCCCTTGTTGCTTCCTATTGGCCTGTGTGATGCAGACGGTGTTTCACATAGTAGCGCTACATTCTTCTGTAAGCAACTCAGGTACTAGTGGGTCTCTGGAGCAGAAATAAACACTGTTCTGCATACCCCCTACTTCCCACCTATGCAAATAAAATAAGGGGAGGGGGGCCTAGAGGCAGAACCACAGCTTTAATAAGAACATCCCAGAGGAGAACTGTAGTTTAAGTATGACACTGTAGAGATACTGTACAGCAGCGGTGCGCAACCTAGTGGGCGCTCGAGACTGACTGCGGGGGGCACGGGGCTTACAGATGCCCCACGCGCATCCCGAAGGCCCTTAAATTAAGTGCCGGAAAAGAGGCGAATGCCTCTGCAAACCTCACTTACCTTGGCTCCGGTGGCTTCTTACACGCGTCGCCATGGCAACGTGATGTCATGACACCGCCGACGGAGCAAAAGGTAAGAGGGGGGCGCGGAGAGAGAGAGGAACTGCCGACAGGGGGGGCGCAGGGGAAAAAAAAAAAGTTTGCGCTCCCCTGCTGTACAGCATTATTTGTGGTCAGTTGACAGATCAGGAGATGTGAGGTGAATTCATTTAACGCTTGTATGTAGTGCTGGAAGTCTGGACAACAAGACGTAAAGTTACATGGATAGTTCGGAGTTCCCACACATGGAATTCCGGAATAAAAAAAGAACTCCTTTGCATATCTGTAGTAAAGTGTAATTCAGAGCTAGTGCATGGTTGCTAACATTTTTATTATAGAACTTTAACCACTTTAAATGCCCTTAGGAAGTACAGATGTAGGAAAACACTGTCTTCGGTGCCGGGGACAGTGACTGCCACGATGGCGTTGCGGTCCATGCTTTTGAATGGGACACCCTGCTGCAACCACCACCATTTCCTGATGAGTGGGCTTTGGATATGCGATTACATGACTTCAACACTGAAGCAAGCGCTGTGGTCTTTTTCGCACATAGCAATCCCAGTGAAAATACACATTAGGCGCAGACAAAGCAGCAAAACAGGTGAAATCTTATGGGGTTGTTTTTGTTTCTTTTTAAGAAATCTTTTAGTATTTAAATTTTGTATTATTCAAGTCTTAATGCCATTTTTTTTAATGAGTTTTAAAGTATCCTTTGACGTCTAGAGCATGTTTTAGCCCACCTCCCAAGCAGTGCAAGATCATTGCAACACTTTACTGTTTAGGATAATTTGTTGCCAGCAGTTTGAGCTATAAACTGTAACAATAGACAATGGTACCTTAGTAATACAAGGATACATTGTAGCTGCTCAGTTACATGGATTGAAGCATCCATTATATTAGTAACACCATAAGGATTTTTACAGATTTATAACACGAGCACCATATGATTGTCAGCTTAGGTAAGAATGATTGTAGACTAATACATTGTGACATGCTTTACATAAACAAATAAGGAAAAAAAGACATAGATTACAAGCGGGGGAATGTAGTATAGCCGTTTTAATAAGGCTCAGTACAACTTACCATCAGTTTCCTTTTCAGCTTCAGCAGTGCAAGACCTAGAAAACAAAACATCAAAAAACTCATTAACAAAAAAAGTCACAAGTATATGATATTAGGGCACTTGCCAGCAATTTAAAATCAGCTATCCCTTATGCCCCCATTCCTATGGATCCTTAATTTCCTGATACATTTGGGACACACACACACACACAGCTCAATTGTTCAACAGTGAAATGATTCTGCTGTTAAGACTCAGAAGAATACGTACTTGAGCCTGTCACCAACAATATATGTAAAATAATAAATACAGTTTAAGTGCAAGAAAATAGTTAAAGGATATAGTATATTATAATGGGGCATATTTGCCAAGTTATGTTTTGCAATAAGACGCCCAGTCACGTCAATGGGCTGTAAGGCGTCGTTTAGCAAGACTGCTTCTTAAGTATGGGCCAAGGTATATTACAGCACTGGAATGTATTTATGGAACAGCACCACGTAACAAATATGGTCCTTAATGCAAGGCCATGGAATTGGGGGAGGGACAGGAAGAGCTGGTATGCCTGAGGGGCGGGGGGAGCCTCTGCAGATTGTTTCCCCTTTAGAGGGAGTGGGAAGAGCTGGAGCTGAAGAAACTAGCTTCTACTCCCTAGCATTTCATTAATTAATGGCCTTGCAGAGGACAGGTGCAGGACAATAATATCCAGTGTACCTGCAGGACGCAGATGTCCAAGGCAGCAGAGAAAAGTTCCAGTCTATGGCTCTTCACCCGTTCTTTTAATGTTCGACACTGCTCCCTCACTTCCTCCCTTAACACAGTGACACTCATTCATATTTTTCTTTCCAGCGTAGTAATAATAATAATAATAATAATAATATTCATTCAGTGGTTGGAGAGATTTAAAAATAAATAAATTATGAGTACTGTGCCTGAAAATGTATTTAACATTGGAGAGGAGCCATTCTGACCATATTATAGAAATCATTTATATGTATAAAACATAATGCTTCCTTACAAAAAAAAAAGTGGTACAATGCAACCACCAACTGTTTGAACACTATATAATAAACTGTTTTTGCTACAAGACAAACTTCCCCCCCATAACATCAGTGAGGTAATGGTATGGAAAGATTGTCTCACATTGATGCTTATTCAGGACAATTATTAACCTGGTAACAATATGTTAGATCCTATAAATATATATCCTTGAAAAAGTCCCATCTGAATCCAAAACTGTCCATCAATAAACCAATTCTCTACTACATTTTGCAGTAAATGCACTGTTAAGGCTTAAGAGAATGGGTCTAGTGCATCATTAATAATATTATTGAAAATACTTAAGAGCGCATGGCCACAATCTGAACATTTCTGCTGTCTGACCATTCACATGCGGTTTTGGAAAGGCGTAGTGAGGGAAAGGCAAGTTTGATCTTCTAGAACAGGGAATGTCAGGCCCGAGGGCCGTATAAGGCCCTCGAAATCATTTGGTCTGGCCCTGCTAAGGCAACTGCTATAACCGGGGTCGCGCTAATTTTTTTAAAAATGGCCGCCGCGCACCCGATCGGGAGGAGGGAGGAGGTGGTGTGAGGCGCCGGCAGCCCTACACGATCCCCAGCAGCCACCGTACTAGCCCCAGCAATCCCTCAGCAGCCACCGTACTTCCCCCGCAGCAGTCCCCGCACTTCCCCCATGCTTCTCCAGCAGTTCCCCCCGCACTTACCCCAGCATCCGCCCTACACGATCCCCCCAGCAGCAGCAACTACCAGAGGAAGGGGGGCGGGGTTCTGTGTGCCTACATGGCTGCTGTGTGCCTGCCGTGTGCCTGCCCGTCTGTGTCTGTATGGCCCGCGAACGATGTTATAAATATCCATATGGCCCTTGGCAGAAAAAAGGTTCCCCACCCCCGTTCTAGATGTAGAGGCTATAGCAATTACCGTATTAATAAACCTAAAATGTCCATCAGCTTTCCAGTAAAGGAATGTCAAACCATAGCACTTCATCTCCAGACAGGGATATGCAGACCACACCATCCCTTTTACTGTACGTGTAATTATGTAGAGCTCTGTTCCAAAATGTACATACGGTAGGCATGTTAAGGCCAAGTTTTTTTGTTCAAAAGATGTAACCTGTTTTTAAAGCCCATTATCAAGAAAAACTACTGTAAACATGGGAGTTATTAAAAGGACATTTAGAAGACTAATTTCACTGGCACTCTAATATAGGTATATTAGAGCTATTAATTTCAGTAATGATAAACCAGAGGACATACACTTTTAACCCTGAATTTCAGCATCATGGAAAGACACACTACATATCAGATAACACCAGCTAGACGCAGACTACCTGTTGCTGACGTTAATCACACAGTCATGAGTCTTGAAGAACTGATGCAAGACGAGCCTTCCCCGTCACGGCCAATGGGAGCAGGGGGCGTGATAGGGGTGGGGATGTTATGCATTCCGTTAAGGAGAATCAGCGTTGTGTTAAGTAATCACTGGCAAAATACCAAACATTTCCTGTAACTGTGTAAGGTTGCGTCACAGCACGACAGCCAGGAGAGGAGAGGAGGAAAAGTCTGCATGAGGTTTTGGAACAAGTTTCTACTTATTGTTAATAATAATAGCATGTTCTGTATAGCGCTGCTAGTTTTTACAGTACAGTATGTAGAGCTTTACAAAGATATTTTGCAGGCACAGGGCCCTGCCCAGTGGAGCTTACAATCTATTTTTTGGTGCCTGAGGCACAGGGAGATAAAGTGACTTGCCCAAGGTCACAAGGAGCCGACACCGGGAATTGAACCAGGTTCCCTTGCTTCCTCTTGTTCACATTTGTTACTAGTTTGTAAAACTAGCAGCGCTACAGTATACAAGAACAATAATTATTATTTCCAAAGAGTGAGTGCACCCAGAATTCAACTAAGTTGTACATATACCAGTGTTGCTTTTAAATTTCAAGAATGAAACAAAAAACTTTTTCTAGTTATAAAGCGGTCATCTATAAAGTGTGTGCGCGCACATATATGCACACACACACACACACACACACACACACACACACACACACACACACACACACTAAATCAATGGGTACTCTACTATACACTGTAGGTCACTCCAAATATTGCAGATTCATGCGACAGCTAAGATTAATTTCACAATATTATTAGTACTGAAAAATAAAAATAAATTAAAAAAGAAGGCATAACAGTGTCGCACATCTTTAGTAGCAAGAGAGGTACTGACTCACGGGACTTGGAAATCTGAAGATCACTTGACAAAAGGTCCCTAGTAAGGACCAAACTATTGACGTATTTATAGATTAAACAAAAAACTTCAGAATACCATATATACAGCAGTCGTGACCCTCATAGGCTCTATTAGAACTGTTACTTTCGCAGTGGTCTTTAATCACCACCTCAGTTCTCATCATATTAAGAACACTGTATAAAAGCTCAGAGTAGCAGAGAAAGAGCTCATTATGGCAAGCATTCCAATAAGGAGGATTGACCACACCTGTATCCCAGTTTGGCTCTTTAATAAGACCAGGTGTGCCAAATTCTCAAGGATGTGCTAATTAGTGACAAGTGCTGCTCAGGTACTGTACTTAAAGCCCCATCCACTTACTGCAGAAGTCTGCACTCAAACCATATTACAGAATGTTTGTTTTCTATAGAACGTGGGAACATACTTATAAAAGGGTGCATTATTTTACCAAATACAGATAAAAATCGGGAGATATGCAGCTGGTATGGTTCATTACTCTGGAAACTGGTTTCAGCTGCAACAATGAATCGTTCAAATACATTTCTACCATTGTTAAAAAAGGAAGCAAATCTATGGGAATTTTTGCCTTATGAGACAATCGCTCATTTGCAGTTTAGATTGTCAGTACATTGTTTAGATATCTTTACAAAAGGACATAAAGTGTAGCAGAACATTTAGCTATTTCTAGGGAGCTAGTAGGACAGACAAACACCCTTATAATTAAAAGAAAACTGTAGCTAAGTGTCTGCTACATCTGCTTTCATGGTTATACCCAAGGTAGTACTAGACTAGATAAAACAAGAGTTTTAAATTTAAAAGCTGCACAAGAAAAACAAAGACAACCCCTTCGTTTTCAGCTATGACAAGAGGCTCAGATGCAAATTAAAGTGGATGGTTGTACACGGATAGTGTAATAGATTTCTGCCACATTTGGTAAAGTACAATATGCATGCATAAAAAGAAAACGCAGAACTGTTGCACAAAGTAAATTAGCTTCAATGGAAACGTGAATTGTTTTGTCAGTTATATTGTAAATAGCTATAAATTCTACAGACAAAACTGAGCTTTATAGCTTTGAGACTCGTCTCTTCTGCAACATCACATGCTATTCCCAAGCAAACAGCGCTGTCTAACACCTGTCTTTTACAGCTTGTTAAACTGTCTGCTGTTCTGTACTGCACAGTAGAAGCATAAAGCAGTAGCAAAGGTGTAGATAAGGATTTCGGGCTTATCAAATTGAAAGATAACATAGCATGGAGAAACAACTGGGCAGGATTGCCAAAGCAATCAGCTCAGCAGACGTGAAGATTTAATGATCCAGAGAGATGGCTATATGAGGGATCACCTGTTCCAAGTTGTAATGCTGTAATGCCTAGTTCTGGAAGGAGGATCTACAGGAGCATGGCTAGAGTTTCATGTAGAGACACACACACAATTTAAAACAGCAAAACATGTGAAATCTTACGTAAAAAATAAATAAATAAATAAAATAAAAAACTGTTGCCACTTTTTTTTTTTTTACTTAGTTTTGAGTAAAGTTTTACAGGAGGAGAGAGGGGAAACCGAAATCGTTGTCATTTTTAATCAGTTTAAATATACTGATCATCCTTTGATTTCTATAGCAGGGTTTAGCACACCTCCCCAGCAGTGCAAGACCTTTGTAACACTTTGTAACACTTTCCTATTTGTGATTATATGTTGTCAATGTTTCCAGCAGTTTCAGCTGTAAGCTCTAACAATAGTCAATATTACTCTAGTAATGTTTGGATACATTGTAACTGCCGAGTTACGCCTAGTGAAGGATTGATTGGAACTGCCAGGCGGCCATTTTGCTAGGCACACAATTAAGAGATTCTTCCATAATTTATTACAGGAGCACCAAATGATTGTCATTTTAGGTAAGACTGTAGAAAAAAAAAAACACACACACACACACACACACACACACACACACACACACACACACCAGAGTAAAGTAGCAATAGATAACCTGCCAAAGAAGTTGTGTGCAGCTATTTTCTCGAGGAGGGATTAATGATAAAACTGGGAGGCCTCCCCATTTCAGATAAACAGGCAATTATACTGACCTTTCTGCTTTATTTAAGTCTAGTGATGCCATAATGGTACCTTCTAAAAGGGAATATGTTCTTTAATTCAACTATACATGTTTCAGAGTCTGAAGCTTGCTTAAAGTCACCGCTTTATGCAGATGTAGCCAACGTTAGCGCTCCAATTAACAACTGCATGTTATTTAACATTAGCACTACAGAAAACAATGGCGAGACGGATAACGCACATGCTATGTAACATAATATTTTGTGCATTATCGGAGGTAATGTCTGCTACATCTGAAGCATCGAGAAGCCGGCTGGGGGCCACTTTGGCTCATCCTGCAACCTTCCACTTTGTAGAGGAAGTTATAAGGACCTGAGAGACAGATCCTAGCGTGAAGCTGCATCATCTGTGCATTAATCAGTCTTTGGGCAGAGAATCAAACGATGCCAGGAGGAACACTCTGGCTGGGAATATTCTGCTGGCAGCTGCATCGGCGAGCCCTGCTGTATACTCACAAGGAGAAAGCACCTTTCTGATCATTGCATCAGCATTTTCTCTATACAACAAAAAGATAGGTGATGTGGAGAGACTGGAAGCACCGTATTTAACAAACCACTTTGCCGTTATCATTCTGATCACGTACTTTATAGCCTTCTATTCAGGCTAAAATAAACATGTACGGAGTAGCATTTTCATTGCCTTGCGCCTCGCTCATCACTATAATATTACATATACAAGAGCCCTTACACATCACTACAACTCATCTATACCTCGCCAAATGGCAGTGCACACCTTGCAGTGTGATATTAAACATCAGTACGGGTGACGGCAGACACTGATTATACGCCAATTCATGTACAATACCCGAGTAAGAATATATTACAAAACACACACTATGTACATGTAGCCAGGTCCCCCTCGCGCACTCGCCCCCTCCTTTGTCCCCCCCCCCCTCGCGCACTCGCCTCCTCCTTCACCGTTGCGAGCGCGCGGTGTTGCTGTGCGGCCGGTTGCTAGGGAAGCGGGTCGGGCGGTTGCCGGGGACGCGAGCGGCGAGCAGGCCGGTTGCCGGGGACGCGATCGGGCCGTCGCTAAGGCCGCGATCGCGTTGCCACCGGCCCGGCGGCTAGCGGAGCAGGGCGCCGCCATGACAGTTAGCTCGCGCATGCGCAGGATGCCAGCTAGCGCGGGAGGCCCCAGATAGCTCGCGCATGCGCGAGGATAGACGGCCAGCCCCCAGGGTGCATAGGGGCAGAGACACCTGACGCCAGGGAGCCAATAGGGCTGAGGGATTTGCCCGGGAAAGGAGAGATACTTTTCGCTGGGTTTTGCAGTGACACAGGCAGTCAGGATCTGGACCAGCTAGGGGTAAGAGGTGGATGCAGGGGTCAGTGACCCTCTGCATTAGGCCAGCAGCCCCCAGTTAGGTCCTGAGCCACTTAATAGCTTGTGGAGTATAGGGACAGGCCCTAGATAGGGACACTGACCCATTTATTGGTAGCTTAGTCAGGGACACAGTGCTACAGCCGTGCGGCCCTGCGAGGTGGGTTCTGGGCTCAGAACACTATCAAAGACCCTGGGACTAGGTGATATTATCCGCGCTGGAATTCACCCAATGCGGTGTGGAGGACAACGTCGGATCGGGCGGAACTCCGGTGATATCGCGGTACCCGTGGCTGGAGCCCGGGCAGGTAACCTGCAACTCACGTGCACCAACCAGGCCTATCACCAGACATAGTGGCTGCGCAGTCACACATACATATGCAGACATTGGTATATGATTTTGGGAGTGCAAGACATTTGGGTGGGGGTTACTGGACACAGGGTGGGGTCACTCTGCGGGAGGTTAGCGTCCGCCGTGACGCCTAGAGGTGTTAGCGTCCGCCGTGACGCCTAGAGGTGGTAGCGTCCGCCGTGACGCCTAGAGGTGGTAGCGTCCGCCGTGACGCCTTGAGTGGTTAGCGTCCGCCGTGGCGCATGTGTTGAGATGTAATGTGATAAGTTGCTGCATGTAGTAAAGTTAATAGTTATATAGAGCTGTCTGTGTGGTCATTGTGTATTGTCCTGCGAGGAACTACTTCCCCTCTGGTGGGAGCCATCGCAGGTGGAGGCGCTGCATCATTAGTATTGTAATACATTGCCCCAGGTTCCCTTAGCGGATGCTCAGCCTTCTGTGAGCCAACAGGTATTGCACCACGCACCCCCTTGGTAACATTGCATGTTCCCTCCACGCACGCGGTATATGCGATTGGGTGGGGTGATATGACCGTTACATTTGGAGGCGCTGCTGAGAGGCTTAGACCTGGGGTGCCCTATTCAAAACCGAATCACCAAAAATCAGCATCATGGTAATTCCCTCACGTCAAGAGGTCCACGCGTGGGCCACCACCGTCCGTGAACCACCTAGACATGTGGTTGCAGTAGGGAACGTCCCGGCGTTAGTACCTGAAACTGACATCCGGAACTCACTGAGCAAACTCTTAGGCGCAGATAGAATATGGTACCGTGGCAGGGTGTTCGACTCTACTTATCACTTGAGTGCACTACCCCAAGCGGCCTCCTGGACGCCAGTAGTTGGGCTGACAGTCCTCCCTCTCCACCCGACACCGTACCCCGCGAGGTAAACTCTCGGCCTATTGGAGAGAGAGCAACGAACGAAGGTTCCATAATGGGGGTGACGCTACCCCAATTCGAGAAGCCCTCACTGTGGCATCCCAGTCTCAAAGTTATAGGAAGCTTAAGGCCTTCTCTGGAGTACTTCCAATACCCCAGGGGGAAGAAGGAATAGACCTGTGGAGGGAGAATGCAGTAAAAGTAGTAGAGGAGTGGTCGTGCACTGACACTGTAAAGCGGCAGCGTATTATGGAATGCCTCAGACCCCCTGCGTCTACTATGTTGACCATCCACAGGGACCAACACCCAGAGTTGACAGCGTTGGAAATGGTGGCGTTCCTGTTGGAGGCGTACGGACTAGCAGAAGACGAAGGAGCGCTCTGGACGAAGTACTTCCGTCTTTATCAGAAGGAAGGAGAGGACCTGTCGGCTTTCATCCACCGCCTACAGCTGGTCCTCGGGGTCCTACTCAATCGTAAGCTGGTCTCCGCATCGGGGATGGATGAAGCTCTCCATAAACAGTATCTGCGGGGATCAAGCCCCACTCACCCCATAGCCAACATGCTCCGCAGCAAGATAATGGACGGGGGCCCCTACAAGTTCACCGAGTTGCTGCGGCAAGTGAAACTACAGGAGGCTCATGTTATGCTACACTCCACCGCTACACCTAAGAGCTCCTCTGCCTCCAAAGGAAAGGGCTCTACGGAAAAGAAGGAAGAGTCTACTGCCTTGTCCAAAGGGTACAAACCACGACCCCCCGACCGACCACCTTCCCCATCCACGAGTCGCCCGGAAAGCCGCCCAGTGGTATGCTATAACTGCGGCAAGAAGGGCCACGTAATCCGTAATTGCCCAGAAAAGGAAGTTCACCCTGAGGAACACCCTTCCGATAGAGGAAAATCAGCCCGATCTATGGTCTGCAGTGTACCAATGGCAGAAGCTGACCTCGAACTCACTCATTCTGGAACTGGAACCCCGGATGCCCCTTCTGACGCCGGCCCCAGTGATGACGCCCCATCCGGTGAAGCTTGCAGTCAAGTGGGCCCTGCGGCCATCGTGCCCGTGGTACTAGAAGGGATATACGCCTCGGCCCTATTGGACACAGGGTCACAAGTAACCATAATATATCGCAGGTTTTATGATCAGCACCTTCAACACTGCCCACTAAGGCCGGCCGAACATATGAAGGTTAGGGGGTTAAGTAATGAAGACTACCCCATCGATGGGATTGTAAAGGTCCAACTGGACATACTCCAACTGAACACCGGCAAGAAGCACCCCATGCAGGTAGCGGCCATGGTATGCCCGGAGCCCCAAGACCATTGCAAGTACCCAATCATCTTGGGAACCAATGCAGACATAGTGCAAGCTATAATCCGAGCCTACTTGAGAGAGACCAACGAGTTGCCGCTGGCCGATTCGCTCCTAGACCCCATCTTACGAGAAGAATGCCACCGGGTGTATGCATTGGAGCGTCATGGGGACCTCTACAATCGTCAACGAGGACTGACGACCATATTACCAGGGGGAGTGCAAAAGATGGCCGTCTGGTGTTGTTATCCCGACCGAGACCAGAACGACCAACTGTTCTCGCTGGAGAGTGAGCCTGAAGAAGAAGAGGTTCAGCGAGGGTATAGAATACTACCCGAAGTGAGGGAATGGACGGCTAAGATCCCTATTCGAACCCACGTATATGTGCAGAATCTCTCCCCCTTTCCGATGGAGTTTGATGTCGACCAGAAGTTGGGATGCATATATCCGGTCAGCCCGGTGGGAGCCACACCTCAGGTGAAGGCGGCGGCCGCGCACGAGCGGATAGTCGATCTGGACTTCAACTTCGGCGAATCGACCCTGTCCACAGAGTGGAAAAAACGGTTGACCACCCAGCTGATGCAACGACGACATGTGTTCTCCACGAGCGAGATGGATGTGGGGTGCAGCCGCAGTGCCCAACATACCATTCGGATGAGTGATGCCACCCCGTTCCGGGAACGTTCTCGTCGCCTTGCCCCTCGGGATGTGGACAATGTGAGGAACGCCATCCAAGACATGGAAACCGCTGGGATTGTGACGGAATCACGAGGACCTTATGCGTCGCCCATAGTGGTGGTGCGGAAAAAGAACGGGTCCGTACGACTGTGTATCGACTATCGGACACTGAACAACCGCACGATCCCGGATCAATAATACCTTCCGCGCATTGAAGAGATCCTGAATGCGAGTCACTGGTTTAGCGTGCTGGACCTCCGATCAGGGTACTATCAGGTGCCCATGACGGCGGAAGACCAGGAGAAAACGGCTTTCGTCTGCCCCCTGGGATTCTATCAATTCACCCGTATGCCCCAAGGTATATGTGGGGCGCCTGCTACGTTCCAAAGGTTGATGGAAAAGACAATCGGGGACATGATTCCCCGGGAGTGCCTGGTGTACCTGGACGACATCATCGTCTTCGGAAGGACTCTGGAAGAGCACGAAGAGCGGTTGTTTAAGGTGATCGATCGTCTGGGAAACGAAGGGTTGAAATTGTCCCTAGACAAGTGCCGATTTTGCCATACCTCGGTGACCTACGTGGGGCACATCGTGTCCGCCAAAGGGATCGCCACCGACCCTGCCAAGGTAGAGGCCGTGGTGAACTGGCCTCGCCCAGAGAACGTCACAGAGCTGCGATCCTTCCTGGGGTTCTGTGGGTATTATCGCCGCTTCGTGGAAGGGTACTCGAGCAAGGCTAAACCCTTGAACAATCTGTTGAAGATATACCCTTCCGAGACCGGGAAGAAGGCTGTACCAGCCCGCCAACCGTTTGGTGACAAATGGACCTCTGAGTGTGAGCAGGCCTTCCTGAAGCTGAAGAAGTGTCTGACCGAAGCGCCTGTACTTGCTTATGCGGATCCCGAACAGCCTTACGTCCTGCATGTGGATGCTAGTCTAAATGGACTAGGCGCCGTCCTGCACCAGAAGCACCCGGAGGGCCTGCGGCCGGTAGCTTACATCAGCCGAAGCTTGACACCCAGTGAGCAGAGATACCCCGTCCACAAGTTGGAGTTTCTGGCTCTCAAGTGGGCGATCACCGAGAAGCTCCACGATTACTTGTACGGTGTCACCTTCGAGGTAAGGACGGATAACAACCCCCTCACGTACATCAATACGTCGGCCAAACTAGATGCAGCAGGCCACCGATGGCAGGCCGCCCTCAGTAACTACAGCTTCTCCTTGAAGTATAAGCCGGGGCCATTGAATATTGGGGCGGACGCCCTCTCCCGAAGACCAGGACTACTCGCTACCCCCGATGAGGAATGGGAAGAACTTCCCGGCCCCGGAGTGCGGGCTATGTGTAAAACTGCAGCCATAGTTAATGACCAAGTGGCCTTCTCCGAGTTACGAGTGATCGACTCTTTGGGATGCCAGTCGCAGGCTGTCCCCGCCGCCTACAGCGACCCAAAAGGGATGCACCTCACGCACGACAAGGTGTTCCGGTGGAAAGATCTGGTAGACTACCAAATTCGAGATCCGGTCACTAGCATCATCCGGCACGCCGTTGAAAAAAGGAACCCAGCCCTTCTGAAACGTGCGCCCAATGACTTGGTGGCCTTACTCATGCGAGAATGGGACAAATTTGAAGTGGACAACTGCTTGCTCTATCGGGTGGTGCAATATCATAATCACCCGGATAGGAGACAACTAGTCCTACCCAAGAACTTACAATACCTGGTGTTGAAGTCCCTACACGATGAACACGGGCACCTAGGTGTAGAGAAGACTTTTGGGCTAGTCCGAGACCGGTTCTTCTGGCCCAAGATGAGGGAAGCGGTGGAACAACACTGCCGCCGTTGTTCCCGGTGCATTCAACGCAAGACGTTGCCTACCAGAGCAGCTCCCATGGCCCATCTTAAGAGTTCTGGTCCGATGGACTTGGTGTGTATGGACTTTTTATGTATTGAACCTGATAGCCGAGGCATCGGTAACGTGCTGGTCATCACGGACCATTACACCCGATATGCACAGGCCTTCCCCACAAAAGACCAGAAGGCTATCACAGTCGCGAAAGTTCTATGGGAAAAGTTCTTCGTGCATTACGGTCTTCCAAACCGACTTCACTCCGACCAAGGGCGAGATTTTGAGAGTACTCTGATCCGAGAATTACTTAAAATGCTGAACGTCGCCAAATCCCGGACGACTCCGTACCACCCCGAAGGAGATGCTTTGCCTGAACGATTCAACAGGACCCTGTTGGACATGCTTGGAACTCTGAAGGGAACGCAGAAAGCAGAATGGAGTCGTCACGTAGAAACGTTGGTACACGCGTACAACTGTACTCGCCATGAGTCCACTGGGTTCTCCCCGTACTTCCTCATGTTTGGGCGGGAGGCAAGACTCCCCGTAGATGTGCGTCTTCGAGTCTCAACGGATGGGATACACAATGCTACCCATTTCCAGTATGTGCAAAGGCTAAAGGACAGTTTGCAGCAAGCTTACCAACAGGCTGAGAAGTCTACAGCTAAACTGAATGCTGGCAATAAGAGACGATACGACAATAAAGTCAAATATCGAGAGTTACGTCCTGGGGACGCTGTGTTACTTCGTAATTTGGGAGTCCCCGGAAAACATAAACTGGCAGACCGATGGAGAGATGGCGTATATGAGGTAGAGTCACAGATGCCCGGCCTCCCGGTCTATCGCATCAAAGACACAGACGGCCGGGTAAAGGTGTGGCATCGTAATCACCTTCTCCCTATTCCCCAAGTGGGAGGCGAAGAAGAAGAAATACAGGCCACACCGCTCAACGGTGAGTCCGATCTATCAGAGGTGGGTCAAGAGACTGTAAATAACGAGACCCACTCTGAAACTCCTGAAGACCCTATGGAGGGACCCTCTCAAAGGGACTATTCCACAGAAGGGGCATCTCCCGGAGGAGCTACGGGTAAAGGGCCCCGTAGGCCAACGCCTACTAAGGTGGCACCAACAGGCCAGCCTTTGGATCCACAGAGCCCGTGCTTTGTGCCTAACAGAGACTGTTCAGAGACATTTCTCCCCTCAAGGGACGAGGCTGAGCCTCAGGACTGTACTTATTACTCCCCAGAGGGAGTTGCTGAAGAACAACTCCGTAGGAGCCAAAGGGCCAGGTACCCTCCAACTCGGGTAACCTATGATCAAATGGGGGCACCCCAGTATGAGGCTCAGCAGTGGTCTCGGAGCAAAATCCAATCCGTGATTGTGATGCTCACAGAATTGTGTAACCTTGTTTAAAGTTGATGCAATGTGCTAAGTTGTATTCGTACCAGATGCATTTTTATTATATAACGGTTGTGTATAGTAGTAAGTTATGTGGTCCAAGCGGGGACGTTGGAGTTTCAGCAGGGGGAGGATGTAGCCAGGTCCCCCTCGCGCACTCGCCCCCTCCTTTGTCGTCCCCCCTCGCGCACTCGCCTCCTCCTTCACTGTTGCGAGCGCGCGGTGTTGCTGTGCGGCCGGTTGCTAGGGAAGTGGGTCGGGCGGTTGCCGGGGACGCGAGCGGCGAGCAGGCCGGTTGCCGGGGACGCGATCGGGCCGTCGCTAAGGCCGCGATCGCGTTGCCACCGGCCCGGCGGCTAGCGGAGCAGGGCGCCGCCATGACAGTTAGCTCGCGCATGCGCAGGATGCCAGCTAGCGCGGGAGGCCCCAGATAGCTCGCGCATGCGCGAGGATAGACGGCCAGCCCCCAGGGTGCATAGGGGCAGAGACACCTGACGCCAGGGAGCCAATAGGGCTGAGGGATTTGCCCGGGAAAGGAGAGATACTTTTCGCGGGGTTTTGCAGTGACACAGGCAGTCAGGATCCGGACCAGCTAGGGGTAAGAGGTGGATGCAGGGGTCAGTGACCCTCTGCATTAGGCCAGCAGCCCCCAGGCCCCCAGTTAGGTCCTGAGCCACTTAATAGCTTGTGGAGTATAGGGACAGGCCCTAGATAGGGACACTGACCCATTTATTGGTAGCTTAGTCAGGGACACAGTGCTAAAGCCGTGCGGCCCTGCGAGGTGGGTTCTGGGCTCAGAACACTATCAAAGACCCTGGGACTAGGTGATATTATCCGCGCTGGAATTCACCCAATGCGGTGTGGAGGACAACGTCGGATCGGGCGGAACTCCGGTGATATCGCGGTACCCGTGGCTGGAGCCCGGGCAGGTAACCTGCAACTCACGTGCACCAACCAGGCCTATCACCAGACATAGTGGCTGCGCAGTCACACATACATATGCAGACATTGGTATATGATTTTGGGAGTGCAAGACATTTGGGTGGGGGTTACTGGACACAGGGTGGGGTCACTCTGCGGGAGGTTAGCGTCCGCCGTGACGCCTAGAGGTGGTAGCGTCCGCCGTGACGCCTAGAGGTGTTAGCGTCTGCCGTGACGCCTAGAGGTGTTAGCGTCCGCCGTGACGCCTAGAGGTGTTAGCGTCCGCCGTGACGCCTAGAGGTGGTAGCGTCCGCCGTGACGCCTAGAGGTGGTAGCGTCCGCCGTGACGCCTAGAGTGGTTAGCGTCCGCCGTGGCGCATGTGTTGAGATGTAATGTGATAAGTTGCTGCATGTAGTAAAGTTAATAGTTATATAGAGCTGTCTGTGTGGTCATTGTGTATTGTCCTGCGAGGAACTACTTCCCCTCTGGTGGGAGCCATCGCAGGTGGAGGCGCTGCATCATTAGTATTGTAATACATTGCCCCAGGTTCCCTTAGCGGATGCTCAGCCTTCTGTGAGCCAACAGGTATTGCACCACGCACCCCCTTGGTAACATTGCATGTTCCCTCCACGCACGCGGTATATGCGATTGGGTGGGGTGATATGACCGTTACATACACATAGCAGTGTTAGTCCAGTTGCTATAGATCAGGGGTGCGCAAACTGGTGGGCGGGAGATTGTGCTGGGGGCGCGGGCAGTTGCAGAGGCTCCGCGCTCCTCCCCACAGCATTTAAATTAAATGCTGGGGATCGCGTGAGGCCTCTGCCACTCTTTACTTACCCAGATTCAGGCGCTCTGTGACGTGTCGCCATGGCAACGCACTGCGGCGTCATTTGACACAGCTCTAAGGCAGGGAGGGGGGCGCGTGAAGCGGCAGTGAAGACAGGAGGGGCACAGCAGACGTTTGCGCTCCCCTGCTATAGATCAAAATAAATGAGTACTTTGGTTTTAGGTTATACCATTTTTTTTTTTTTTTTAACGAACAATTGATATTTAAAGGACAAGCAAGAGAACTCTCGAAAGCTTGTCCTTCAATATTGTTAGTTGAAATTAAAAAAAAAAAGTATCGCCTAATACACAAACTAAATGCCAAGCAGCAAAGAGATCTTTAAAGATTGATTTGCTTAAATACTTCCCTGACAGCTCCATACCACAAATTTTTAGTAAAGCAATGCAGATTACATAAAGGCACTGCCTCCATACAAACCAATAAGGTTTCAGGGGCTGGTCCTGTTTCGCAACTTGATTAAAAGCCAAGCGTTCCTACTTGGCTGGCACGGAAATGCAGTTACAGATGTAGTTCTGCTAAACAATCAGGTCAAGCTGAATCTGATTTACATTTCCACTTCATTGCACAAAGTACAGCTTCAACATTAACACTTATCCAATCAACATTCATGCCCTTGTAAAACCTGCCTGTAACAGACGTGAAACAGATTTAAATCCAATTTGTACCTCGCTGATTAACCAGGGCAGAGGTTAAAAGAAACCTTACTATACGGGTAATAAATGATTTCAAATCTAGCAAAAATTCACAGCACAGGCAACAAAGATTTCAATCTTAAGTTGCAGTTATTGTAAAGTGTGTGGAACAGAGGAAGGAGAATTTAAACTAGAAAATTAGAAGCTAAAACAGGACATGGTGAAAAATCATTAGATCCAAAACCTGAGATTCGGTGTATACATACATAGAACCATTTCTGCCCTTCAAATTCTTAGCTTACTGCCTCAAAGTGGTGGAAAGGTAGCAACAGGGGTTCAGGAACGTTTGTAGTGGCACTGCTGGTGTTTGGTATAACCATACCATGAAAGCTAAAGTGGAAAAGGCACTTGCAAACATACAGAGGAGGATGGCATGGCAAGCAAGGCCTCAACCCCCAAACATACAGAGGAGGATGGCATGGCAAGCAAGGCCTCAACCCCCAAATACGCAACACAGAAGAAAAACGGCCCCCAGGCTCCGGACGCTGGTTAGTACCTGGCCTTGACAGGCGTTCAGGAAGAAGGCATGTAGATGGTGCCAAGAATATGTGGAGGTTAAACAAAAGCTGTCATTCAAACCTAAATCTGGCTACCTACTGTACAACTCCCGAACTCTCTCCAGTGAAGTAGGACTGCAAGGTGAACTAGAAAAGATTAAATGGGATATTGGTCTTGGTGAAGAAAGAAAGATGAAGGCCTTGCGCTCAAAAGCAGACCCCTATTCTAGAGATACAGAAAATAGAAGAATCAGTGGAGAAGGCTTCATCGTGAACAGTAGATCGATGGAGAAAGCAGTGAACCGAAAGTTCTTTGGAGCAGTCAGAAACATTCAGTTGACAAAAGATACAGGCTTCAAATCACCAAAGTGTATGTCCTTACATCAAGTCACAAGACAATGAAGTGGAAGACCTCTACCAAGTGGAATCAACCAACTTAACGGAAATTGTCACCTCAAGATCATTATGGGAGATTTTAATGAAAGATTGGTGCCCAGCAAAGTATGGTTATGGTAATAAAAATTACCATGGAGACAGATTGGTAGAACTTGCATAATATGAAAACAGCTTCTCCCCCATATGCTCCCCTCCTCACCAGCTTCTCCGCTACATGCCCCCTCTTTCTGTCTTAACCCAACCTTACTCTCCCCTTTATCTCACTCCCCATGAGTGGTGCAGATCCTTACGTGGCAGCGACAGAGGGAGCCCACCCAGCCAGTTATTGCGGAAGTTAAGCCTGACTGTTTGGACCACCTAGGTGGGCTCCCCCTACCACTATTCACCCCACAACACAGATAGGGCCTGAGGAAGGGGGGTGGAGAGTGGGCCTAACTGGGGCAGCCTGGAAATAATAATTTGGTAGGCCGGAAGTGGCCCGCACTTTGCCCACCCCTGGAGTATAACCTAGCTCAGGGGTGAGTGGCAGTTATAGAGATCCCGCGGTCTCCCCCCAGGCATTTAAATTAAATGCCGGGGGACCGCACGAGGCCCCTGTAACACACTTACCTTCCTGCGACACCGTCATAGTCACCCGGTGTCAAATGACAACGCGGGGTCGCGTTACCATGGCAACGTGACGTCATTTGACGTCGGGGCCGAGCAAGGGGGTGGGGGACACGAGGCCCAGAGGAAAGGAGGCAGGGGTGCGCACGGGGAAAAGTTTGCGCACCCCTGACCTAGAGAAGGTGATCAACTATTTGTTTGCGCCAATTACATCTGAATCCAAAGATGGAAGAAAACTGATTAAAAAGATGAGACGCCAATAACAGCAGCAAAGAATTTCAACTAGAACTGAAAAAAAAAAAAAGGTTTTAAAAAAAAAATCGCTTTAGCTTGCTCAAAATGCATGCGCCCACTTCTATCTAGAATCTCCAGTTCTTCATTATGGTTTGTTAAAGCGCAAAACAAAAACAAACAAAACAAAAAAACTGGAGCAACCACCAAAATAAGAATACACATCTGATCAGAAAGCAATTACTGAGGAGACTAGAAATTAAGCAATTCCAAGATGCAGCAAGACATGTACCATGTGTCTTTCCAGAAGTGACAAAAGCAATAACACTTGGGAAGAATGGGAGGGCTCCCTATGAAGATGGAATTACAACTGCACATAATTTGAAGAACACAAGGAAAAAGTCCCTGGTTGCAACACTTTACATGAGGCTTGAACAGGAAAATTGCCACGGTTCCCTCAACTACCCCAGAATTTACAGACTCCCTTTGCCCTTCCATTTTGCTTATGTTTATTCTTTATTTTTCTACCCATTCAGTTCTGAAAGAAGTTCACATTATCAGATTTTTCTGTTTTGCGGTACTTAGTGTGGTTGTGTACAGCCCTTTTGCATTGAGAAAGGTCCTTAGCAGGACCAAAAGGTCAATTGAAGATACTGTAGCACATCATCTGCTATTAAAATTTGTGCTACTGTACATTTTAGCAAGTCCTGCGAGTGGTGGACCCTTTATTATCTGCATTTTGACCCCTCACTGGGCTCAACACACAAGGGAGAAATATAAAAATAAATAGGATGTCTGAACCCAGACATTTTTTGTTAAAACTACAAAAAATAAAGCCTGGCTTTAAATAAGTGGGGTAAAAAAGGTTTTTCAAATAAATATCCAATTCATATTACAGCTCCATTATTAGAATTCCATATATAGCGTCTTGTAGTTTTGTCGATCCCCAAGAAAACACACACAAAATAAATAGATAAATAAAATAAAGTGTTGGAACGCCGTTTTTCTGAGCTCTCTCCCCAAAACAGCCAATTTTTATACAACATTGAATGCTCTATATCAGATTGCTCAAATCTTTCAATGATAGGGTACAGATGTAGCGAAACTTCCTGCCCTCTGCGCCCAGGACGAACAAGCAAAAAAGGTCTGTGGCGCCAGGCACAGTGCTGCCGCAACCGACCTGCTCAGGGTCCATGCTTCCGAGTTGTGTACCTTTTTGGTGGTGCTTAAAACATTCAAAGCCAATATTTAAAAAAAAATAAAAAAAATGCTGAATTCAGAGTACATTCATCTGGTTTTAGCTTCTTAAACATGCCATACTAATATGTTCACTTTCGGGCCATGTGGCAGCTTTAACTTCTGTTGCTAGAGGGGTCTGCTTTTCCAGTCCTTATGGCAGCAAAGGAGCCAATTACATTTCTTTCAAATAACAAACAAGAACAGATGTGAGCCGGGGTGGTGCTACTCATGTCGCTGAGATGCTAGGTGGGCGACTCCAGTTCTCAAGGGCTACCAACAGGTAAGGTTCTCAGGATATCCCTGCTTCCGCACAGGTGGCTTAATCAGTTGCTCAGTCATATATAGCCACTTGTAATGAAGCAGGGATACAGGCAGTCCTCGGTAAACCAACGGAATCCGTTCTGGAAGTAGCGTTGGATGGTGAAACCGTTGTAAAGTGAGTCCCGCCTTATGGTGCCGAGACATCACGTGACACCCCATTGTTATGGCAATGGAAGGCACGTGACATCACATAGCAGCCCCTCCCCATTGTCATGACAACGCAGCACCATATGACGTCGCGCAGCCACGTTGGTGGGATTTTCAGGGGCAGATGCAGCCGTCAACCGGAGAGTTACCAGGTAAACCCCTAGCCCGGAGGTATGTGGCCAAAACCCGTAGTCTCCGGGTCAAACCCGGAGCAGTGGCAAACCTTCCTACCCCTGACGTATATCCACATAGAATGCAGTCTCCATGGGTAATGCATTCCAAATTGTAACTGCCCTTACTGTAAAGAACCCTTTCCTTTGTTGCTTTCCTTTCCTTAAGGGATGGCCCCGAGTCCTTTGTACAGCCCTTGGGATGAATAGTTCTTTTGAATGCTCCTTGTATTGTCCCCGAATATATTTGTATATAGTTATCATATCCCCTCTTAGACACCTATTTTCTAATGTAAAAAAATCAGTTAGCTAGCCTCTCCTCATAAATCAGATTATCCATCACCTTTATTAATTTGGTGGCTCTTCTCTGCACGCTCTAATTTCATAATGTAATTATGGAGTGGTGCCCAAAACAGTACTTCATATTCAAGGTGCACCAACAGGTCTTTTCGAAGAAGAGAATGCATTGGGATAGTGCAGGGGTCTCCAAACTCAGTCCTCAAGAGCCGCTAACAGGCCAGCTTTTATGGATATCCCTGTTTCAACACAGGTGGCTCAGTCAAAGACTGCGCCACTGATTGAGCCACCTCTGCTGAAACAGGGATATCCATAAAAGCTGGCCTGTTAGTGTCTCTTGAGGACTGAGTTTGGAGACCCCTGGGATAGTGAATAAGGAAGGTACAGTACAAAATTCCATAGTAAAATCACCTATAAAAATACCCACACAAAAGATGCCTGGAAATCGCACCGGAAGTGCATATGAATAAATAAAGCGTGGTCGGAGCGCAATGATGACACATGGAACCAAATGAATGCAGAGTAATAAAACCAAATCGAATAATGCTACTGGCCCCATTGAGGCTTTCCCCTAACTGCACAATGGAACATATGTAATAAAATATCTAGCTAAGCCAACAGCTTGATGACCTTAGAGATAGAGGCTTGAATCTACAAGGAGATGGCTGAATAATGACCTCAATCATAAAATCATGTCCTAATAACTGTGTGGGTGTACAGGTCATGCATACGACATCCATCACAGATTGCAGCTCCCTCCGACATTATATAGTTCCCTTTAGTTAGAAGGCTCCTTTGTGTTCCTATTTATCACACTAAGCCACCATGAGCCATACAGCAAAGTTTTACCAAGGGAAGCCAAATTTGAGGTGCTAAATATATCTTTTGTCATGCAGCTGAAGTTTTCATATCATAGAACATAGTAATAAATGAGGGTGTCTAAAGCTTGAGAACACAAAGACCATCCTTAAAGACTTTACACTACACTTCTATTTTCCAATGCGCTGACCTACTTTCAGATAAGCCATTTCGCCCGTGTATCTTTCTTAATCAAATTCTCATTTAATTTCAGCCTTCAAGCTGGATTTTTGTTGAACGGCACGGAGTACATCGGCTTTTAAAGAGCTAGTTCCCCTTGGCATGTCTTTTTTTTTGTACATCGTGACAATATGTGCCCTTTTTCATACTTTAAATCTGAAATAATCCTCCGGTTTACCATTTTGGGGATATTAGAACAGTACAAGGACCTCTAAACTTGGATTCCATTGCAATATTCTAAAATCTGCTTCTCCTACATCCATTTTGCTACACATCAATGGAAAGCGTTTTGAAAGAATTGTGAATTTTGTCTGTGCTTATTCTATTGTCCCCTCCAGAAGTCTTATAAATGACTAAGAAACCAAAACAGGTACTTAACCACTTCTATAAACTGCAGGCTCAGCAGCAGTTCACTTGTGCATGGGCAATGCTAGTGGCATATATAGTGTTTCATCACTATAATTATATATGTTCCCAACTTGAACCGCACCTTTATTTCTGCAAACAAAGGTGTTGTCCTGAAGAGATCTCTAATCTTTCATTAAGGGCATAGTTAGTGGCATGTTGTAATCTCACCTATTGGCAGCGTTAAATGCCCGAAGATAACAGAACCATCTTATATTGAGACACACACAGGTATTCATTAGGTGTGGTATGGCAGAGGTTTGGGAGTACAACTCCTGTCTGGATCAGTTACACTTCACGTGATATTGGGCACGTCACCCTATACCGGCCTAGGATCTAATAAAGCAGCAATCTCCCTCTCCCCGACAAGTTTATAGAAGTTTAACTCCGTTGGTATCTTATCACAGGATGTTCCGCACAGCTCTTTATACATTTTTTTATAAAAAGTTCTTACAAATTAATAAAACCATTGTCTCAAATACAGCCACCAGGGTCACAACTAGAAAGTTGCAATTTCATAACACGATTAGCCAATTCGCTTGTTAAAAAATATTTTTTGACTGGCTAATTTCCAAGTGCTATGTGATGAACACTTGTATTTAGCAGATTAATTAAACCCTATTCAAGTAAAGTGTTCACTAACCACTTCCAATCTGAATTGCATTAGAATGGTGTTCAGGCAAAGGAAGAACTTCAAGGTCATTCTTTCAATGTCCTTCCTTAGTATATATATATATACACACACACACACACACACACACACACACACACACACACACACACAATGCTCTCAGTTTTGTGACATTTCAAGAGCATTTGCTTGTTTGGCTAGAATAGGAAAGATTAAATTTCGCCCACTCTAAAGTGAACCGTTTTTATGCATTTACTTAATTGCAAAAAAAGGCTAGTTTTAAATCGATGATCAGGCAGACCGCTACAACATAGCAGCAATCAAAACAGGTGGAGCATCTCTACTTCAGTTTACGTGAGCTGGGGGGGCAATCATGTCACTGTGACTGCAGTGATCACACCACAAAATGGTTAACGTGTTTTTACATCCCATTGAAAGGAGCAATGAGTCCTTAGACCCAAGGGTACTAATGGCAGTGACCTGTTTAAGGGGTTACAACATCTGTATCAGGGGGGTGCTAGATTTTCGGGGGGGGGGGGCTGTTACAGAGGTCGCGCGCTTCCCCGAAGGCAGTTAAAATAAATGCCAGGGATTGCGTGAGGCCTCTAACTTCTTAACTTACCTTGGTTCCGACGAGTCTCCATGGCAACCAGCGTCATGGGTCATGTGACATCATGTTGCCATGGCAACATGACGTCATGTTGCCATGGCAACGTGACGTCACATGACCCAGCGACGTCAATTGATGCCGGAGCCATGCGGGGGGAGGGGGGCAGCCGGAGGGGAGAGAAGAAAGGGGGGCGCATGAAGTTATGTATGCGCGTCCCTAATCTGGATGACAGATCTTTTTTTTTTTCTTTTTAAGTTAGTTCGCAAACATGAGCTGAGAATTAGGAGGGGTTTGGATTCCTCTGGCTGCTCCCTTTTGTTTGAGTTCATGCTATTCAACAAGTGTTTGCACAGCCAGAGCTCCCTTCCCCTTATCTTTATTGGCTCTCTGAAAGTGACAGGGTGGGTCAAGGGTAAATAAAATACTTGATTGACAAACAAAATCGTTGCTTTTAGCATGGTTAGGACAGGGGTGGCCAACTCCAATCCTCAAGGGCCACCAACAGTTGAGGTTTTAAGGATATCCCTGTTTAAGCAGTCACTGAGCCACGGATTGTACCACCTGTGCTGAAGTATGGATATCCTTCAAATCTGACCTGTTGGTGGCCTTTGAAAACTGGAGTTGGCCGCCCCTGGTCTAGGAAAACCAAATGTTATTGGTAAAATGTTTACCGTGGTTATTTCTCTTTTTCCGCTACATGGGATCACATCTTCAAGTGTCATTTTAAAACCAAAAACAGCTACATTGATACATGGGAGGGACCCACTAATGTACTCACGCAATCTCTTTCTTCTCTGCCTCTTCTGGAGTAAGATCTTCTTCCACACTGTAATCCAAGACGGACCCAACTCCAAAAGCTCGATTGCGTCTGATAATGGGCTTGATAGATTCCTGGTCCTCACCCGCAACAAACTGCCCATAAAAAGTCATCTTCATCATCTCCTTAAAGAGCTTCTGGCCAAGAATCTTTTTAGACAAGTTCAAAAGCTTAAACGGAAAAAGGAAAACATAATAAAATGTAGCTGTGAGTGAGTGATTTAAAGTTTTTACACATGCAAGTTCTCAAAATCATAAGAATCATCTATGCAGATGGAATTCTTCCTGGTTTCAATCGATCTCATGTATACGAGGTGTACGTGCGCCAATTTCATTTTATTTCCCATTCATATCAGGTTTACAGATGTAGCAGACCTCATTATTCCCATTAATGCAGAATAATGCAGTAAACATTGCACACGATAAGGAGAGAGCACGCATGGTTTCCATGGCTCATGTTGCAAAACAATAACGCTAAAGCATTTATGCATCGTGTTAACGTGAGTAATAACGTGAGCTGTACATGTACTTCTTGATTATGCCAAATGTACACAGCACAACTGCGACCTTTTATAGCATGCGCTCTGTACCACCAGCCTACCCCCCCCCCCCCCAGTAAATGGTTTTCAATACTTCACCACTGGAGGCTTCTTTTTGCGCTCGGTTTATAGATTAGAGATTTTCATGCTGGTGTAAAGGTCGCCTTCAAGAGCAGAATACACCACCAATTTCCATTTAGGATACTTACCAAATACTAACCCACATCTCACAGACACCACTACATGAATTATATATGTAGTTATTATATATGTTGTATTTATTTTTTAATCACCAATACCCAATACTTACCACTGCTTATTCACCCTTCATCTTTATATATCATGTATTTATCACTGTTTATTTACATGTATAATATATAAGTTTACCATTCACCCTATGCACAAAGTACTCACGTGTGTTATGCACTTGAAACTACACTGTTGGTGACCAATTAGCTAGCCCCGTTTTTCCTTTAAATAGCATGGATAGGGGAGTGCTCTAATCAGCCTAAGAAGAAGCTTGACAGCGAAACGTACGTTGGCAAACCTCAGAACGCACTGACGTCATTGGTGACGCGTCCCGAGACTTCCGGGTTCGTCACTTCCGGTTACTCATGGTCTCCAAACACTGAGAAGGTTTCCGGTCTACAGACTCTCACGGTCTGTATTTTATGCGCCTCAGGGGGGTAGAGTATAGGCTATCTGCAATTTTATGGCACAGGTTTGTGTTGCATACATGATACTGTATAAATCACCTTCTGTTCTCGCATGCCTTATGCCCTAGTACACCTCACAATTATATGGTACATAGACGCACAAGACACATCACCATCCACAGAACCAGCTTGATGTGGATACATTGCAAGGGCACTGTATACCAGTACCACTGCTCTCATTTATTGTACATGCATGACTTTTTCAGAGTGTGTTTTATCCTGTGATAACTTGGACTGCAGGAGTTTTGACGTTTACTAATTGTGAGGGTAATACTGGGCACAAGACGCTGTCTGCTAAAACATCAGGGCAGATTATCATGCTGCCTTGTTGTTAGACTCGCAGCACTGGTTCCTTAGAGTTTTTTACAGTCATAGACCACATACTGTATACTGTTCAGCCAAATAGTTCATCTAGTTTATGCAGAGAGGGCTCCGGGCACAAGTCGTTGTCAAAAACATTGTGGCAGTGATTAGTTACCTGCTACCTTGTTGGACTCGCAGCACTGGATTAATGTGTAACATTATATATGGACATGTTGCAACCGCACTATACTTTCTCTAAACATATTTTGGTATACACTTACCTTTAATATTAGAGGATATTCAGATAACCTTTAACTGCATTAGATGTACTGTTCCATTGGCTCACCCCACCTTCATTGCATTTTAATTTGCCGCTTGATTAGGAATTATTTATTTAGGACATTTATTTTATTTGAGGATATCTCCCAATAAAGTTGTTTTTATTTATACTCACCTTACAATACTCAATTACTACTGTGTTCTATATAAGGTTACTACGTATATCTCTTACATCAGTATCATTGGCCAGTTGAGTGCTCCCACTATAGGGGTTCTTTTTCTCCTTGTGTTTTATTTACATGTATAGTCATTTTTCAGTTTCACACCTTTATTTACCAACGATTATTCATTTATTTTTACTCAGACCCTGTGTGTATATTTGAGAAGTCATCCGCTCTTATAACCCTTTTCATTGTATTTATCTTGTGGCTATTCAAATACAAGAGGGAGTGCACAGGAGTTCCTAGTCATCCGAAATGCGGGTACATCTCCATATTTTGATTACAATATTCTGACCGCTGTGATCTACGATGTATAAAAACTGATGTCCATTGTATTGTATATGTACAAATGCTGTAGCCTTCCCTCTTCCCGTAATTCCCACCAATTGTGATTTTACCAGATTATATGAGTCAATGTAACCGCCCCCCCACCCCTTTATGTATCCTCTTCCCTAAATTCTGAAAAATGATTAATAAAAACTTTAAAAATAAATAAATAAAAACCCACACTGTCTCACTCGGGAGAATACTTCAAAATGCTTAAAGAGTTGAACGTCCCGCTGGAGAAAAAAACATTCCAGAAAATACTAGAATTTAAAAAAAAAAAAAATGAATCACTGCCCTCTAGCGAAATGGCCCACATTAAAATAATTCAGAAACCCGGGAAGAACCAATCACTACTGGAGTAATATAGACCAATTTCTCTGATTAACCAGGACATTAAACTCTTTACCAAAATAATGGCAAACAGTTTGGCCCAGGAGATACCCACAATTATACACCCAGACCAATCAGGGTTTATTAAAGGCAGATCCATGGTGAAGAATATAAGAAAGGTCATCTCCATAATATAGTGGGCACAAATAAATTAAATAAAACACTCCGCTTTAATGGCCATTGATGCAGAGAAAGCATTCGATAATATACATTGGGACCATGCAATATATACACTGAAAATTTGGATTCAAGGGAAATTTTAACGAGGTAATAAGGACCCTCTATCGCAGCTGGATGACTTTCTGAAACCTTCACACTACACAGAGGCACGAGTCAAGGATGCCCATTGTCCCCCTTACTCTTAATCTTGCTATAGAGGCTCTTGCCCACTGAGACAGCTACAGTAACAGAATGTTAGGGAATAAAGATGGGGAAAAACAACTTAGAGTTGGCAATGTTCGCGGATGACGTTCGTCTATTCCTATCTAACCCCAATAGATTACTTGAGAAGATCCGAGATCACAAGGTTCGGCTCCTTTGCTAGATTTAAAATAAATGTACCTAAAACAGGGCTCATGTACATAAACACACTGGATAGACACAAAAAACAGGCTACTGATAAATGTAACAAAGGCCCGATTAAATACCTAGGAGTATACCTACAAGTAGATCTCATTAAACTATATGAGAATAATATCAAGCCAATAGTTAAAGTCCTGGAAGAGAGGAGATCCTGGATGACATTTCCACTGTCGTTCTTTGGTAGAGTATGTGTCAAAAATGATATCATTCGCAAGGTTGCTATACCCCGTCCAAACCCTTCCCCTGCTAATCAAACATAGCGATGTCAATGAACTTCAAGACCCAGTACATGCCCGCCCCGCTCTCCAGAAAATGGCAGAAAGACAGACAGCACCCTCTGTTGGTTTCACTCACCACGAGTTCGGTGTCTGTATTGGAGTCGCGGACAGACATGGCGAGTACCGGGGTGCAGGGAGCAGTTAAGGCCGGTACTGAGGCCTGGTGCGCGCGTATATACACACATACATATATATACATATATATATATGTAAGCTCCTCGGGGCAGGGACTCCTCTTCCGAAATGTTACTTTTATGTCTAAAGCACTTATTCCCATGATCTGTTATTTATATTATCTGTTATTTATTTGATTACCCCATGTATTACTACTGTGAAGCGCTATGTACATTAATGGCGCTATATAAATAAAGACATACAATACAATATACATACATATATACACATACATACATACACATATACTAGCTGATATACCCGGCGTTGCCCGTGATGTAATATTCTGCTCCCCCCATCCTCCCTCTCAACTCCCTTCCCCCCCCTCTTCACAGCTGTTCAGGCTTCCCCACCCCTCTATCCTGACTCCCTCCCCCCCCTCTCTCCCCCCTCTCTCCTGACTCCCTCCCTCTCTCCTGACTAACTCCCCCCCCTCTCTCCTGACTAACTCCCCCCCCTCTCTCCTGACTAACTCCCCCCCCCTCTCTCCTGACTGAATACCACCCCCCGCCTGTTCGCTGTGCGCCGCCATCTTACCAGGGGCAGCTGCAGGAGGAAGGGGGTCCTTCTGGAGGCTGCCTGCCCACTGCCTGTCCCCCGCCGGGGAGGGAAGTGAGCATTGGCGGCTGGGGCAGGAGGGCCGCGCCGCGCTTCCCCTCCATCCGGGAGCCGGTGGGGGGGAGGGAGAGGGAGTTGGGTGACGTCATAGAGCCGGGTGATGTCATAGAGCCACCAATCTGATTGGCCAGAGGCTGAGGACCAATCAGATTCACCGCAGCTAGTACCAACCTTTCGATTTTATATATTAAGATATACACATATATACGCACACGTATGCATATACACACACCCTACTTATGTGCGTACACGCTCCCCATGTGTATGTGTACCCCCCTATATATGTGCAAACCCACACACTCCCCTATGTAGGTGTGTACTTGCACATATATATGCGCGTGCCTGTCCCTATGTATGTGTACCAGCGTGCCCTATGTGTGTGCACCCCTATGTATGCACGTACCTGCGCCCCCAATGTATGTGCGTAACCCCCTATGTATGCACAGCCCACTATGTAGGTGCGTACCTGCGCACAACCCCCTATGTATGTGCTTACACGCGCGCAGCCCCTTATGTGTACGTAAGCGCCGCCCCTTATGTGCATACGCTCACCCCCCTATGTCGGGCTGTACTATGTCACACAGACACACAGTATAAATATAGCTGCGCAAATAGCCAAAAAGGCGTGTGTGCCGAGCACCCGCGTTCTTAGTCAAACTTCTTTGCGTATTGTCACTGAAATTGTGTTTTGATTTTTAATTAAAAACATCACAAATACAATTTCTGTGACAAAAGACAAAGAAGTTTGACTTAAAATACGCGTGCTTGGCACATGCGCGCGCGCACACACACACACACACACACACACACACACACACACACACACACACACACACACAATAAGCATCTTACTGTACCTGCTGATTCCTGTCCACCAGTACATCCACAGAGCAGAGCCAGAAGACCATTAAACTCCTCAGCAGCTCCCAGCTGGCTTTGCTCCTATAGGCTTCCTGAGTGTTTTCAAAGTTCAGGGTGGCAGCCGGGCAAGCTTTCAGCAGCAGGTTCTCACTCCTCTCTATGTGATCCACCACCTGGGACCCCACCTGCCACCGCTTCCCCCCGGCCTGACCCTTCACACGCTGTGCCTTGGCATCCGAGGAGCCTTGCACCTTGGTGGCGGCAGAAGTGGACCTCGGCCTGGCACACGCCCAGCCGGGGCTCCTGATGCCCATGGCAGTTTTGAGGACGGGGGTCATCTTGCTGCACGACATCTCGGTCCACTGCACAGCCTCTGACACGCGTGAAGTGTGGCAAGACACTGAAAGGGCCCGCTCAGGCAGTGGGTGCCTGCACAGCAGATAAGCCTTTCCTCCCTTGCAATCCACACCCCCCAATATACCTGATTGGTTAGGGCTGTGGAACAGAAACTGCAGGCGGCCAAACCCACTGTCACTTTGTTACTATGTTACTTTATGTAGTTACTTTGTTACTATGTTACTTTATGTAGTTACTTTGTTACTATGATGTCACTGGGCCCGATGTTGCTGCACTTCTGGCGAGGTAGAGAGGGGAGGAAAATGCACATGATGTTAACAAGTGCAAACTTCACCCTCCGGTGACTCCTGCACACAGCACCCCACTCTGAAGCAGACCCCGTGTGTGGCATGAGGGAGCAGGCTGGCCCCGTCCTCGGGCTGCCAGGCTGTTTTCCTTTCGGTCACATGCATGTTCCCGCGGGAAGCGGAAGGGTTAACAGTTAAGGAGATATTGGCATTGCCAGAGCCCACGGACATGACCCTGTGCGGGGGAGAGGCTGGCACCTGAGGTGCTCACAGGCATTCGCTTCAGTCGCTTTAACCCACTTGCTGCCAGGGGCGGTGCGGTGCGGTGCTGGACACGGCAGCGAAGAGGTTAACAGGATGTCTTAACTTAAAGTAAAAGGGGGAGATTTTTGCAAAGTTATGAAAAAAGCTCTTGTTTATTGTGGGCTGTCAGGTGGGTGTTAGTTCCTGGGGGTGGGGCTGTCAGGCGGGTGTTAGTTCCTGGGGGTGGGGGCTGTCAGGTGGGTGTTAGGTGCTGGGGGTGGGGGCTGTCAGGCGGGTGTTAGTTGCTGGGGGTGGGGGCCGTCAGGTGGGTGTTAGTTGCTGGGGGTGGGGGCTGTCAGGTGGGTGTTAGTTGCTGGGGGTGGGGCTGTCAGGCGGGTGTTAGTTGCTGGGGGTGGGGCTGTCAGGCGGGTGTTAGTTGCTGGGGGTGGGGGCTGTCAGGTGGGTGTTAGTTCCTGGGGGTGGGGGCTGTCAGGTGGGTGTTAGTTCCTGGGGGTGGGGGCTGTCAGGCGGGTGTTAGTTGCTGGGGGTGGGGGCTGTCAGGTGGGTGTTAGTTGCTGGGGGTGGGGGCTGTCAGGTGGGTGTTAGTTGCTGGGGGTGGGGGCCGTCAGGTGGGTGTTAGTTCCTGGGGGTGGGGCTGTCAGGTGGGTGTTAGTTCCTGGGGGTGGGGGCTGTCAGGCGGGTATTAGTTCCTGGGGCTGTCAGGTGGGTGTTAGTTGCTGGGGGTGGGGGCTGCCAGATGGGTGTAAGTTGCTGGGGTTGGGGGCTGTCAGGTGGGTGTTAGTTCCTGGGGGTGGGGCTGTCAGGTGGGTGTTAGTTGCTGGGGGTGGGGGCTGTCAGGTGGGTGTTAGTTCCTGGGGGTGGGGCTGTGAGATGGGTGTTAGTTGCTGGGGGTGGGGCTGTCAGGTGGGTGTTAGTTCCTGGGGGTGGGGCTGTCAGGTGGGTGTTAGTTGCTGGGGGTGGGGGCTGCCAGATGGGTGTAAGTTGCTGGGGGTGGGGGCTGTCAGGCGGGTATTTAGTTCCTGGGGGTGGGGCTGTCAGGTGGGTGTTAGTTGCTGGGGGTGGGGGCTGCCAGATGGGTGTAAGTTGCTGGGGGTGTGGGCTGTCAGGTGGGTGTTAGTTGCTGGGGGTGGGGCTGTCAGGTGGGTGTTAGTTGCTGGGGGTGGGGGCTGTCAGGTGGGTGTTAGTTCCTGGGGGTGGGGCTGTCAGGCGGGTGTTAGTTGCTGGGGGTGGGGCTGTCAGGTGGGTGTTAGTTCCTGGGGGTGGGGCTGTCAGGTGGGTGTTAGTTGCTGGGGGTGGGGGCTGCCAGATGGGTGTAAGTTGCTGGGGGTGGGGGCTGTCAGGTGGGTGTTAGTTCCTGGGGGTGGGGTTGTCAGGTGGGTGTTAGTTGCTGGGGGTGGGGGCTGTCAGGTGGGTGTTAGTTCCTGGGGGTGGGGCTGTCAGGTGGGTGTTAGTTGCTGGGGGTGGGGGCTGCCAGATGGGTGTTAGTTGCTGGGGGTCGGGGCTGTCAGGTGGGTGTTAGTTGCTGGGGGTGGGGGCTGTCAGGCGGGTGTTAGTTGCTGGGGGTGGGGGCTGTCAGGTGGGTGTTAGTTCCTGGGGGTGGGGGCTGTCAGGTGGGTGTTAGGTACTGGGGGTGGGGGCTGTCAGGTGGGTGTTAGTTGCTGGGGGTGGGGGCTGTCAGGTGGGTGTTAGTTGCTGGGGGTGGGGGCTGTCAGGTGGGTGTTAGTTGCTGGGGGTGGGGGCTGTCAGGTGGGTGTTAGTTTCTGGGGGTGGGGGCTGTCAGGCGGGTGTTAGTTCCTGGGGTGGGGGCTGTCAGGCGGGTGTTAGTTGCTGGGGGTGGGGGCTGTCAGGTGGGTGTTAGTTCCTGGGGGTGGGGGCTGTCAGGTGGGTGTTAGGTGCTGGGGGTGGGGGCTGTCAGGTGGGTGTTAGTTGCTGGGGGTGGGGGCTGTCAGGTGGGTGTTAGTTGCTGGGGGTGGAGGCTGTCAGGTGGGTGTTAGTTGCTGGGGGTGGGGGCTGTCAGGTGGGTGTTAGTTGCTGGGGGTGGGGGCTGTCAGGTGGGTGTTAGTTCCTGGGGGTGGGCGCTGTCAGGTGGGTGTTAGTTCCTTGGGTGGGGGCTGTCAGGCGGGTGTTAGTTGCTGGGGGTGGGGGCTGTCAGGTGGGTGTTAGTTGCTGGGGGTGGGGGCTGTCAGGTGGGTATTAGTTACTGGGGTTGGGGTCTGTCAGGTGGGTGTTAGTTGCTGGGGGTGGGGGCTGTCAGGTGGGTGTTAATTCCTGGGGGTGGGGCTGTCAGGTGGGTATTAGTTCCTGGGGGTGGGGGCTGTCAGGTGGGTATTAGTTGCTGGGGGTGGGGCTGTCAGGTGGGTGTTAGTTCCTGGGGGTGGGGCTGTCAGGCGGGTGTTAGTTGCTGGGGGTGGGGGCTGTCAGGTGGGTGTTAGTTGCTGGGGGTGGGGGCTGTAAGGTGGGTGTTAGTTGCTGGGGGTGGGGGCTGTCAGGTGGGTGTTAGTTGCTGGGGGTGGGGGCTGCCAGATGGGCGTTAGTTGCTGGGGGTGGGGGCTGTCAGGTGGGTGTTAGTTGCTGGGGTTGGGGGCTGTCAGGCGGGTGTTAGTTCCCGGGGGTGGGGCTGTCAGGCGGGTGTTAGTTGCTGGGGGTGGGGGCTGTCAGGTGGGTGTAAGGAGCTGGGGGTGGGGGCTGTCAGGTGGGTGTTAGTTGCTGGGGGTGGGGGCTGTCAGGTGGGTGTTAGTTGCTGGGGGTGGGGGCTGTCAGGTGGGTGTTAGTTGCTAGGGGTGGGGGCTGTCAGGTGGGTGTTAGTTGCTGGGGGTGGGCCTGACAGGTGGGTATTAGTTCCTGGGGGTGGGCGCTGTCAGGTGGGTGTTAGTTCCTGGGGTGGGGGCTGTCAGGCGGGTGTTAGTTGCTGGGGGTGGGGGCTGTCAGGTGGGTGTTAGTTGCTGGGGGTGGGGGCTGTCAGGCGGGTGTTAGTTCCTGGGGTGGGGGCTGTCAGGCGGGTGTTAGTTGCTGGGGGTGGGGGCTGTCAGGTGGGTGTTAGTTCCTGGGGGTGGGGGCTGTCAGGTGGGTGTTAGTTGCTGGGGGTGGGGGCTGTAAGGTGGGTGTTAGTTGCTGGGGGTGGGGGCTGTCAGGTGGGTGTTAGTTGCTGGGGGTGGGGGCTGCCAGATGGGCGTTAGTTGCTGGGGGTGGGGGCTGTCAGGTGGGTGTTAGTTGCTGGGGTTGGGGGCTGTCAGGCGGGTGTTAGTTCCCGGGGGTGGGGCTGTCAGGCGGGTGTTAGTTGCTGGGGGTGGGGGCTGTCAGGTGGGTGTAAGGAGCTGGGGGTGGGGGCTGTCAGGTGGGTGTTAGTTGCTGAGGGTGGGGGCTGTCAGGTGGGTGTTAGTTGCTGGGGGTGGGGGCTGTCAGGTGGGTGTTAGTTGCTAGGGGTGGGGGCTGTCAGGTGGGTGTTAGTTGCTGGGGGTGGGCCTGACAGGTGGGTATTAGTTCCTGGGGGTGGGCGCTGTCAGGTGGGTGTTAGTTCCTGGGGTGGGGGCTGTCAGGCGGGTGTTAGTTGCTGGGGGTGGGGGCTGTCAGGTGGGTGTTAGTTGCTGGGGGTGGGGGCTGTCAGGCGGGTGTTAGTTCCTGGGGTGGGGGCTGTCAGGCGGGTGTTAGTTGCTGGGGGTGGGGGCTGTCAGGTGGGTGTTAGTTCCTGGGGGTGGGGGCTGTCAGGTGGGTGTTAGGTGCTGGGGGTGGGGGCTGTCAGGTGGGTGTTAGTTGCTGGGGGTGGGGGCTGTCAGGTGGGTGTTAGTTGCTGGGGGTGGAGGCTGTCAGGTGGGTGTTAGTTGCTGGGGGTGGGGGCTGTCAGGTGGGTGTTAGTTGCTGGGGGTGGGGGCTGTCAGGTGGGTGTTAGTTCCTGGGGGTGGGCGCTGTCAGGTGGGTGTTAGTTCCTGGGGTGGGGGCTGTCAGGCGGGTGTTAGTTGCTGGGGGTGGGGGCTGTCTGGTGGGTGTTAGTTGCTGGGGGTGGGGGCTGTCAGGTGGGTATTAGTTGCTGGGGTTGGGGGCTGTCAGGTGGGTGTTAGTTGCTGGGGGTGGGGGCTGTCAGGTGGGTGTTAGTTCCTGGAGGTGGGGCTGTCAGGTGGGTGTTAATTCCTGGGGGTGGGGCTGTCAGGTGGGTATTAGTTCCTGGGGGTGGGGGCTGTCAGGTGGGTGTTAGTTGCTGGGGGTGGGGCTGTCAGGTGGGTGTTAGTTGCTGGGGGTGGGGCTGTCAGGCGGGTGTTAGTTGCTGGGGGTGGGGGCTGTCAGGTGGGTGTTAGTTGCTGGGGGTGGGGGCTGTAAGGTGGGTGTTAGTTGCTGGGGGTGGGGGCTGTCAGGTGGGTGTTAGTTGCTGGGGGTGGGGGCTGCCAGATGGGCGTTAGTTGCTGGGGGTGGGGGCTGTCAGGTGGGTGTTAGTTGCTGGGGTTGGGGGCTGTCAGGCGGGTGTTAGTTCCCGGGGGTGGGGCTGTCAGGCGGGTGTTAGTTGCTGGGGGTGGGGGCTGTCAGGTGGGTGTAAGGAGCTGGGGGTGGGGGCTGTCAGGTGGGTGTTAGTTGCTGGGGGTGGGGGCTGTCAGGTGGGTGTTAGTTGCTGGGGGTGGGGGCTGTCAGGTGGGTGTTAGTTGCTAGGGGTGGGGGCTGTCAGGTGGGTGTTAGTTGCTGGGGGTGGGCCTGACAGGTGGGTATTAGTTCCTGGGGGTGGGCGCTGTCAGGTGGGTGTTAGTTCCTGAGGTGGGGGCTGTCAGGCGGGTGTTAGTTGCTGGGGGTGGGGGCTGTCAGGTGGGTGTTAGTTGCTGGGGGTGGGGGCTGTCAGGTGGGTGTTAGTTGCTGGGGGTGGGGGCTGTCAGGTGGGTGTTAGTTCCTGGGGGTGGGCGCTGTCAGGTGGGTGTTAGTTCCTGGGGTGGGGGCTGTCAGGCGGGTGTTAGTTGCTGGGGGTGGGGGCTGTCTGGTGGGTGTTAGTTGCTGGGGGTGGGGGCTGTCAGGTGGGTATTAGTTGCTGGGGTTGGGGGCTGTCAGGTGGGTGTTAGTTGCTGGGGGTGGGGGCTGTCAGGTGGGTGTTAGTTCCTGGAGGTGGGGCTGTCAGGTGGGTGTTAATTCCTGGGGGTGGGGCTGTCAGGTGGGTATTAGTTCCTGGGGGTGGGGGCTGTCAGGTGGGTGTTAGTTGCTGGGGGTGGGGCTGTCAGGTGGGTGTTAGTTGCTGGGGGTGGGGCTGTCAGGCGGGTGTTAGTTGCTGGGGGTGGGGGCTGTCAGGTGGGTGTTAGTTGCTGGGGGTGGGGGCTGTAAGGTGGGTGTTAGTTGCTGGGGGTGGGGGCTGTCAGGTGGGTGTTAGTTGCTGGGGGTGGGGGCTGCCAGATGGGCGTTAGTTGCTGGGGGTGGGGGCTGTCAGGTGGGTGTTAGTTGCTGGGGTTGGGGGCTGTCAGGCGGGTGTTAGTTCCCGGGGGTGGGGCTGTCAGGCGGGTGTTAGTTGCTGGGGGTGGGGGCTGTCAGGTGGGTGTAAGGAGCTGGGGGTGGGGGCTGTCAGGTGGGTGTTAGTAGCTGGGGGTGGGGGCTGTCAGGTGGGTGTTAGTTGCTGGGGGTGGGGGCTGTCAGGTGGGTGTTAGTTGCTAGGGGTGGGGGCTGTCAGGTGGGTGTTAGTTGCTGGGGGTGGGCCTGACAGGTGGGTATTAGTTCCTGGGGGTGGGCGCTGTCAGGTGGGTGTTAGTTCCTGAGGTGGGGGCTGTCAGGCGGGTGTTAGTTGCTGGGGGTGGGGGCTGTCAGGTGGGTGTTAGTTGCTGGGGGTGGGGGCTGTCAGGTGGGTGTTAGTTGCTGGGGTTGGGGTCTGTCAGGTGGGTGTTAGTTGCTGGGGGTGGGGGCTGTCAGGTGGGTGTTAGTTGCTGGGGGTGGGAGCTGTCAGGTGGGTGTTAGTTGCTGGGGGTGGGGGCTGTCAGGTGGGTGTTAGTTGCTGGGGGTGGGGGCTGTCAGGTGGGTGTTAGTTGCTGGGGGTGGGCCTGACAGGTGGGTATTAGTTCCTGGGGGTGGGCGCTCTCAGGTGGGTGTTAGTACCTGGGGTGGGGGCTGTCAGGCGGGTGTTAGTTCCTGGGGGCGGGGGCTGTCAGGCGGGTGTTAGTTCCTGGGGGTGGGGGCTGTCAGGTGGGTGTTAGTTGCTGGGGGTGGGGGCTGTCAGGTGGGTGTTAGTTGCTGGGGGTGTGGGCTGTCAGGTTGGGTGTTAGTTCCTGGGGGTGGGGGCTGTCAGGTGGGTGTTAGTTGCTGGGGGTGTGGGCTGTCAGGTTGGGTGTTAGTTCCTGGGGGTGGGGGCTGTCAGGTGGGTGTTAGTTGCTGGGGGTGGGGGCTGTCAGGTGGGTATTAGTTGCTGGGGGTGTGGGCTGTCAGGCGGGTGTTAGTTCCTGGGGGTGGGGCTGTCAGGCGGGTGTTAGTTCCTGGGGGTGGGGGCTGCCAGGTGGGTGTTAGTTCCTGGGGGTGGGGGCTGCCAGGTGGGTGTTAGTTCCTGGGGGTGGGGGCTGCCAGGTGGGTGTTAGTTCCTGGGGGTGGGGACTGTCAGGTGGGTGTTAGTTGCTGGGGTTGGGGGCTGTCAGGTGGGTGTTAGTTGCTGGGGGTGGGGGCTGTCAAGTGGGTGTTAGTTCCTGGGGGTGGGGCTGTCAGGTGGGTATTAGTTCCTGGGGGTGGGGGCTGTCAGGCGGGTATTAGTTGCTGGGGGTGTGGGCTGTCAGGCAGGTGTTAGTTCCTGGGGGTGGGGCTGTCAGGCGGGTGTTAGTTCCTGGGGGTGGGGGCTGTCAGGCGGGTGTTAGTTCCTGGGGGTGGGGGCTGTCACGCGGGTGTTAGTTGCTGGGTTTGGGGGATGTCAGGTGAGTGTTAGTTCCTGGGGATGGGGGCTGTCAGGTGGGTGTTAGTTCCTGGGGGTGGGGGCTGTCAGGTGGGTGTTAGTTGCTGGGGGTTGGAGCTGTCAGGTGGGTGTTAGTTGCTGGGGGTGGGGGCTGTCAGGTGGGTGTTAGTTGCTGGGGTTGGGGGCTGTCAGGTGGGTGTTTGTTCCTGGGGGTGGGGCTGACAGGTGGGTATTAGTTCCTGGGGGTGGGCGCTGTCAGGTGGGTGTTAGTTCCTGGGGGTGGGGCTGTCAGGCGGGTGTTAGTTCCTGGGGGTGGGGGCTGCCAGGTGGGTGTTAGTTCCTGGGGGTGGGGGCTGCCAGGTGGGTGTTAGTTCCTGGGGGTGGGGACTGTCAGGTGGGTGTTAGTTGCTGGGGTTGGGGGCTGTCAGGTGGGTGTTAGTTGCTGGTGATGGGGACTGTCCGGTGGGTGTTGGTTTCTGGGGGTGGGGCTGTCAGGTGGGTATTAGTTCCTGGGGGTGGGGGCTGTCAGGTGGGTGTTAGTTGCTGGGGGTGGGGGCTGTCAGGTGGGTGTTAGTTGCTGGGGGTGGGAGCTGTCAGGTGGGTGTTAGTTGCTGGGGGTGGGGGCTGTCAGGTGGGTGTTAGTTGCTGGGGGTGGGCCTGACAGGTGGGTATTAGTTCCTGGGGGTGGGCGCTCTCAGGTGGGTGTTAGTTCCTGGGGTGGGGGCTGTCAGGCGGGTGTTAGTTCCTGGGGGCGGGGGCTGTCAGGCGGGTGTTAGTTCCTGGGGGTGGGGGCTGTCAGGTGGGTGTTAGTTGCTGGGGTTGGGGGCTGTCAGGTGGGTGTTAGTTGCTGGGGGTGGGGGCTGTCAGGTGGGTGTTAGTTGCTGGGGGTGTGGGCTGTCAGGTTGGGTGTTAGTTCCTGGGGGTGGGGGCTGTCAGGTGGGTGTTAGTTGCTGGGGGTGGGGGCTGTCAGGTGGGTATTAGTTGCTGGGGGTGTGGGCTGTCAGGCGGGTGTTAGTTCCTGGGGGTGGGGCTGTCAGGCGGGTGTTAGTTCCTGGGGGTGGGGGCTGCCAGGTGGGTGTTAGTTCCTGGGGGTGGGGGCTGCCAGGTGGGTGTTAGTTCCTGGGGGTGGGGGCTGCCAGGTGGGTGTTAGTTCCTGGGGGTGGGGACTGTCAGGTGGGTGTTAGTTGCTGGGGTTGGGGGCTGTCAGGTGGGTGTTAGTTGCTGGGGGTGGGGGCTGTCAGGTGGGTGTTAGTTCCTGGGGGTGGGGCTGTCAGGTGGGTGTTAGTTCCTGGGGGTGGGGACTGTCAGGTGGGTGTTAGTTGCTGGGGTTGGGGGCTGTCAGGTGGGTGTTAGTTGCTGGGGGTGGGGGCTGTCAAGTGGGTGTTAGTTCCTGGGGGTGGGGCTGTCAGGTGGGTATTAGTTCCTGGGGGTGGGGGCTGCCAGGTGGGTGTTAGTTCCTGGGGGTGGGGACTGTCAGGTGGGTGTTAGTTGCTGGGGTTGGGGGCTGTCAGGTGGGTGTTAGTTGCTGGGGGTGGGGGCTGTCAAGTGGGTGTTAGTTCCTGGGGGTGGGGCTGTCAGGTGGGTATTAGTTCCTGGGGGTGGGGGCTGTCAGGCGGGTATTAGTTGCTGGGGGTGTGGGCTGTCAGGCAGGTGTTAGTTCCTGGGGGTGGGGCTGTCAGGCGGGTGTTAGTTCCTGGGGGTGGGGGCTGTCAGGCGGGTGTTAGTTCCTGGGGGTGGGGGCTGCCAGGTGGGTGTTAGTTCCTGGGGGTGGGGGCTGCCAGGTGGGTGTTAGTTCCTGGGGGTGGGGGCTGCCAGGTGGGTGTTAGTTCCTGGGGGTGGGGGCTGCCAGGTGGGTGTTAGTTCCTGGGGGTGGGGACTGTCAGGTGGGTGTTAGTTGCTGGGGTTGGGGGCTGTCAGGTGGGTGTTAGTATCTGGGGGTGGGGGCTGTCAAGTGGGTGTTAGTTCCTGGGGGTGGGGCTGTCAGGTGGGTATTAGTTCCTGGGGGTGGGGGCTGTCAGGCGGGTATTAGTTGCTGGGGGTGTGGGCTGTCAGGCAGGTGTTAGTTCCTGGGGGTGGGGCTGTCAGGCGGGTGTTAGTTCCTGGGGGTGGGGGCTGTCAGGCGGGTGTTAGTTCCTGGGGGTGGGGGCTGTCACGCGGGTGTTAGTTGCTGGGTTTGGGGGATGTCACGCGGGTGTTAGTTGCTGGGTTTGGGGGATGTCAGGTGAGTGTTAGTTCCTGGGGGTGGGGCTGTCAGGCGGGTGTTAGTTCCTGGGGGTGGGGGCTGCCAGGTGGGTGTTAGTTCCTGGGGGTGGGGGCTGCCAGGTGGGTGTTAGTTCCTGGGGGTGGGGACTGTCAGGTGGGTGTTAGTTGCTGGGGTTGGGGGCTGTCAGGTGGGTGTTAGTTGCTGGTGGTGGGGACTGTCCGGTGGGTGTTGGTTTCTGGGGGTGGGGCTGTCAGGTGGGTATTAGTTCCTGGGGGTGGGGGCTGTCAGGTGGGTGTTAGTTGCTGGGGGTGGGGGCTGTCAGGTGGGTGTTAGTTGCTGGGGGTGGGAGCTGTCAGGTGGGTGTTAGTTGCTGGCGGTGGGGGCTGTCAGGTGGGTGTTAGTTGCTGGGGGTGGGGGCTGTCAGGTGGGTGTTAGTTGCTGGGGGTGGGCCTGACAGGTGGGTATTAGTTCCTGGGGGTGGGCGCTCTCAGGTGGGTGTTAGTTCCTGGGGTGGGGGCTGTCAGGCGGGTGTTAGTTCCTGGGGGCGGGGGCTGTCAGGCGGGTGTTAGTTCCTGGGGGTGGGGGCTGTCAGGTGGGTGTTAGTTGCTGGGGGTGGGGGCTGTCAGGTGGGTGTTAGTTGCTGGGGGTGTGGGCTGTCAGGTTGGGTGTTAGTTCCTGGGGGTGGGGGCTGTCAGGTGGGTGTTAGTTGCTGGGGGTGGGGGCTGTCAGGTGGGTATTAGTTGCTGGGGGTGTGGGCTGTCAGGCGGGTGTTAGTTCCTGGGGGTGGGGCTGTCAGGCGGGTGTTAGTTCCTGGGGGTGGGGGCTGCCAGGTGGGTGTTAGTTCCTGGGGGTGGGGGCTGCCAGGTGGGTGTTAGTTCCTGGGGGTGGGGGCTGCCAGGTGGGTGTTTGTTCCTGGGGGTGGGGACTGTCAGGTGGGTGTTAGTTGCTGGGGTTGGGGGCTGTCAGGTGGGTGTTAGTTGCTGGGGGTGGGGGCTGTCAGGTGGGTGTTAGTTCCTGGGGGTGGGGCTGTCAGGTGGGTATTAGTTCCTGGGGGTGGTGGCTGTCAGGCGGGTATTAGTTGCTGGGGGTGTGGGCTGTCAGGCAGGTGTTAGTTCCTGGGGGTGGGGCTGTCAGGCGGGTGTTAGTTCCTGGGGGTAGGGGCTGTCACGCGGGTGTTAGTTGCTGGGGGTGGGGGATGTCAGGTGAGTGTTAGTTCCTGGGGATGGGAGCTGTCAGGTGGGTGTTAGTTCCTGGGGGTGGGGGCTGTCAGGTGGGTGTTAGTTGCTGGGGTTGGGGGCTGTCAGGTGGGTTTTAGTTCCTGGGGGTGGGGCTGACAGGTGGGTATTAGTTCCTGGGGGTGGGCGCTGTCAGGTGGGTGTTAGTTCCTGGGGGTGGGGCTGTCAGGCGGGTGTTAGTTCCTGGGGGTGGGGGCTGCCAGGTGGGTGTTAGTTCCTGGGGGTGGGGGCTGCCAGGTGGGTGTTTGTTCCTGGGGGTGGGAACTGTCAGGTGGGTGTTAGTTGCTGGGGTTGGGGGCTGTCAGGTGGGTGTTAGTTGCTGGTTTGGGGGCTGTCCGGTGGGTGTTGGTTTCTGGGGGTGGGGCTGTCAGGTGGGTATTAGTTCCTGGGGGTGGGGGCTGTCAGGCGGGTATTAGTTGCTGGGGGTGTGGGCTGTCAGGCAGGTGTTAGTTCCTGGGGGTGGGGCTGTCAGGCGGGTGTTAGTTCCTGGGGGTGGGGCTGTCAGGTGGGTGTTAGTTGCTGGGGTTGGGGGCTGTCAGGTGGGTGTTAGTTGCTGGTGGTGGGGACTGTCCGGTGGGTGTTGGTTTCTGGGGGTGGGGCTGTCAGGTGGGTATTAGTTCCTGGGGGTGGGGGCTGTCAGGTGGGTGTTAGTTGCTGGGGGTGGGGGCTGTCAGGTGGGTGTTAGTTGCTGGGGGTGGGGTCTGTCAGGTGGGTATTAGTTGCTGGGGGTGTGGGCTGTCAGGCGGGTGTTAGTTCCTGGGGGTGGGGCTGTCAGGCGGGTGTTAGTTCCTGGGGGTGGGGGCTGCCAGGTGGGTGTTAGTTCCTGGGGGTGGGGGCTGCCAGGTGGGTGTTAGTTCCTGGGGGTGGGGGCTGCCAGGTGGGTGTTAGTTCCTGGGGGTGGGGACTGTCAGGTGGGTGTTAGTTGCTGGGGTTGGGGGCTGTCAGGTGGGTGTTAGTTGCTGGGGGTGGGGGCTGTCAGGTGGGTGTTAGTTCCTGTGGGTGGGTCTGTCAGGTGGGTATTAGTTCCTGGGGGTGGGGGCTGTCAGGCGGGTATTAGTTGCTGGGGGTGTGGGCTGTCAGGCAGGTGTTAGTTCCTGGGGGTGGGGCTGTCAGGCGGGTGTTAGTTCCTGGGGGTGGGGGCTTTCAGGCGGGTGTTAGTTCCTGGGGGTGGGGGCTGTCACGCGGGTGTTAGTTGCTGGGGGTGGGGGATGTCAGGTGAGTGTTAGTTCCTGGGGATGGGAGCTGTCAGGTGGGTGTTAGTTCCTGGGGGTGGGGGCTGTCAGGTGGGTGTTAGTTGCTGGGGGTGGGGGCTGTCAGGTGGGTGTTAGTTGCTGAGGGTGGGCGCTGTCAGGTGGGTGTTAGTTCCTGGGGGTGGGATGTCAGGTGGGTCTTAGTTCCTGGGGGTGGGGGCTGACAGGTGGGTGTTAGTTCCTGGGGTTGGGGGATGTCAGGCGGGTGTTAGTTCCTGGGGGTGGGGCTGTCAGGTGGGTATTTGTTCCTGGGGGTGGGGGCTGTCAGGCGGGTATTAGTTCCTGGGGGTGTGGGCTGTCAGGCAGGTGTTAGTTCCTGGGGGTGGGGCTGTCAGGCGGGTGTTAGTTCCTGGGGGTGGGGCTGACAGGTGGGTATTAGTTCCTGGGGGTGGGCGCTGTCAGGTGGGTGTTAGTTGCTGGGGGTGGGGGATGTCAGGTGGGTGTTAGTTCCTGGGGGTGGGGCTGTCAGGTGGGTGTTAGTTCCTGGGGGTGGGGGATGTCAGGTGGGTGTTAGTTGCTGGGGGTGTGGGCTGTCAGGTTGGTGTTAGTTCCTGGGGGTGGGGCTGTCAGGTGGGTGTTAGTTGCTGGGGTTGGGGGCTGTCAGGTGGGTGTTAGTTGCTGGGGGTGGGGGCTGTCAGGTGGGTGTTAGTTGCTGGGGGTGGGGGATGTCAGGTGGGTGTTAGTTGCTGGGGGTGGGGCTGTCAGGCGGGTGTAAGTTCCTGGGGGTGGGGGATGTCAGGTGGGTGTTAGTTCCTGGGGGTGGGGGATGTCAGGTGGGTGTTAGTTCCTGGGGGTGGGCGCTGTCAGGTGGGTGTTAGTTCCTGGCGGTGGGGCTGTCAGGCGGGTGTTAGTTGCTGGGGGTGGGGGCTGTCAGGTGGGTGTTAGTTGCTGAGGGTGGGCGCTGTCAGGTGGGTGTTAGTTCCTGGGGGTGGGATGTCAGGTGGGTGTTAGTTCCTGGGGGTGGGGGCTGACAGGTGGGTGTTAGTTCCTGGGGTTGGGGGATGTCAGGCGGGTGTTAGTTCCTGGGGGTGGGGCTGTCAGGTGGGTATTTGTTCCTGGGGGTGGGGGCTGTCAGGCGGGTATTAGTTCCTGGGGGTGTGGGCTGTCAGGCAGGTGTTAGTTCCTGGGGGTGGGGCTGTCAGGCGGGTGTTAGTTCCTGGGGGTGGGGCTGACAGGTGGGTATTAGTTCCTGGGGGTGGGGCTGTCAGGTGGGTGTTAGTTCCTGGGGGTGGGGGATGTCAGGTGGGTGTTAGTTGCTGGGGGTGTGGGCTGTCAGGTTGGTGTTAGTTCCTGGGGGTGGGGCTGTCAGGTGGGTGTTAGTTGCTGGGGTTGGGGGCTGTCAGGTGGGTGTTAGTTGCTGGGGGTGGGGGCTGTCAGGTGGGTGTTAGTTGCTGGGGGTGGGGGATGTCAGGTGGGTGTTAGTTGCTGGGGGTGGGGCTGTCAGGCGGGTGTAAGTTCCTGGGGGTGGGGGATGTCAGGTGGGTGTTAGTTCCTGGGGGTGGGGGATGTCAGGTGGGTGTTAGTTCCTGGGGGTGGGGGCTGTCAGGTGGGTGTTAGTTCCTGGGGGTGGGGGCTGTCAGGTGGGTGTTAGTTGCTGGGGGTGGGGGCTGTCAGGTGGGTGTTAGTTTCTGGGGGTGGGGGCTGTCAGGTGGGTGTTAGTTGCTGGGGTTGGGGGCTGTCAGGTGGGTATTAGTTGCTGGGGGTGGGGCTGTCAGGTGGGTGTTAGTTCCTGGGGGTGGGGCTGTCAGGCGGGTGTTAGTTGCTGGGGGTGGGGGCTGTCAGGTGGGTGTTAGTTGCTGGGGGTGGGGGCTGTCAGGTGGGTGTTAGTTGCTGGGGGTGGGAGCTGTCAGGTGGGTGTTAGTTGCTGGGGTTAGGGGCTGTCAGGTGGGTGTTAGTTGCTGGGGGTGGGGGCTGTCAGGTGGGTGTTAGTTGCTGAGGGTGGGCACTGTCAGGTGGGTGTTAGTTCCTGGGGGTGGGATGTCAGGTGGGTGTTAGTTCCTGTGGGTGGGGGCTGACAGGTGGGTGTTAATTCCTGGGGTTGGGGGATGTCAGGCGGGTGTTAGTTCCTGGGGGTGGGGGCTGTCAGGTGGGTGTTAGTTCCTGGGGGTGTGGCTGTCAGGTGGGTGTTAGTTCCTTGGGGTGGGGGATGTCAGGTGGGTGTTAGTTGCTGGGGGTGGGGGCTGTCAGGTGGGTGTTAGTTCCTGGGGGTGAGGCTGTCAGGTGGGTATTAGTTGCTGGGGGTGTGGGCTGTTAGGCGGGTGTAAGTTCCTGGGGGTGGGGCTGTCAGGTGGATATTAGTTCCTGGGGTTGGGGGCTGTCAGGCGGGTATTAGTTGCTGGGGGTGTGGGCTGTCAGGCGGGTGTTAGTTGCTGGGGGTGGGGCTGTCAGGCGGGTGTAAGTTCCTGGGGGTGGGGGCTGTCAGGCGGGTGTTAGTTGCTGGGGGTGGGGGATGTCAGGTGGGTGTTAGTTCCTGGGGGTGGGGGCTGTCAGGTGGGTGTTAGTTCCTGGGGGTGGGGCTGTCAGGCGGGTGTTAGTTGCTGGGGGTGGGGCTGTCAGGCGGGTGTTAGTTGCTGGGGGTGGGGGCTGTCAGGTGGGTGTTAATTGCTGGGGGTGGGGGCTGTCAGGTGGGTGTTAGTTGCTGGGGGTGGGGGCTGTCAGGTGGGTGTTAGTTGCTGGGGGTGGGGGCTGTCAGGTGGGTGTTAGTTGCTGGGGGTGGGGGCTGTCAGGTGGGTGTTAGTTCCTGGGGGTGGGGCTGTCAGGTGGGTATTAGTTGCTGGGGGTGTGGGCTGTTAGGTGGGTGTAAGTTCCTGGGGGTGGGGCTGTCAGGTGGATATTAGTTCCTGGGGTTGGGGGCTGTCAGGCGGGTGTTAGTTGCTGGGGGTGGGGGCTGTCAGGTGGGTTTTAGTTGCTGGGGGTGGGGCTGTCAGGCGGGTGTAAGTTCCTGGGGGTGGGGGCTGTCAGGCGGTTGTTAGTTGCTGGGGGTGGGGGCTGTCAGGTGGGTGTTAGTTGCTGGGGGTGGGGGCTGTCAGGTGGGTGTTAGTTGCTGGGGGTGGGGGCTGTCAGGTGGGTGTTAGTTGCTGGGGGTGGGGGCTGTCAGGTGGGTGTTAGTTGCTGGGGGTGGGGGCTGTCAGGTGGGTGTTAGTTGCTGGGGTTGGGGGCTGTCAGGTGGGTATTAGTTGCTGGGGGTGGGGCTGTCAGGTGGGTGTTAGTTCCTGGGGGTGGGGCTGTCAGGCGGGTGTTAGTTGCTGGGGGTGGGGGCTGTCAGGTGGATGTTAGTTGCTGGGGGTGGGGGCTGTCAGGTGGGTGTTTGTTGCTGGGGGTGGGGGCTGTCAGGTGGGTGTTAGTTGCTGGGGGTGGGGGCTGTCAGGTGGGTGTTAGTTGCTGGGGGTGGGGGCTGTCAGGTGGGTGTTAGTTGCTGGGGGTGGGCCTGACAGGTGGGTATTAGTTCCTGGGGGTGGGCGCTCTCAGGTGGGTGTTAGTTCCTGGGGTGGTGGCTGTCAGGCGGATGTTAGTTCCTGGGGGTGGGGGCTGTCAGGCGGGTGTTAGTTGCTGGGGGTGGGGGCTGTCAGGTGGGTTTTAGTTGCTGGGGGTGGGGCTGTCAGGCGGGTGTAAGTTCCTGGGGGTGGGGGCTGTCAGGCGGTTGTTAGTTGCTGGGGGTGGGGGCTGTCAGGTGGGTGTTAGTTGCTGGGGGTGGGGGCTGTCAGGTGGGTGTTAGTTCCTGGGGGTGGGGCTGTCAGGTGGGTATTAGTTGCTGGGGGTGTGGGCTGTTAGGCGGGTGTAAGTTCCTGGGGGTGGGGCTGTCAGGTGGATATTAGTTCCTGGGGTTGGGGGCTGTCAGGCGGGTATTAGTTGCTGGGGGTGTGGGCTGTCAGGCGGGTGTTAGTTGCTGGGGGTGGGGCTGTCAGGCGGGTGTAAGTTCCTGGGGGTGGGGGCTGTCAGGCGGGTGTTAGTTGCTGGGGTGGGGGATGTCAGGTGGGTGTTAGTTCCTGGGGGTGGGGGCTGTCAGGTGGGTGTTAGTTGCTGGGGGTGGTGGCTGTCATGTGGGTGTTAGTTGCTGGGGTTGGGGGCTGTCAGGTGGGTATTAGTTGCTGGGGGGGGGGCTGTCAGGTGGGTGTTAGTTCCTGGGGGTGGGGCTGTCAGGCGGGTGTTAGTTGCTGGGGGTGGGGGCTGTCAGGTGGATGTTAGTTGCTGGGGGTGGGGGCTGTCAGGTGGGTGTTAGTTGCTGGGGGTGGGGGCTGTCAGGTGGGTGTTAGTTGCTGGGGGTGGGGGCTGTCAGGTGGGTGTTAGTTGCTGGGGGTGGGGGCTGTCAGGTGGGTGTTAGTTGCTGGGGGTGGGCCTGACAGGTGGGTATTAGTTCCTGGGGGTGGGCGCTCTCAGGTGGGTGTTAGTTCCTGGGGTGGGGGCTGTCAGGCGGGTGTTAGTTCCTGGGGGTGGGGGCTGTCAGGCGGGTGTTAGTTCCTGGGGGTGGGGGCTGTCAGGTGGGTTTTAGTCGCTGGGGGTGGGGGCTGTCAGGTGGGTGTTAGTTCCTGGGGGTGGGGCTGTCAGGTGTGTGTTAGTTCCTGGGGGTGGGGGATGTCAGGTGGGTGTTAGTTGCTGGGGGTGTGGGCTGTCAGGTTGGGTGTTAGTTCCTGGGGGTGGGGGCTGTCAGGTGTGTGTTAGTTGCTGGGGGTAGGGTCTGTCAGGTGGGTGTTAGTTCCTGGGGGTGGGGCTGTCAGGCGGGTGTTAGTTCCTGGGGGTGGGGACTGCCAGGTGGGTGTTAGTTCCTGGGGGTGGGGGCTGCCAGGTGGGTGTTAGTTCCTGGGGGTGGGGACTGTCAGGTGGGTATTAGTTCCTGGGGATGGGGGCTGTCAGGCAGGTATTAGTTGCTGAGGATGGGGGATGTCAGGTGGGTGTTAGTTCCTGGGTGTGGGGCTGTCAGGTGGGTGTTAGTTCCTGGGTGTGGGGGATGTCAGGTGGGTGTTAGTTGCTGGGGGTGGGGGCTGTCAGGTGGGTGTTAGATGCTGGGGTTGGGGGCTGTCCGGTGGGTGTTAGTTACTGGGGGTGGGGGCTGTCAGGTGGGTGTTAGTTGCCTGGGGTGGGCGCTGTCAGGTGGGTGTTAGTTCCTGGGGGTGGGATGTCAGGCGGGTGTTAGTTCCTGGGGGTGGGGGCTGTCAGGTGGGTGTTAGTTGCTGGGGGTGGGGGCTGTCCGGTGGGTGTTAGTTCCTGGGGGTGGGGCTGTCAGGTGGGTATTAGTTACTGGGGGTGTGGGCTGTCAGGCGGGTGTTAGTTCCTGGGGGTGTGGGCTGTCAGGCGGGTGTTAATTGCTGGGGGTGGGGATGTCAGGTGGGTGTTAGTTCCTGGGGGTGGGGGCTATCAGGTGGGTGTTAATTGCTGGGGGTGGGGGCTGTCAGGTGGGTGTTAGTTCCTGGGGGTGGGATGTCAGGTGGGTGTTAGTTCCTGTGGGTGGGGGCTGACAGGTGGGTGTTAATTCCTGGGGTTGGGGGATGTCAGGCGGGTGTTAGTTCCTGGGGGTGGGGGCTGTCAGGTGGGTGTTAGTTCCTGGGGGTGTGGCTGTCAGGTGGGTGTTAGTTCCTTGGGGTGGGGGATGTCAGGTGGGTGTTAGTTGCTGGGGGTGGGGGCTGTCAGGTGGGTGTTAGTTCCTGGGGGTGAGGCTGTCAGGTGGGTATTAGTTGCTGGGGGTGTGGGCTGTTAGGCGGGTGTAAGTTCCTGGGGGTGGGGCTGTCAGGTGGATATTAGTTCCTGGGGTTGGGGGCTGTCAGGCGGGTATTAGTTGCTGGGGGTGTGGGCTGTCAGGCGGGTGTTAGTTGCTGGGGGTGGGGCTGTCAGGCGGGTGTAAGTTCCTGGGGGTGGGGGCTGTCAGGCGGGTGTTAGTTGCTGGGGGTGGGGGATGTCAGGTGGGTGTTAGTTCCTGGGGGTGGGGGCTGTCAGGTGGGTGTTAGTTCCTGGGGGTGGGGCTGTCAGGCGGGTGTTAGTTGCTGGGGGTGGGGCTGTCAGGCGGGTGTTAGTTGCTGGGGGTGGGGGCTGTCAGGTGGGTGTTAATTGCTGGGGGTGGGGGCTGTCAGGTGGGTGTTAGTTGCTGGGGGTGGGGGCTGTCAGGTGGGTGTTAGTTGCTGGGGGTGGGGGCTGTCAGGTGGGTGTTAGTTGCTGGGGGTGGGGGCTGTCAGGTGGGTGTTAGTTCCTGGGGGTGGGGCTGTCAGGTGGGTATTAGTTGCTGGGGGTGTGGGCTGTTAGGCGGGTGTAAGTTCCTGGGGGTGGGGCTGTCAGGTGGATATTAGTTCCTGGGGTTGGGGGCTGTCAGGCGGGTGTTAGTTGCTGGGGGTGGGGGCTGTCAGGTGGGTTTTAGTTGCTGGGGGTGGGGCTGTCAGGCGGGTGTAAGTTCCTGGGGGTGGGGGCTGTCAGGCGGTTGTTAGTTGCTGGGGGTGGGGGCTGTCAGGTGGGTGTTAGTTGCTGGGGGTGGGGGCTGTCAGGTGGGTGTTAGTTGCTGGGGGTGGGGGCTGTCAGGTGGGTGTTAGTTGCTGGGGGTGGGGGCTGTCAGGTGGGTGTTAGTTGCTGGGGGTGGGGGCTGTCAGGTGGGTGTTAGTTGCTGGGGTTGGGGGCTGTCAGGTGGGTATTAGTTGCTGGGGGTGGGGCTGTCAGGTGGGTGTTAGTTCCTGGGGGTGGGGCTGTCAGGCGGGTGTTAGTTGCTGGGGGTGGGGGCTGTCAGGTGGATGTTAGTTGCTGGGGGTGGGGGCTGTCAGGTGGGTGTTTGTTGCTGGGGGTGGGGGCTGTCAGGTGGGTGTTAGTTGCTGGGGGTGGGGGCTGTCAGGTGGGTGTTAGTTGCTGGGGGTGGGGGCTGTCAGGTGGGTGTTAGTTGCTGGGGGTGGGCCTGACAGGTGGGTATTAGTTCCTGGGGGTGGGCGCTCTCAGGTGGGTGTTAGTTCCTGGGGTGGTGGCTGTCAGGCGGATGTTAGTTCCTGGGGGTGGGGGCTGTCAGGCGGGTGTTAGTTGCTGGGGGTGGGGGCTGTCAGGTGGGTTTTAGTTGCTGGGGGTGGGGCTGTCAGGCGGGTGTAAGTTCCTGGGGGTGGGGGCTGTCAGGCGGTTGTTAGTTGCTGGGGGTGGGGGCTGTCAGGTGGGTGTTAGTTGCTGGGGGTGGGGGCTGTCAGGTGGGTGTTAGTTCCTGGGGGTGGGGCTGTCAGGTGGGTATTAGTTGCTGGGGGTGTGGGCTGTTAGAAGGGTGTAAGTTCCTGGGGGTGGGGCTGTCAGGTGGATATTAGTTCCTGGGGTTGGGGGCTGTCAGGCGGGTATTAGTTGCTGGGGGTGTGGGCTGTCAGGCGGGTGTTAGTTGCTGGGGGTGGGGCTGTCAGGCGGGTGTAAGTTCCTGGGGGTGGGGGCTGTCAGGCGGGTGTTAGTTGCTGGGGTGGGGGATGTCAGGTGGGTGTTAGTTCCTGGGGGTGGGGGCTGTCAGGTGGGTGTTAGTTGCTGGGGGTGGTGGCTGTCATGTGGGTGTTAGTTGCTGGGGTTGGGGGCTGTCAGGTGGGTATTAGTTGCTGGGGGGGGGGCTGTCAGGTGGGTGTTAGTTCCTGGGGGTGGGGCTGTCAGGCGGGTGTTAGTTGCTGGGGGTGGGGGCTGTCAGGTGGATGTTAGTTGCTGGGGGTGGGGGCTGTCAGGTGGGTGTTAGTTGCTGGGGGTGGGGGCTGTCAGGTGGGTGTTAGTTGCTGGGGGTGGGGGCTGTCAGGTGGGTGTTAGTTGCTGGGGGTGGGGGCTGTCAGGTGGGTGTTAGTTGCTGGGGGTGGGCCTGACAGGTGGGTATTAGTTCCTGGGGGTGGGCGCTCTCAGGTGGGTGTTAGTTCCTGGGGTGGGGGCTGTCAGGCGGGTGTTAGTTCCTGGGGGTGGGGGCTGTCAGGCGGGTGTTAGTTCCTGGGGGTGGGGGCTGTCAGGTGGGTTTTAGTCGCTGGGGGTGGGGGCTGTCAGGTGGGTGTTAGTTCCTGGGGGTGGGGCTGTCAGGTGTGTGTTAGTTCCTGGGGGTGGGGGATGTCAGGTGGGTGTTAGTTGCTGGGGGTGTGGGCTGTCAGGTTGGGTGTTAGTTCCTGGGGGTGGGGGCTGTCAGGTGTGTGTTAGTTGCTGGGGGTAGGGTCTGTCAGGTGGGTGTTAGTTCCTGGGGGTGGGGCTGTCAGGCGGGTGTTAGTTCCTGGGGGTGGGGACTGCCAGGTGGGTGTTAGTTCCTGGGGGTGGGGGCTGCCAGGTGGGTGTTAGTTCCTGGGGGTGGGGACTGTCAGGTGGGTATTAGTTCCTGGGGATGGGGGCTGTCAGGCAGGTATTAGTTGCTGAGGATGGGGGATGTCAGGTGGGTGTTAGTTCCTGGGTGTGGGGCTGTCAGGTGGGTGTTAGTTCCTGGGTGTGGGGGATGTCAGGTGGGTGTTAGTTGCTGGGGGTGGGGGCTGTCAGGTGGGTGTTAGATGCTGGGGTTGGGGGCTGTCCGGTGGGTGTTAGTTACTGGGGGTGGGGGCTGTCAGGTGGGTGTTAGTTGCCTGGGGTGGGCGCTGTCAGGTGGGTGTTAGTTCCTGGGGGTGGGATGTCAGGCGGGTGTTAGTTCCTGGGGGTGGGGGCTGTCAGGTGGGTGTTAGTTGCTGGGGGTGGGGGCTGTCCGGTGGGTGTTAGTTCCTGGGGGTGGGGCTGTCAGGTGGGTATTAGTTACTGGGGGTGTGGGCTGTCAGGCGGGTGTTAGTTCCTGGGGGTGTGGGCTGTCAGGCGGGTGTTAATTGCTGGGGGTGGGGATGTCAGGTGGGTGTTAGTTCCTGGGGGTGGGGGCTATCAGGTGGGTGTTAATTGCTGGGGGTGGGGGCTGTCAGGTGGGTGTTAGTTCCTGGGGGTGGGGACTGTCAGGTGGGTGATAGTTGCTGGGGGTGGGGGCTGTCAGGTGGGTGTTAGTTGCTGGGGGTGGGGGCTGTCAGGTGGGTGTTAGTTGCTGGGGGTGGGGGCTGTCAGGTGGGTGTTAGTTCCTGGGGGTGGGGGCTGTCAGGTGGGTGTTAGTTGCTGGGGGTGTGGGCTGTCAGGCGGGTGTTAGTTGCTGGGGGTGGGGGCTGTCAGGTGGGTGTTAGTTCCTGGGGGTGGGGCTGTCAGGTGGGTGTTAGTTGCTGGGGGTGGGGCTGTCAGGTGGGTGTTAGTTGCTGGGGGTGTGGGCTGTCAGGCGGGTAATAATATAATAATAATAGCATGTTCTTGTATAGCGCTGCTAGTTTTACATTGCGCTTTACAGAGACATTTTTGCAAACACAGTCCCTGCCCCATAGAGCTTACAATTTATGTTTTTGGTGCCAGAGGGACATAAAGTGACTGGCCCAAGGTCACAAGGAACGGACACCAGGAATTGAACCAGGTTCCCCTGCTTTAAACTGGGTGCCAATCAGTGTTGTTACTCACTGAACCGCTCCTTCATCCCTGTGAGGCAGGTGTTAGTTCCTGGGGCTGGGAGCTGTTAGGCGGATGTTAGTTGCTGGGGGTGGGGGCTGACTGTCAGTCGGGTGCCAGTGGCAGATGGGTTTCCTATCCTGCTAATACCAGTTTCTAGAGGTAGCGGAAGGAGGGGGTTGCCTATTGGGCTGGTTCCCATCTATGAGGGTGGAAAGGCTACCTGCCAGGTTGGGGGGGGGGGGGGCTGCCTGTTATACTCATGTCAGGCTGAGGAGGGGTGTATATCAGACTGTCTCTGGGGGCAGGCTGGTATGAGACTGAGAGGCAACAAGTCCCTGAGGGGGCCTACCAGTCCGGGTGGCGCCATGCTGTATTTCTGGCTGTCAAGACTGGTGTAATGTCCTTGGTAATTGCTTGTCGTCATGCTGGTGCCATGCTATGGGGGAAGCACTAGCATGACAGCACCATTTTCAAGGAAGGCTGCCTTTGAGGTTGCTGCCATGTCTTTGTTGGACTATCCTTCACACTGGTACCTTGTGAGATGAGTAGGGGGAGGGAGGTTGCCTGGCTGTGAGGCTGTTGATATGCCCTGGGCAGTCAGCTTATTGTCATGCAATGGGGGAGGTAGGAGTCCCTCTGTCAGGCTTGTTCCATGTTCTGGAATTCTGCCAGTCAGCACATGGCCCAGGGTCCCTGCTTGACATGCTGGTGACATGTTCTGGGGGTGGCGGAGATGTGAGAGTGTGTCAGCGTGCTAGTGGCTATTTATGCATGTGTGCACATGTCTAGTACATGTACTTATAAATGACCCTTGCTTATGAGAAGATATTGAGAAGTATTTAACTATATGTAACACCCCTATCCCCCTCCCCGCCCCCCATGAGGGATAGGTTGTACATGCAAAGAGGGATATAAACTGTCTCTGTGGTTTTGACAGGGTTAATACCTGTTGAAAAGTGTTTTTTTGTTGTTGTTTTTTTTAAATGAAACTTCTTTAGCGGCGTTAGTGTATTGATTGGAGACGGAAGTGACATCACTCTTGGCAGGACACAGAGAGACATAAACACACCACACAGAGAGAGAGAGAGACACACACACACACACACTGACACACACACACTGACTGACACACATACACGCACTGTGACTGACACACACACCGACTGACACACACACCGACTGACACACACACCGACTGACACACACACCGACTGACACACATACCGACTGACACACACACACACACACACACACACTGACTGACACACACACGACTGACACACACAAGGAATTCAGTTAATATAAATATAGAAGTGCAAATAACTCAAACGCGTTCTAAGTCAAACTTCTTTGCGTTTTGGCACTAAAATTGTGTTTTGATTTTTAATTTAAAACATCACCATTACAAATACAATTTCTGTGACAAAACAGTGACAAAGGACAAAGAAGTTTCACTTCAAATGGACGTGATTGGCACACACACAATTTTTTTTTCATCTGAGGGTAGATGGTGGATACGTGCCAGCTGGTATAAGGAAGCGGTGAACTGAAGAGGGCGATGGGAACTTTTAACTTGCCTTTATTTAGAGCAGCAGCTTAGTTGTTACAAACAGGACAGGTTTTCAGTATTTGGATCCAGTGTCAATCCGTCTCTCCCATTGCAAATCAGTCCACCCCAGGTCCCTACTTAACCCTGAGAATGAAACTGCTCCCTGCTGCAAGGTAGATCCTTCTCGGCACGTTTTCTAAAGGGGCCCCTAACAATGAGATCCTGTCCCTATACTGAAAATAATTTACAAAAAAGTCCTACTGCTTTACAGGTAGGAGAGCCTGGAGATTCCTGCATTTATTTGGAGTCTGGGGTCTTCCCTGGAGTCAGATCTTCCCTGGGGGTCTGGATGTCTGAATACAAAATGATGGATCCCCACCTTTTATACTCAGGTCGTGGCCAACACTCTGCCCCAGTATCTGGGCAGATTAATTGTTGCAAACTGGTCAATCCATAGGCATGTGACCATCTAGCAACTTCTAACAAGACAATGGACAGACATTTGCCTAGAAAGTGCAACATTATATTAACATAATTGTGTCCAACTCGCATGTCAGCGCCTTGTGAGGACTTAACCCTGGTACTGCCTGCAGCTAAAAGGACTAAGGCTGCGTCCATAGAAGGGCAGACCGCGTGGACGCGTCCGCACACTGAGCGATCAGATTGTCTAAAGGCAATGATCGCGTCTATACAGCGTGCGGGTGCGTAAAAGCGGGAGGGGGCGCGCGGTGCGCGTGAAATCAGTCAAAACTGATTTCTCGCGCGATAGGGCAGTCACGTGCGCGGTTTGCCCAATGAAGGCAAACCAGCTCCGTGATGTCACTGGCCCACCCATGGACATGGCCCCGGATGGCGCGTGTACGAAGGCCAGGGAAAGCACCCGCTTTCCCTCAGCATCTGCGCGCCTCTGCACGGCTGTACCCTCTATGGACGCAGCTTAACATGCAGGGTAGTAGCACTAGGCCTTTTTGTCTTTTGTTCTATGCATGTACTTATAGCTATATTTTCAGACAAATATATCTGTGTATGTGTGTGTATATATATATATATATATATATGTATGTATGTATGTACAGGCATACCCCGGTTTAAGGACACTCACTTTAAGTACACTCGCGAGTAAGTACATATCGCCCAATAGGCAAACGGCAGCTCACGCATGCGCCTGTCAGCACGTCCTGAACAGCAATACCAGCTCCCTACCTGTACCGAAGCTGTGCGCAAGCGGGGAGACTATAGAGCCTGTTACACATGCGTTATTTACATCAGTTATGCACGTATATGACGATTGCAGTACAGTACATGCATCGAGAGTGGGAAAAAGGTAGTGCTTCACTTTAAGTACATTTTCACTTTACATACATGCTCCGGTCCTATTGCGTACGTTAATGCGGGTTATGCCTGTATGTATGTATGTATGTGTGTATATGTATGTGAATATATATATATATATATATATATATATATATATATATATATATATATATATATATTTTATATATATATATATATTTTATATATATATATATGAGGGAGATCTTGAAAAGAAGTTCAGAGTAGTCAAAATATCAGCACTGGACCAAATGAATGCAAAATATGGTGTTTATTAACCCAAACCTTCTTTGGGGTAAACCTTAGTGATTGTTTGGATATGTTTTTTTCATGTGGAAGCTCAAATGCTTGGTTCCACCATTAATCTATGTGAATGTTGACAAATGAGGGGGTATACGCATTAAGAGTGTAGTACTCTTTCTTGGCGTAAATAAACTGAATGATGCCTGAAGGTGTGGGACAAAAGTATAATAACTTTTTCTCCTCCTTGGAATGTCCCATATAAAGAATAGAGTACTCACTGTTACCCCTTAGTGTCCCCAGGCGTGCAGCCTCATCCAGAAGTCCAACAATGTCCAAGAGTAGTGTGTGGGTGCACAGCAGACAAGGAACAGGTCACGTGGCGAATGAAAAATATTTATTGGTGCCGCATATTACAAAAACGGTGGAGGGTACAATACTCCTACGCGTTTCGTGCTTGTAAGCACTTTATCAAGGAGTTAACATCGTTGGGGTAAACCTTAACCCAAAAGACTTTGAAAACCAATGGTATAGATTGTAGGATAGAGGCATCCCTATGACCCTGAATTTAATTCATTGTAAACCAATGCAATAGTACCTATTAACTAATTAGTCATCCATAAAACTCTTAATTTAGAGAAGCTGTACTGTTCAAATTTACCTTTTTACATACCAAGTTTATAGGGAACTTGTAAAATGACACTGGGGCTAATTACAGGTGTGTCATATATGAATTGGAAAAAGTAAAACACGTATCTAGTTATAAACAAATTTTAAATGTATTCTATCAAACATATCAAATACCATGCAATATACAATACACAGTGCTTTTGTTTTGGGCGTACTCCCAGTGCCCCTGACGGGAGGAGAGCTGGGACATGTGTCTCGGTTGCTCCGGTGGTGCTGAAAGTAGGGTCTAACTTCTACATCGGCTTGGCAGGGCCTCTGTTTGCGGCGGAACTCTCTCTAGCCAGGTGCTTCTGGACGGCCAGACCGGAAGGCAGACCCAACATCCGCATCCGGCTGCAGGGGCTGAACTCCCATCCACTGCGGGTCCTTCCCTGGTGAAATTTTCATAGAGAGGGGATTGGTGAAATACTGGGGGGGTGGGAGAAATACTAAGGGGAGAAAATGAGGAGGGGGATGGTGTGAAAGAGAGGGAGGTGAGAAAAACAGGAGATGTTGCCTAAATTGCGAACAGATGTTATTTTCCTTGTGGTTAACGCTTATTCTCAACCATACTTATACAGTATATGCAAAAACAACATGCCGTTGTTGCATACCTGTGCATTATATTCCATTAATAGAGTTAATTATGTCTTTACTCTGGCGTACACTGTATATATCCTCAATTTGTTGTCTTGGTCAGGGATGAATACATTCTACACACAAGGGTTTTAGTCTGGCATACAAATACTCCGGAGTTTGACTGGTGGTGACCACCTTGCTTTAGCAGCACTATCCCAATAACCTAATTCTTCTTCAATGCTAATGGTTTTTAACTCCACAGGGGCAGAGCAGTCACATTGCTTTACAGAGTGAACCAACAAATTGTATAAAATGGCGCTCACACAAATGTGTGACAATATAATATTAATATAAATATATAAAACGAATGTGATTATGTGAAAGTGAATAACACGTGCCAGTGATATGCAAAAAAAAAATAATACATAAATAAATAATATCCTCCACTTAAACCTTTATGTAAGAAATTGTCTCCTATGTTTCCTAAAATGTGTTACATATCCTCCAAAAAGAACGGGAGCATAGGATGGCACTGAGAAAATGAGGAGACACAAAGGAAACATACTGTATACTGTGATAATGCAGGGACTAGATGATAAGGAAAGTTTGATAAAATGTGAGTAGACCCTTCAGAAGATCTATCTGAATATTAGAGACATATCACAAACTGAGGCAAATCTCTGATAGGTGATCTGATGGGTGCAGGTGATTGCAGGAATGACGACAAGAAGGATATGATAGCGTAGACGGTAAAAAAACATATACTTTATCTATTGAAATCTCACAAATAAATACAAGAAAAACATTCTTTTTTTTGGTTTCAAATATTTTATTGGATAGTCAGAAAAGAATTAACATCCGAAGATATTGTTAGAAAAACATACATTTACATATTCAATGATAATAGTACAGTGCTGGGACAGTGAGTATAACATCATGTGCCAGGTTCCACACTGTTGATCTAACTATACACTTAGGTGTAGGCATATAAACTTCAGATTCAGTTGGTGAGAGAAAGCCAGCTAACACTGTCAGATCAACATCCTGTGATGAGGACAGGAGATGAACGATAAGAAGAGAAACTGAGGAGGGGGGATTTTTGCCCCCGTCCCCCCGTCGTCCACCATAGTTAATCAAATTGACATAAAATCCTTCTAGATAGGGCTTTCATTTCTCCAGTTCAGTACTCTCCGGGACAGTCAACCCGGATACTCCGTGTCATTTTGACTTTATTTCTACTTATGTTCATGTTCCTAGCCATGGGTCCCATGTTCTATGGAATTCCTCTGTCGAGGGTTTCAGAAAGTCCGTCATTTTTTTCCATCATCATTACCTAATTTATTCTTTTCTCAACTGTTTGTCTAGAAGGGGGAGCTAATTTGTTCCAGGAGGCAGCAATAGCGCACCTGGCTGCTGTTAAGATAAATTAGATTAGACTACGCAAGGGTCGGCTGATATCCTCTAATGGTTTTGCAAGTAGAAAAATCGGGGTCAATGGGGATAATTAGTTCTGTTGTGTCTTTAATAATGGCTTGGATGGAGAGCCAATATTTCTGAATAGAGGGTCAAGTCCACCAGATGTGTACCATATAACCTTTTCTGCCCACAACCCCTCCAACACAGGTCAGGCGTCTCCAGATATATTTGTTTCAATCTACTTGGCGTAAGGTACCAATAAAATAGGATTTTATAAATGTTTTCTTTAGTGGAGGTCTTGGCCGCAAACTCCCAGATGTCCTCCCAGTCATCCCTATCTATAACTATATTCAAATTTCCGCCCATTTCAGCATATATTTGTGGTCGGGGGTGTCAACCGAGGCTTCCATTCCCCAAATATATTTTGTTGATCAGTCCTTTCTGATCGAACCATTCTGTAAGAAAGGAATCTAAGTCTGAGCGTGGGGGAAACTCGAGTTTCTTGGAGATTTTTATATAGGAAGTGCCTGAGTTGAAGATATTTAAACATATGGAGATCTGGAGCATCATATCTACTCCTGAGCTCCTGGAAGCTAAGAAGTTTCCCTTTATGTAATGTCTGCTATTGTCCTGATATTTTTGTCCTTGAATTGGTCAAATTGTTTGTGGTCATTACCTGGAGGGAAACTAGGATTATCGAAGAGCGGAGTGAGCAGGTAGGAGAGGGAGGTAAGTTTGAATTTGTATTTAGTTTTGGTCCAGATGTCACAGGTGCATCTCATCGAGCCCAGGTCAAACGCTTTTATATTTGTCATGTTTGTCAGGGGCCCAGAGGGACATCGGCAGAGAGGCTGCTCTCGAATACTGGGATTCCAGTCGACAATGACTGGCCAGCCAACAATACAGGTTCAGGTCGGCGTTCCAGACTATTTCCTGTCGCAATTGAGCAGCTTGGTACTACTTCCGTATATCTGGTACTCCCATTCCCCCTCTCGCTGTCCTTGGCCTTTTACCCTGCCAGTTATATTGGAATATTCTGTTTGTAGGGATTTTAGTTCCGTTCCGGGTATGCGGACCAGGAGAGTCTGAAAATAATACAATAACCTAGGTAGTATATTCATTTTGACTGAAATTATTCTCCCGATCTACGATATCCGGAATCGATCCCAATCCAATAAATATTTTTTATCTTGTCAAATAGAGGTGGATTGTTACTTTGATAGAGGGAATTATAGTGCCTAGTCACATTTACTCCCAGATATTTAATGTGAGAGGAACTCCATCTATAATTTAAATTCAATTGAAGTAGTTTGATCTCGGGATGGGAGATTCAAATTTAGGGCCTCAGATTTATCATTATTAATTTTGTAATTCGAGATTTTTCCAAATTCTGTTAAAACATTCTGAAGATTGGGTAATGATGTTTGGGGGTTGGCTAATGTCAAAATAATACTGTATCCTCAAATAAAGAAATGTAGTTTATTTTCCCAATTGTGTAAGACAATATCTCCCTTAACCCTCTTTTAGCTCCTGGAGGGCTAGTCTTCTTTTCCTATTGGTTTGAAGCCCTTTAACATTCAGTGAAATAATCTTTATAGAGGTGGGACTAGCCATAGTTCAAGACAGTGCAATATAGCTCTAGGTCTCCCACTTTCCCACTGTGGGGGACTTTATATGGCCCTGATCTTTTGGGAAGAAAAGAAGATTGGGTCAACCCTGTATCTTCTGAAATGATTCTAGTGGACGGGGGGACAAGGGGGAGGGAGAGTGTGGAAGTGGTGGGATTAGGGGGAGAGGGAGCAACTGGGTAGAGAACAACAGAAAAATAGAACAAAGAGGGCAAGAGAAAGCCCTAGGTTAAGGGAACGAGTCAGCCTAGTAACGAGTGGTGCGTAGAAAACCCTTGGGAGACATCCTCAGTCCCGGGGTTCTGGGTGCAGCAAAGGAAAGGGCACAGGGGACCCTCAATCATTCTTACTGACCATTCCCTTCCACATATAAATTGTTGTTTAATTTAAATTTGAATTTCAACTGGGTGTGACGGTAGGGGGGTAACATGGCTCTCAAAGCTTTAAGCCCATTTGGTTACCCCTAATCCGTAATAAGGGTTCAAGAAAAGTCAGCTCTTGAGCCCAGGGTTCGTACATGCATGACCTGTAATGTGCAGTAACAAAATATTTGATGTGTTTTTATCTTTCCAAGAGTTCCAGCAAGCAGATATTGCTGTGGTATGAGTTTCAAGGGGGGTTTTGCGGAGAAATTGTTGTCAGAATCTGTCTAGGTAGTCGGGGTCCAGAGTTGCTGTATACCCCAAAAATGTACCCGAGAATCATGCTTGATTCCCAGATACATATAGGCACATTGTCCCGGCAATATCTCCCCTTGAAAACGCTTTCGCGACTCACCACTAGGGGTTCTCTGCTTCAGCACAGACCAGAACGGTAAAAGGGGTATAGGGATGCAGAGTGTCCCGGTAACTATGAGGGGTCCCTAGGTTAATGGGGATGCCCAATTAATGCCCCGGTCACCCAGAACCTGCATAAGGGTTCATGGATTGGTTCCCTGCTTCAGCACAGACCAGAAGGGTAAAAGGAGCATAGGGATTTGAGGTGTCCCTGAAACAATCAAAGGGTCCCTAGGTTAATGGGAATATCCAGTAAATGCCCAGGTCACCAAGAACCGGTATAGGGGTTCTGAGGTTCTCCAACCACACATATAAGGTTGTGAGGGGATTCTTAGAATCCATACTAAGTCTATGCAATAGTGTGTAGGGAATGGCTAGTGAAAAATAAAGTGCCGCATTTTATTCTATTTCCCATACCAGAAAGACTTAGGTTTTTAAAGTGTGTATTTTATTAACAAAGTGTGTTAAGTACTGTACAGTACATATATGCTTTGTGCATAGTAAATGAGCTGGGACTTTCAGAAACAATGTTCTGACAGGCCACTGGGTCTACCAACTTGGTGCCGTTGGGTCTGACAGGACACCGGAGATGAAAGCCACACAGGATGTCTGAGTGTCTGAGGTGTCAAGACCATTTGGGCAGGAGGAAAGAGCAAGTACCCACTTCCTGGGATGAATGGAAGTTCTCTGAATTTCCATTTGCCCCACCAGACTTGGAGGAGCCCAACCCAGCGTGTGGTTTCTGAATAGCAAGTGGCTGAGGTCGCAACCTTGCACATGCCCATGGCAGATTCAGCACCCCCACTTGCCCGGCTTCACAAGACCGGCATCACTCTGATTGGCTGGTTAGGAAACTCCCACGCCCAGATAGGCTGCAAGGTTTTGTGAAGGAAATTCAGAAGTATTTTAAACCCGTGAGCCAATCAGATTGGTAGATTCTAAGCATCAAGTCCAGCAAGTAAATCCAATTCTTCTGGAGAGAGGGGAGCGGTGGCGTCTGGAATTGCAGGACGATTTCAGTTCCAGGACATTTCAGGCTAGGTCGCTGTCAGGGTAAGCTTTGGGTTTAGTAGCCCCTGCACCTAGGAAAGTCTAGTTTTCACCCCCAGTAAGTGTGTCTTTTCTTATGTAGTTTGTGTAACATTGTGTGTCTGCCTTTCCCTGTGAATACATTTACAATTTATTTCATTTACCTGTTTTGCTCAATGTATGATCCTGGTAAAAAGGTGTAAATGCATGGTCTTCCATGACACTGGGTATTAGCATGTGGGCAGCATTTGCACAGGTTCTATTCATAGGAGCCACGTGCATTTCTAGGGAAGGGGAGAGGGGGAGAGGGTGGTGGAGGGATGGGGTGGGGGGGGGAATGGGAGCATCCAGATTTTCCTTTGACCTGTTTCACTGGTCACCTGTCACGGGAGACTCCTGTGGCGGGTAGGATCTCGGTGGCTGGAACAGCAGGAGCGTAGTAGGGGTCACAAGCAGAGATCAGAGGCAGGCGGCAGATAGCGAGGTCAGGTAACAAGCAGGGATCCGGGGCAGGTGGCAGGTAGCGAAGTCAAGTAACATGCAGGGGTCTGAGGCAGGCGGCAGGTAGCGAAGTCAGATAACAAGCAGAGGTCGGCAATGAGGACACTGGAACAGGACAGGTGGGGCAGGACAGGTCCGGGAGCAGGGACTGAGAACGGGGAGCAGGGACTGAGAACGGGGAGCAGGGACTGAGAACGGGGAGCAGGGACTGAGAACGGGGAGCAGGCACTGAGACCGGGGACCAGGGACTGAGCCCGGGGAGCAAGGAACAACCAGGGACAAGCCAGATTACCAGCAAGGGCCTTAACTAAGAACAGAATCAAATACAGACGGGTACAGGAACAGATCAGGATCAGAGACAGAGGCATGTGCAATAGGAGTCTGACTTGAAACAAAGGCAAGGAAACAAACAGGAAGCGCTATAAGACAGAGAGGAGCAACAAGAGGACAGACAGACAGACAGAGGAACCCAGAGGAAACAGAAGGCAGCAGCACACCCAGTGGACAAAGAAGAACTATGGCTAGGCAGGAGGTCTAGGAGACCCTGACATCATTTTTGTTGCTCTGTCTAATGGTGGTAGGACTCTCTAATATGTCTATTGGTGTCTTTCATGCTACATAGGGGACATTTAGGTCTTAAACCATCGGCTCATTTCTAAACAGGATATGACCATTATCTGGCTCCACTTTTGGACTATTCTTTAGATCCCCGCTGTTGCCCTGACAAACCAACAGAATCCAAACTCCTCAATATAACTGTCTGGGCTCGTATGGAGTGATTCGGCTTTTTTGAGTAAGAACCCTGTGTCCAGACAGTGCAGAGTTTCATGTTTTTTTTACATTTGATCAGTTCTGGGGGAGGGGGAGGCGGGAAGGCAGGGGGAAGGGTGGGAAGGGGGGGGGGCAGTGGGGGACACCTAATTCTTGTATTGGTGTCCCCTGGCACTGAACGAGGCGTTTAGGGTATAGTGCTTTAACAGATAACCAATATTTATACAATACTTAATAACAGATATGTAACATTTCAATGAACTTATGAGAAAAAAGGGGGGGAGAGGAAGGGAGGTGGGGAGGGAGGGTCTAAGGAATATGTGGGTGTGGTGGTGGATGAGGGGGTGGGGGGTATCCACCTCTCATTATGGCTTTCATCTCCACTGCCCTGGGGGCTAAATGGAGTGATGGCTCTTTCGCTAAGTCATTTTAGAAGCCATTAAAGTATAATGCATAACGTTAGATGTTTAACATATAACCAGTATTTTTACACATCGTAATAACATATATGTAACATTTTGTTAAAGTTATGGGGATAGGGGGAGGGGGAGAGAGGGGGATAGGGAAAGGCAGGGCGGGGGGGGAAGGGTGAGAAGGAAAGGTAGGATAGGGAGGAACATATAACTCTATGGACCCTTCGGAGAGCTTTTAAATAGGGTATATAGGGTATATCGCTCTCATATAGTTCTAGGAGGGTCGTTATACGGCTTAGGAGGGTCAGGCTAGCACGTCGCCCCGACATAGGTCCTATTAACTTCAACAGTTGTTTAAAAAGGAAAAACAGATCAAACCGTGGTCCTTTATATATAATAATCCATGGCGGGCCCCTTTTTCAACTAACCCCCGGCTCTCACCGCTCCGATAGGGGTAGGTCTCGATAATCACTCTAACATCATAATCACTCTAACATCAATCAAATATGTGTGAATGAGTCCAGAATCGGGTCTTCCAAAGCTCAGGAGGTAGCTCGTCGGCTCAACCCCGGTCTTAGTTCATATTCTCGGGGGCCAACAGCCACTTGGGCCACTATTGGGAGATTGATCGGAGCCAATCACTGGACCAGGAAAAATAGGCCAGGTCACAACTATAGACGGTTCTCTGGCCCACCCTGACAACATCTCTGCCTCCCACCCTCGCAGATGCACCAAAAACCAAGTCCACAGTCGATTAGTATTGGCATCCATCGACCGTTGATTCAAGGAGGGGGGGGGGGAGTGCCCAGGGAGAACAATGGGCGTCAATGCGGATAGGTGGTGCCGTCCAGGATTGCAACGGTCCTCTGGACCCTCTGAGTCGGTGCCCACGACCGGCCACTAGTCTCATGGGAGCTTCCAATAAGCCTTTAATTAGCCGGAACCGGTCTCATCTTCGCACCCGAGGGGTGTTCTGTATATGGCGGGTCAACAGGTCGCTAGTCTCCATGAGGTCCACGCAGTTTCCTCTTCATTTCCTCAGGTGGTGATTTTAATAGTTATAACTGTCAGACCCTGAGGCATTAGAAAGTTGACTCGCGGGTCTCGATGTAAGGTAAGTCTACTAGTCTTGCTGCAGATGTTGTCTTTTCCAGGCATGATCCCGGATCCACTAGCAGGCGATTATATCTATTCGTTCAGGTTTGGTGGTGGTCCAAGGCAGTCAGCGAGACTTGAGCCATTTATAATTTGGCCTAACTTGTAATGGGGTAAAACACTAAATAGCCTGTGCTAATCAGCAAATACCTAATTTAAAAGTGCAAACCGGTTCAGGAACGAAGCAAGAGTAAAGGTAACGGCCGTCGTCTCAACTCTCGGCTCTTTGAGCATTTTGGCCCGCCAGCCTCTCCGAGGTCCGGGGGGTTCTCACGTTGCGGTCCGTCCTCTGAGTTTTCGGGGGTTCACGGGTTTGTTCAGTTAGAGATAAACCTAGTGTCCGTAGGCATTGCTTGGTCTCCTCTATATATTTGATAGAGATATGTTTACCGTTTTTAACCACGATTAGCTTAAACGGGAAACCCATCTGTAACGAATACCATTATCCTTTAACAGGAGGGTCAGGGTTCTGAACTCGCCATGCAATAGTCACTTTGGATATATCATTAAATATTTGTAAGGATTCATTTTTGAACAGGATGTCAACCCTTTCCCTACACACTGCTACGATTTTTTCCTTTCCACTATAGCTGTGCAGCCTTATAATGTCCCTCCTGCGTTTGGGGTCTTCTGATCTAGGGCCCAGGGCGATCAATTTCTAGGTCCTTTTCATTGAGGTCAGTGCATATTGTGTTGAGGAGATTAATTAAATAGAGACGTAGATTCTCAGACTATAGATTCTGGAATGTTTCTAATTCTTAGATTTTGTCTCCTGTCCCTATTCTCCTGATCTTCAAGACCGTCTTTGAGGAAATTGATTTCTTGCCCAAGTCGCAGGATCTCATCATCTGCCGCAATTTGTAACTGGAGGGCCTCATCCATCTTGGATTCGAGGTCTGTAGATCTTTGGGAGAGGCCGTTTATTTCTGCTTTCAGTTCATTTACTGCACCTTTCAGGTCGCTTTGATGTGCTTCATGCATTTTCTCAAGGATTTTGGCGAAGAGTTCCTCCAGGTATGATCTGGTTATCTCCGCATCCTCCGTGAGCCCTAAGACCGTCCGGTCTTGGTCTTTGTCGGGGGGCACACGTGCTGTGGCACCATCTTGATCCTCGCTAGTAGGGCCTGTACCACGCTGCGGTGCTGTGAAGAACCGAGAAACACCCTGAGCAGGCCTTTTGAGCTTGCTAGTCATGGTAGATTGTTTCAGGCACTAAAACAGTCTGTAAAATGTGAAAGTTTGGGAGGGGAAATCGTCTTTTTATCTAGTTATTCTATGAGGGTCCTGGGAGCTCCCTCGCGAACCAACCATCTCCGTGACGTCACCGGAAGTCTCCCAAGAAGAACATTCTTTAAAGCATCATTGGTCTCAGGCAGCTCAATCTCGGCTGGGTTTTCATCAACTATGATTGACTCCCGTGTCATCTTTCTTTGGCAGTTGGCAGATATAGTCTTGGGCCTTTCTTTGTTGATGCATTAATTTCTCCAGCCTGTCCGCTTCTTCAATATGTGGGGGAGTCCTAAATTATGTATGTCGGGGTCTCTCTACTACAGTAGCACCATCTTGAAGCTCGTTCAGTGCCAGGGGACCCCAGCCTAAAGCTTCTTAATCCATGACAGGATTTTTTGCAAAAAGCACATTTTCTAACATTTGGCTGGAGCCCAATTACACATTGCGTCAAATGTTGATATTTCTTTATTTGTTGTTGCATTCTCCATATTGACTGTAGAAGGCAGGCTGTTTTATTCTGGTGATTTAAAGCTGATGAGCTTTCGTTGCTCTGTAGGCAGCCTGTATGACGAACTCTGCAGAGTATTAGTGCAGCTTATTTTCTCTCTCCAACCTTCTTTGGATATGAGCTCTGTAGTATTTCTGGAGTGTTAGAATATTTGTCTTCTTTATTTCAGATTCTGCTCTGTTCTGAGAAAGTTCTAACTGGAAACAAAGCGATTGGCCTCTTTCCTGCTCCAAGACGCCCCCTGCTGCTTTCAGTGATAACTGCACTTCCAACTTTTGTTGCTCCATTTGTTTCTTCACCTTTCTTACTTTGTGAACTTTCTCATTTCCTTTACTGACTTGATAAGTCGGGTTTGAAACCTCCTCTTTCAGGTTTCCATTCTCTCTTCTTATTATCTCTAAAACACTCAGGGCCTTGTCGTCATCCTTCCATTTATACACCTCTGTGCTGAGACTTCGGATTTCGCAGTGTGAGACTTCTAGTTCTGTGTTGAGAATATTAACATCTTTCTGAAAGACTCACAGTTCTGCACTGAGACAGAAATTCCTTTTGAGAGATTTCCAGTTCTGTTAGTGAACAAAAAAACCCCCAATAAGGCGCTCTTACAAACAAATGTCTAAGTATCTCAAATGTGATCACATATATATTAACATGAAAATTTGATAATTATTGTATGGGAAAACAATGGGAATAATAAATACATTCGCTACTCAAAACCCAAAAATGAACCGTCCTTGAGTTTTTCAGATAATGTCTTCGTGGTGTGGGGAGCACAGAATCAAAACAAAAATAGAAAATACTGCAATATGTTTAAACTGATATGTGAAAATAGGTTCTGATATTGATCTTATGATGCAAAAACTCACATGCCCCCTTCCCCCCATACAGTATAATCAATGGATATGGCTTCAGGAATTTCTCCAGGGATAACTCTGTCTCATTAGAAATTCTTCATAGTGGTAGTAGGATAGAATGGTGATAAGTGACAGCTGTACAGGACTCCCATGTGCAGGAGAGAGAAACACACACAAAAGGGCAAATGGTATTTCCAAATGTATATAAATGCAAGGTTTAAAAATGTGCCTGTCAACTGTTAACTTATATTGTTGTTGAAGGGTGTGACTAAAGAACATGTGTAGGAGTTGCAGTACTTTTTATTTATCTGTCTGCTCCTTGATGGTCTTGCTATTTTCACTTTTCCATAAAACCCTTTTTGCTATGGTGATGGTTTAGTGCAGGTCGTTACCTAATTTCATAATAGAGGAGGTTGAAAAAAGACATCCGTCCATGAAGTTAAACCTATGCTAAATTTAGACTACATATACTTTATCCTATATTTGTATTTACGGGATATTGTTCCAGAGGAAGCCAAACAAAAAACCCCCGTGAAACATCAACTAATGATATCTCATAAGGGGAAAATTCCTTCCAGACAATATTGGCAATAAGATTACTTCCCATGTTCAGTTATTTGGTATATCCCTGTATATCTTTCCTTCTTAAAAAGATGTCCAACCTGTTTATGAAGATATATATTGTATCTGCCATCACAGTCTTCATGGGTAATGAATTCCTTTCCCTTGTTGCTTGTGAAATCTCCTTTTCTCCAATCTTAAGGTATGACTCTGTGTCCTTTGTACTACCCTTGGGATGAATACTGTAATATAAGTTTCTTGTATTGACCCTGAGTATATTTGTATATAGTTATAATATCCCCTCTTAGATGCCTCTTTTCTAATGTAAACAAAGCTAATTTAGCTAGCCTCTTCTCGTAAATCAGATTATCCATCCCCTTTATTAATTTGGTGGCTCTTCTCTGCACTCTCTCTAGTTCCATAATGTCTTTTCTTTGGATTGGTGCCCAAAATTGTACTCCCTATTCAAGGTGGGGTCTTACTAGTGCTTTGTAAAGGGGCATAATAATGTTTACTTCCCTTCCATCCATTGCCCGTTTGATGCAAGATAAGATCGTGTTTGCCTTTGCAGCTACTGCATGACATTGGGCACTATTGCTAAGCCTGCAGTCTACATGCACTCCTAAATCCTTCTCCATCAAGGATTCCCCTAATTTATCCCCATTTAATTTGTATGCCGCCTGTTTATTCTTGTTTCCAAAATGCATAACCTTACATTTATCTTTATTAAACCTCATCTGCCATTTACCTGCCCAAGTTTCCAGTCTATCCAAGTCCTTCTGGAGAGAAATTACATCCTGCTCTGATTCTACTACCTTACACAATTTAGTGTCATCAGCAAAGATGGAGACTTTGCTTTCGATGCCAATCTCAAGGTATTTAATAAATAAGTTAAAATGTTGTGGTCCCAATACCGATCCCTGTTGTCTATCCTTCAACCAGTTTTCAATTAAGGTGCAAATATTTTTACAGAGTCCAATTTTATTTTGTACACTAACCTCTTTTGATGAAACGTATCAAAAGACTTTCTAAAATCTAAGTAGACCACATCAACTGCATTACCCTGGTCTACTTACTGTACCTCCTCAAAGAAAGTAATAAGGTTAGTTTTGCATGACTTATCCTTCATAAATCCATGCTGACTATTACTAAAAATGTTGTTTTCCAATAGGTATTCCTGAATATTATCCCGTTCTAAACCTGTATTTTCCATATCTCCAATAATTTGCCTGCCCATATTAAACTGAAAGGTCCTATATTTTCTTTTCTAGGTTTTTTTGTTTTAAGGTACTTAAAGAACTTTTTAGTGTTGATCTTACTTTCTATTGCAATCCTTTTTTCATTTTCATTTTTTTGCTAATGTGATTGCCCTTTTGCAACTTTTGTTACATTCCTTATAATTCTGATATTATGCCTCCGTCCCTTCTGATTTTAAGAATCTAAACGCCTTCCTCTTCTTGTCCATTTCCTCCCTTAGCTGATTATTTAGCCACATTGGTTTAGACTTGTTTCTTTTATATTTATTAGCCAATGATATACACTGATAAGTGGACTTTTCTAACAACATTTTAGACTGGCCATTTACTGTATCTTCCACATTTTTCCTGCAGAGACATCACCCCAATATATTACTTGTAGATTATTCATCAGTTTACTAAAATCTGCCTTTCTAAAATGTTCAGTAAAGTGTTTGTTGAACCCATGTAATATGGTTTTTGATCATTTATTTCAAACGAGACCATGGTATGATGACTGTTTTCTAAATGTTCCCGGACTTAAATATTGTTATTACTTGTACATTGTTTGATATTACCAAATCCAGTATTGCCCCTTTCCTGGTTTGTTCTTCAAAAATTTGAGCCATGTAATTGTCTTTAAGCACCCCAAAAAAAACTGTTTACTTTTGTTGTTACGTAAATCTCATTGCCCCAATCTATGTCTGGATAATTAAAATCACCCATTATGCACACATGACCTAGTTTTGATGCCTTCTCCGTTTGCAAAAGTATTTTGGCTTCCTCTCTCACAGATATGTTGTGATTTATAGCATATCCCTAAAAAAAATGTATTTGTACTTTTACCTCCACTGCTCATTTCTAACCACAAGGTCTCTACTTTCCATCAATTCCTAAATAAACATCTTCCCTTATATAGGTTTTAGATCCGGTTTAACATATAAACATCCTTCACCTAATCTATTTGCGTAATCCTTCCGAAAAATGAAATAACCCTCCAAATGAACTGCCCAGTCATCAGTTTCATCACCCCATGTTTCAGTAATGCCTATATCATATCATATTGCTCCCTTGTAGCTATTAATTTAAGATCACTCATTTTATCAGTCAGGCTTCTTGCATTAGCCAGCATGCATTTAAAGTTTTATCCAATCTGTGTTACTGTTACAGTATCTTATCTGCTCCTGCCTTTCTACTACAATTGTATTTAGTCTTTAGAAGTTTTCTAGTGTTATCTGTATTTAATATGGGTGTTTCCCTACTTGCAAAACTCCACTTGCCCCAATTCTACCTCCATGACCTAGCTATTTCCCCATCCCTATCTATTCTATTTAGTTCACTACCTGTTTCTTCTCCCACCCCCTCCGTTCCGTCCCTGTATTGTATATGTATTCAAAGTTACTTTGTTCATTATACATCTCTAAGTGGTATTTTACCCACTTGGAGTTTTTAGGAGTACACCTAATCTAAAGGATTTCATTTTCTCTCTCTTCATATTCTAATAGATATTAAATAAAACTTGTTTTCTGACACACATAATTAAAAACATGGTAAAGCACAGCTGTGACAGTGGTGCTAGCAATCAGATGTTTGTGCTCACACTGCTAGAGCTGTGGCCTAGAAAAGCAGTGGTTGTGGGTTCTAGCCCTATTGGGTCTGACATGATTCCAGTCATTAGGTTGGTGCTTTAGGCTTATTATGAACTCTATATAGTTGGTATGGAAATACTTTTAGGAAGTGTGGGACGGGACTCATTTAATTATCCCTTGCCGAGCCGTTACCATATCGCTCAGGTGTGCTCCTTTTCCAGCAGAGGCATGTTTCCCTAATTTATTTGGAGGGATGCTTGGGGAAATTTATATACAACTGGCAACTGCTAACAAAATTAGAAAGGCCTCCCCCTACCTCCAACAAAATCCACCTGGATTGCAGTCAATGGCTAATTTGAGTGAAGATCCATGAATGAAATCCACATGCGGATTTTGGTGTGCAGAATAGATTTCGGCAAAATAATCCACGGAATTTCGGGAACTTAATTTTTAGAGTTTTCTCCATCTCCATTGGTGACAGGATAGATGGTAGTACCATGTACTGGGATGGAAAAGGGGGTTATTAAGACAGATTTAGAGAGTAATATGAGGAGCTCAATTTTAGACATATTAAATTTAAGGCGGTGGAGTACCATCCACTACAATATAGCCAGGAGGCAATCCGAGACTAGGGACTGGATTACAGGAGTGAGGGTACGGGTGGATAGATATGTCTGTGTATCATCTGTGTAGAGATAATACCTAAGACCTAAAGAGTTGATAAGGTCACCAAGTTATAGTGTGTAGAGAGAGAAAAGGAGAGTCCCAGAACAAAAACTTAAGGTACAGTACAACAACAGACCGAATGTGCAGTGAGAGAGGTAAGATGAGAACCAGGATAGGGTTTTGTTGTGGATACAAAGAGAGTTTAGAATAAGCAGCAGAGTGATCAAGTAGGATTATTAGGTAAAAGTGACCTTGGGATTTAGCTTCATGTAAATCTTTGCCTATTTTAGAAAGGATGAAAAGAACAGAAAGCGCACACTTCCTGGTGCAAATAACGTTTTTACTCAATTAAAAAGACACACAAATAACAGCAATACACTCACAAACATCCGGTAAAATCAGGCAGTATGTGGTAATCCACAGATTCGTGCTGGAGTTTTGCAGGGTCGTCTTGCCGTGGGGATACTGTGCCAGCTGCTACAGCGCGTCCGCTGCCTGCTTATGCCCTTCCAGTGGCTGGAGTCTCCTTCCGTGTCACGTGACGTCTTCCTCATGCATCAACACGTGAACTCCTCCTACTCCTCCTCCTCCGTTAGGCGTCGCAACTGCTCGGCAGTTTAGGGATGATCTCACCACAGTTCGGTCTAACTTAGTCAGCCCGCTCCCTGTCTTCTCCCTCACGTCGTTCAACACTGCAACGCTCTTACAGTCACGACCTTTCTTGCACCATACAAGTCACCCTACGCGTTTCGAGGCGTGGCCTCTTCATCAGCGGTATGGCTTGTTATGGTGACGTGCTCCCTTATATACTGAGTATCTGCAAGGTTCAACTTAAGGCTTGCTGCCTCCCCCTAATGGCAAAACTCATTAAATACTGCTAGCTAGTAATTACACATCTAAAACACATTACCTAATCAGAAACAATACAATATGATATAAATACGCTGAAGATACAAACCCTACATACAGTTCCATACCCTATTATTAATAATGAACCATTACCGAACTATATATATATATATATATATATATTCAATAAATTAATAAAAACATTCGAAGTATTAAACAAAAAAATATATATATTCATATCAGAATTAGAAGACCTCAATACATTATAACTCATAATCAAGACACATTATACACATAAATACAATATAACACTTCAAAAATATATATACTAACACATCCTAAAATGCATATTCTTTAATAAACATCCTCTTATCCTACATAAATAAATAAAATAAGTATTACCTCCCCCTAACATAAAAATGATATTAAATCTACCTCTTCATTAAGACCTTCCGGTGAGAGCGTACCTAGTTCATGGATCCAGAAGGTTTCACTTTGCCGCAACCTAAGGAATTGGTCACCCATTGGTTAGGGCCCAACTCAACAATCTCTATACCTATGACACGTAAACTGCTTGGATCCATATTATGCCTATATTTGAAGTGTCTAGAAACTCCATGCGTGAGTACACCCTTTAAAATATTCCCCCAATGCTCCAAAAAGCGCTGTTTAAGAGGACGTTTGGTTCTCCCAACATACTTGAGTCCACAACCACAGGATAAAACATACACTACAAACCTACTGTTGCAATTAATAAAATTCTTAATCGTATAAGTTTTGTTATTTCTATCCGATATGAAAGATTTTTGTCTATCCATAGTGTATTTACATGTCAAACACCGTCCCCCACATCTATTAAACCCTTTCTTGCATCTCATACCCAAACTCTTACTGTCAGATTGATTCCTAAGTAATGTTGGTGCTAATATATTTTTAAAAAGAATCAGCTTTTCTATAGACTACTCTTGGGTGCTCAGTGATTGCCTTCTTAAGAATGGGGTCACATTGCAGGATCCCCCAATGTTGTGTCACTATTTGGTTAATCCGACTGGAAGCCCCATTAAATTTGGTAATGAATAACACCTCTTTATTCTTTTTAGTGACTGTATCATTATTCTGTTTTCTACCAATTAAAGTTTGAGACCTCTCTTGCTCTAAGGCCCTCTTATATGCTATATCTATCTTTCTGTTCTTTTCATCCTTTGTAGTTACCATTGAAGTGATGGGTTAGTACTTCCATCTGAGAAAGCAGCACCCTCCTGGAACTCCTCATTATTCTGGACTGTTTCTGGACTGCAATTATACATGATTGGACTCTAAGGTTGTTCTTTAACTACTTTGGGGTTAACCAGGGGACATAACCAAACTTATTTTGTCTGTGGTTGAGCGCCTGTAGCTGAACTTTATGTATTATATGTATTAAGGCATTGATATTATTTTATTGTGGAACTGATCAGCAAGTCTTTCCTACACCTATTTTAGAAAGCACAGTCTCTGTTAAATGAGCTGTACAAAAGCCAGATTGTAATGGGTCCAGGCGGGCATGGGAATGGGCAATTTGGAGGCAAACGGCAGTAGGGATATAGTGCAGTAGTTAGTAAGGCACGTAGGGTCTAGTTTATTTTTGAGAATAGGTGTTATCACCGCATTCCTAAAGGAATAGGAGAAAGTGCCAGATGTCAGGGAGGAATTGAAGATGTGGGTGAGAATGGGGACTAAGACAGGAGTAAGAGATCTGATGGATTAGGATCAAGAGGGCATGTGGTGAAGGGAGAAGAGAAGATAATTTTAGAAACTTCCAACTCTCTCACCGGAGAATAGTAGTCAAGTGGAAGAACGAGGTTTTGGTAGAAGCAGAGAGGAGGGGGAAGAAACAGAAGGAATCTCCTTGTGGATAGCATCCAGCTTGCCTTTAAAGTAGTTGGCGAATGCTTGAGGAGAAGTGGATTGCATTTGTTACATAGTTACATAGTAGCTGAGGTTGAAAAAAGACATAGGTCCATCAAGTTCAACCTATGCTAAATTTAGACAACAGATACTTTATCCTATATCTATACTTACTTATTGATCCAGAGGAAGGCAAACAAAAAACTCAATTAAGGGGAAAAATTAATTCCTTCCTGACTCCAAGAATTGGCAATCGGATTAATCCCTGGATCAATATCCTTCCCATGTATACTTATTTGGTATATCCCTGTATACCTTTCCCATCTAAAAAGATGTCCAACCTTTTTTTGAACAAATCTATTGTATCTGCCATCACAGTCTCTATGGGTAATGAATTCCACATTTTAACTGCCCTTACTGTAAAGAACCCTTTCCTTTGTTGCTGGTGAAATTTCCTTCCCTCCAACCTTAAGGGATGGCCCCGAGTCCTTAGTGTTACGCCGATGCTCGCCACAAACCGGGACCGGACCGCGGGGCTGAGGTGGGGTTATATAATCACCGACCTGAGTCCACGCAGACTGATCCGGAGTGCGCAGTTCGTAGTCGTACATCGCAGGGTCAGGATTGGAGAAGGCAGCATCGTCGTTATGGAAGCAGGAGTTCGGCAACAGGTAGTCAGGATTTCCCCGCTTCAGCTTAGGAGCGTGAGCGCGGGGGTGGCTTCTGCGCGAGGAGCGGCCTCGGCCCATGACGCCGATCTCAGCAGGAGGAGACAGCAGGCTGGCCGAAGTTCACCGCAGGGCAGCGTCGGGTAGAACCAACGCTTCAGCACAGAAGTCCAAGGCAGGTCACTGCAAGAGGATCGCGGCAAGCCGCAGGAAAGGAAGGGTAGCCACTGCTAGGAGGGAATGCAGCAGGTACCGGTGCTGGCAACACGCTTCAGCACAGACGTCCCGGGTAGGCCACTGCAGGAGAATAGCAGCAGGCCAGTGCTGGCATCAACGCTTCAGCACAGACGTCCAGGGCAGGCCACTGCAAGGAGATAGCAGCAGGCCGCAGGAAAGGAAGGGTAGCCACTGCTAGGAGGGAATGCAGCAGTACCAGTGCTGGCATCAACGCTTCAGCACAGACGTCCAGGATAGGCCACTACAGGAGAATAGCGGCAGGCCACAGGACAGGAAGGGTAGCTACTGCTAGGAGGGAATGCAGCAGTACCAGTGCTGGCATCAACGCTTCAGCACAGACGTCCAGGATAGGCCACTACAGGAGAATAGCGGCAGGCCACAGGACAGGAAGGGTAGCTACTGCTAGGAGGGAATGCAGCAGTACCAGTGCTGGCATCAACGCTTCAGCACAGACGTCCAGGGTAGGCCACTGCAAGGAGATAGCAGCAGGCCAGTGCTGGCAACAACGCTTCAGCACAGACGTCCAGGACCAGGCCTCTGGATACTCAGGAACTTGGAAGGTAAGAACGCTAGGAGAGAGGCCTGGGGTGGTTTGTGGCAGAGACAGTAACATAGAAGTAGGAATAGTTATGCTCGGCGCTGGTTCAGAGCCAACGCCTAGAATATAAAGGGCGGAGATCCAATCACAGGAGGAGGGTGTGTGAGAATTCCTCCAATGAAGTAGCACAGGGCAGAAGCTGCAATGAGAGGCAGCACCTGTGCCATAGATTGCCAGAGGAAGCCTGCAACTGCACAGGTCTGCAAGGCAAAAGTCAAAGCCAGTAGTGGATTCCTTACAGTACCCCCCCCTTCAGGTGAGACCTCCGGACGAACAAGATCCATCACAGATTTGGGGGACATGGAATTGTTCCTAAACCTCCTTAGGCGAGAGGTGGCGTTGAAAGCCCATAGTTTGTTGGGATTCCTTACAGTACCCCCACCACTGGGTGAGAAGCCTGGGTGAACAGGACCATTCATAGGTCTGGGAGACATTGAGTTGTTCCTGAAGTGTCTCCGGCGAGAATTAGGTCCACAATCCAGATGTACATTGGCGAGTGCCATGAAAGACAGCGGTGGTACTGCAGTTCTTGGTACATGGACAATGGGACCTGAGGGCTCCGGAATGGGAACATCGGAAGGACAGTAGCCAGGTGTCCGGTGCATAGTAATAGTCCAAGAGTACGGGACACAGGACACAGATTGTCGGACAAAAATGGCAGAGGGACCTTCAGAGAAGGCAATGTCTTTGGTGAAATCAGCACGGAGGAAGTTGCGAGAGTCTTTAGCTTCCAAGGAATTCCGGGTGGTGGTTAGCAAGGGAATGGGGCGGGAGGGTTCACTACACACTATTGCAGCGGTACTTTTGATACCAAGCAGGGTTGCTATCCCAAGCAATTTGCGAGAGTCTGTAGCAGTGTGTATGCAACTCATGGTACTGGCAGTTGAAGAAGGATCCGCTTCCTTTGGTTTGTGATCTTTAGAGAGAATCAAATCCGAAATTGTGGCCTTGGCGAAGGACATAATAAGCATGTCTATACCCATAGTGGACCCATAGAGAACAGGAACGGACGCTTCAGATAAAGCGACGAGGTCCAGTAAGGGTGTCTTCGTCTTAGGGAGAGGCCAATTGCCATACAGAACGGGCACTTTGGGCACCGCACAGAGACCTGCGAGTAAGGAGTCTGTTTGAAAGGTGAGAAAACAGATTTTATCCAAAAAACAAGGCAGGCGGTTAAGCGGTGCATCGACCTTAGGGAAAAAAGTCTTGGGGTTAAAGCTGGGTGCCTCCAACACAGAGAAAGAAGACAGAGAACTAGAGCTTGGCTTCGGAGTGGAGGTCCCAGGTACCCAGGTCTCACATGATACTGTGGGAGAAGCAATGCAAATTGTTACTGTTTTAAACATAGGGTTTTTAACATCGGTAGCTCCAGGCACCCTTTTGAGAGGTAACCCTAGTCTTGGGACAGGACAGTCAATAGCAAGTACCCCAAGTATTGTGGAAGACACAGAGAAATATAAGTCCATTTTAAAGACGGTATCTTCTGAAAAAAGGGAAAGTTCCAAATGCGATACCCCTGAGTTCGTGGTAGTAGACATACAGTCAGTAGTGGATACCCCGAATACTGTGGGCGAATCAGCGTGAAACAGTATTATTGCAGGAATGGGCATCCCAGACTTAAAGTCATTTTTGATCATCCCGGAGGCTGTGGCATGATCCGTGAGAGAAACTGGGGTAAACTCTCCAACAGACACAAGGGACATCTTGCTTGTTACAGAATTGGGTCCCTGAGAATCCCTAGTGAGGGCATCAGACTCCATGGGAGACTTAGTGACAGGGGTTTTGGAACTGATAAAAGGAATTGCAGGTATCACAGATTTAATAGGAGAAATACCTTGCAAAACAGAAATTTTAGTAAAGGTGATAGGCATCACAGATAGGACAGACAGAAGTAAGCTAGGCAAGGTTGCTTCTATAACAGAAGATTTGACAGCGGCAAAGCTTAACTCAGCGGCTGCTGGAGAACTTTTAACTACAGTGAGAAGGGACTGCAGATTTACAAAGTCAGGGATAAAGGGAGTCTCAAACTTGAAAGCCTGATCCTTCAAAAAGAAGGGCCCTAACTTTAATGGTACTGAGAGAGCAACAGCAGATACGCTGATCTCAGTAGGGGTCACTTGGAAAGGAGCATAATATGTACTGTTCGCTTTAAACCCTAGGATTTGAGAAAAGGAGAACTCAGACAGTGCAAGTGGGGCAACCACGACTGTGCTGGCCTCTGAAGTGGGTATTTGGGAAAGAGTGTCTGGGACATCAGAAACGACAACAGATTCCACGAAAAGGGGTCTATGCTCAGAAGCAGGGGTCTCAGCTCTCTGAGTGGCAGACGGGGTGAGTGAAATACCTAGGAGTAGGGATTCTGCGAACAGGTTTAGAGAAACAAACGGCTCCAGAATACTTTTTACTGGAGCCAGTATATTTGCCGAGAGTTCAGGGGGCATAACCCCGAGAATTTTAGCCGAGTCAGAGGACAAAAGGGGTTGATCCTCTGAGGCTAAGGAGGTGTCCCTGACTGACGAACTAAAGGGATCTACCAAGGAAGGTTCACAGGGCTGACCTGCAGGGGTTAACATAGGAAAAACCCCAAGGGTTAAATTACTCTGTACCTGAGAATCAGAGAAATAGAAGCTAGTCTCCGAGAGTGGGGTCATAGGGGGTTCTGCCTCTTGCCCTAGGGACCTATCATTAGACTGCGGAATACTAGGGTTAGCAGTAGGAACCTCACAGAGCAGACTAGCAGGGGTTAATACAGAAAAAACCTCGGAAACAGAGCTTAGAATTTTTGGTTTAGGAAAAGAGGGCAAACAGGATTCATTCTCTGGTGCTAGGGAAGACACACTGACCTGGGTACTGCAGGGATTTACAGTAGGGAACGCATAAGCCTGACTAGCAGGGGTTAAGACCGAAATAACCTCAGGGACAGAACTTAGGGAGGTTAACTCAGGATTAGGGAGCGAGGCAGCTTCTTCCTTAGCGGGCACCGACAGAGAAATGGTTTGACCATTCTTAGGAGAGAGAGGTAACCCCACAGGTTTAGTAACAGGACTGGCAGCACAGAGAATCTGCCAAGCAGCAGCATAGCTGGCAAGGAGGGGATCCAGGGCCTTATGCAGAGAGCATCGTTATTTCGAAATTCGCCATTTTTTGTACAATTTCGCGCAGAAACCGGCAGAAAATGGCGAGTTCCGAAAATCGCGCCATTTTGTTTTTTCAATTGCTAAAACTCGCCTCGCGGCTGGCGAGAACCTCCATCTCGCCATTTTTAAAACTCTCCGAATGCAGAGAGGTGCGAACGGCATAAAGCGGCTGTTCACGCCAAAAAATGCCGCGAATCGCGCATTTTTGCCGCGCCAGGAAAAGATGGCAAGATGGCGCTCGCCGCCTATAGTAAAGGGGAAAAAAAGGCGCGAATTTGTTTGTACACGTTTCTGAAGCGCGCATCTCGCCAATTTAAACTCGCCACACGCATCCATGTTAAACATAGCAGAATTCGCACTTTTCTGCATATGGAGAATAAAACTCTCCAAAAAAGCTACTTTTTATGAAATTCGCCAATTTTAAAATTCTATGCTCTCTGCATAAGGCCCCCTGTTCTATTATGTGAGTGTCTAGTGTTGAGGAAAGTACATGGAGTGTATCTTGAGACTGGGCCAACATGAGGAGGGCGCTCTGTTCTACTAGATGAATGTCCAGTGATGAGGCCAGGGTATAGATTGCCTCTTGGGCGTCGGCCAGTTCCATAGGGTTCACATTATCCCAGGTTAAAGGGGAATCAGGGGAGCGAATACATTCGGCTAGAGACTGTTTTAAGTTCAGGATACAGTAAGCCTTAATAAAGAGATCACAACGGCATTGTCTTTGCAAAGGGGTTAAACCTTCATAGGTAAACATTTCATCCATCAGGGGTATTACTTCACACAAATACTGGCCTTCATAGTGGGACTGATACGCAGGCCGGGACATAACTTCAGTTGGTAAATTGCCATCCCCCGCCACGGCGCGGTCCGGTTTTAACGGGCCGAGCATACTGTTACGCCGATGCTCGCCACAAACCGGGACCGGACCGCGGGGCTGAGGTGGGGTTATATAATCACCGACCTGAGTCCACGCAGACTGATCCGGAGTGCGCAGTTCGTAGTCGTACATCGCAGGGTCAGGATTGGAGAAGGCAGCATCGTCGTTATGGAAGCAGGAGTTCGGCAACAGGTAGTCAGGATTTCCCCGCTTCAGCTTAGGAGCGTGAGCGCGGGGGTGGCTTCTGCGCGAGGAGCGGCCTCGGCCCATGACGCCGATCTCAGCAGGAGGAGACAGCAGGCTGGCCGAAGTTCACCGCAGGGCAGCGTCGGGTAGAACCAACGCTTCAGCGCAGAAGTCCAAGGCAGGTCACTGCAAGAGGATCGCGGCAAGCCGCAGGAAAGGAAGGGTAGCCACTGCTAGGAGGGAATGCAGCAGGTACCGGTGCTGGCAACACGCTTCAGCACAGACGTCCCGGGTAGGCCACTGCAGGAGAATAGCAGCAGGCCAGTGCTGGCATCAACGCTTCAGCACAGACGTCCAGGGCAGGCCACTGCAAGGAGATAGCAGCAGGCCGCAGGAAAGGAAGGGTAGCCACTGCTAGGAGGGAATGCAGCAGTACCAGTGCTGGCATCAACGCTTCAGCACAGACGTCCAGGATAGGCCACTACAGGAGAATAGCGGCAGGCCACAGGACAGGAAGGGTAGCTACTGCTAGGAGGGAATGCAGCAGTACCAGTGCTGGCATCAACGCTTCAGCACAGACGTCCAGGATAGGCCACTACAGGAGAATAGCGGCAGGCCACAGGACAGGAAGGGTAGCTACTGCTAGGAGGGAATGTAGCAGTACCAGTGCTGGCATCAACGCTTCAGCACAGACGTCCAGGGTAGGCCACTGCAAGGAGATAGCAGCAGGCCAGTGCTGGCAACAACGCTTCAGCACAGACGTCCAGGACCAGGCCTCTGGATACTCAGGAACTTGGAAGGTAAGAACGCTAGGAGAGAGGCCTGGGGTGGTTTGTGGCAGAGACAGTAACATAGAAGTAGGAATAGTTATGCTCGGCGCTGGTTCAGAGCCAACGCCTAGAATATAAAGGGCGGAGATCCAATCACAGGAGGAGGGTGTGTGAGAATTCCTCCAATGAAGTAGCACAGGGCAGAAGCTGCAATGAGAGGCAGCACCTGTGCCATAGATTGCCAGAGGAAGCCTGCAACTGCACAGGTCTGCAAGGCAAAAGTCAAAGCCAGTAGTGGATTCCTTACACTTAGTACTGCCCGTGGGATGAATAGTTCTTTTGAAAGCTCCTTGTATTGTCCCCAAATAATTTTGTAAATAAATCTAATTTAGCTAGCCTCTCCTCATAAGTTAGATTGTCCATCCCCTTTATTAATGTGGTGGCTCTTCTCTGCACTCTCTCTAGTTCCATAATGTCTTTTCTTAGGATTGGTGCCCAAAATTGTACTCCATATTCAAGGTGTGGTCTTACTAGTGCTTTGTAAAGGGGCATAATTCTGTTTAATTCCCTTCCATCCATTGCCCGTTTGATGCAAGATAAGATCTTGTTTGCCTTTGCAGCTACTGCATAACATTGGGCACTATTGCTAAGCTTGCTGTCTACAAGCACTCCTAAATCCTTCTCCATCAAGGATTCCCCCAATATATCTCCATTTAATTTGTAAGTCGCCTTTTTATTCTTGCATCCCAAATGCATAACCTTACATTTACTGTATCTGTATTAAACCTCATTTGCCATTTACCTGCCCACGTTTCCAGTCTCTCCAAGTCCTTCTGAAGAGAAATTACACCCTGCTCTGATTCTATTACCTTACACAATTTAGTATCATCAGCAAAGATGGAGACTTTGCTCTCGATCCCAAGGTCATTAATAATCAAGTTAAAAAGCAGGGGTAACAGTACCGATCCCTGATGTACTCCACTCACGACTTTAGCCCAACCTGAAAAAGTTCCATTTATGACAACCTTCTGTTGTCTATCCTTTAACCAGTTTTCAATCCAGGTGCATATATTATTACTGAGTCCAATTTTCTTTATTTTGTACACCAACCTCTTGTGTGAAACCGTATCAAAAACCTTTGCAAAATCTAAGTAGACCACATCCACTGCATTACACTGGTCTAAATTCCTACTTGCCTCCTCAAAGAAAGAAATAAGGTTAGTTTGGCAAGATCTATCCTTCATAAATCCATGCTGACTATTACTAATAATTTTGTTTTCCATTAGGTATTCCTGAATATTATCCCGTATTAAACCTTCAAGTAGTTTCCCTACTATTGAAGTCAGGCTTACAGGTCTGTAATTTCCCAGTTGTGGTCTAGCTCCCTTTTTAAATATAGGCACCACATCTGCTTTACGCCAATCTTGTGGTACTGAGCCTGTGGAAATGGAGTCCTTGAATAATAAATATAATGGTTTGGCTATTACTGAGCTTAACTCCTTGAGAACTCTTGGATGTATGCCATCGGGGCCAGGTGCCTTATTTACTTTAATTTTTTCAAGTCGCTTATGAACTTCTTCCTCAGTTAACCAATTGTTCATTAATATGGAGGTTGTGGCTTCCTCCTGCGGCACTACTATTGAACTTGATTTTTCTCTGGTAAACACAGAGGCAAAGAATTTGTTTAATACCTCAGCTTTTTCCTTATCTACAATAATCTGCCTACCCATCTCATACTGAAAGGGTCCTATATTTTCTTTTCTCATTTTTTTTGTTATTAAGGTACTTAAAGAACTTTTTAGGGTTGACCTTACTTTCTATTGCAATCCTTTTTTCATAATCCATTTGTGCTAATTTGATTGCCCTTTTGCAATTTTTGTTACATTCCTTATAATTCTGATACGATGTCTCTGTCCCTTCTGACTTAAAGAATCTAAACGCCTTCCTCTTCTTGTCCATTTCCTCCCCTACCTGTTTATTTAGCCACATTGGTTTTGACTTATTTCTTTTATACTTATTACCCAAGGGTATACACTGATAAGTGTGCTTTTCTAACAATGTTTTAAAGACTGCCCATTTATCTTCTACATTTTTCCCTGCAAAAACATCATCCAATTGTATTACTACTAGATTAGATCTCAGTTTATTAAAATCTGCCTTTCTAAAGTTTAAGGTCTTTGTTGAACCCAAGAAATCTATTTTTTGATAATTTATTTCAAATGAGACCATGCTATGATCACTGTTACCCAAATGTTCCAGGACTTGAATATTTGTTATTACTTCTACATTGTTTGATATGACCAAATCCAGTATTGCCCCTCTCCTGGTTGGTTCCTCAATAATTTGGGTCATATAATTGTCTTTAAGCACCCCCAAAAACCTGTTTCCTTTTGTTGTAACGCTAATCTCATTGCCACAGTCTATGTCTGGATAATTAAAATCCTCCATTATGCAAACATGACCCAGTTTTGATGCCTTTTCCATTTGCAAAAGTATTTTGGCTTCCTCAATCTCACAGATATTTGGTGGTTTATAGCATATTCCCACAAGCATTTTCTTAATACTTTTTGTGAGTGTTTATGAGTGAGGAAAATAAGTGTTGTTCGGCCTTGGAGACAACAGAGTTAAAAAGGGAAAGGATGAATCCATACAGCAAGCAGTACTGCGACTCAGATTCATGGAATCTGACATTACTCTGTTTGGAACATTACAGAATCAAAAAATTATGGTTTACTGCCAAATCAAAAACTTAGTTGAAATTTTGGATGACCACTTGCTCATTTTATTCTCATTCTGCCCATCTCTGTTATCCCGGATTGCTTTTAAACCAACTGAAAGTAGAATAGTTCATATGCCTTAAAGTCAAACACTATTTGTACTTATTATACTAATGGTCACAGTAATAGAAATGTTTTGACTAGCTGCTGAAAAAAATAAGAATCTGATGAAAACATGTACATAGATATATTTATTTGGACATTTAACTTTTTCTGGAAATGTAATTTCAGGAAAGCATGATCTTATACCTGTTAATGCTATTAAAATCTGAATATTATTTTCAGTAACATGGTCTGACCAGCCTTGAAACTGAAAGCCATGTACAAGTTGATTAATTGATTTTTATGTTGAAAATATTTCTAAACTATCCTAATAAAAGGAAGTCTATTTTTATTGCATGGAGATAAGCATATATACTATGTAAGTGATTTAAAAAAAAATGCATTTACTGAAGACAAAATCACCCTTACTGCAAAGTACATCCTAACATTTAACAGTCTTCACAAGAATAAAAATAATTATTCCACTGGTGCCACTGCACAATGCTCTGCTCTTTTGAAGTACCGGTGGCATGCTGCCTTTGTTCCCAGAACCCCTTGCTCCTACTGTATATACAGCGGTGGCTTGGCTTGGTTACTGGCTCTGTCAGCAGGGTAGCACCACGAGGCTTGCCGTCTGCTATCACTGTGTATTTGAGCAACTACTTGCACAGCCAGCACCTCCCCCCTTTCCCCCTGGTGGCTCTCTTCCCCATTCAGAGGCCACTAACAAATTCAATATGTAATTAATTTCCCCCAAAACATAAAAGCCACACTTTTGCTATTGGCATGGTTAGATTTGTTTCAGTGAGTCAATTACACTGTTACATTCTTTACAAAATTTTGTTTTCCGGCCAACTACACAAGATTGCACCGTTAACTGTAGTTTGCCCATGGGTAGCTTAGAATAACCTAAAGAGATATTCCCTTTAAGATAATGACCTGTGCACACCCCCTGCTGTTTTTGTGTATTCTGTTCCAGTTGGGGACTTGTTCCTTCTAGAAACAGCTAGTCTCAGCTGGCTACCTAACTTGATGCAGGATCAGCTGTCTTCATTTGTTTATCTGCTATATTAGGAATATATATATTTTTATATTTGCAAAACTTACAGTACAGTACACAGTGTCAGATTTCCCATTAGGCCCGTTAGGTCCAAGCCTAAGGCGCTGCAAAATTTTGGGGCGGCAAAAATTTCCGCCCCCATATAATTTTTCTGTGCTGTCAGGTGTCTCGGGCCTAATGGGAAGGTGCGTTCCTGTGTCTGCCACCTCCTTTCTGCCGCCCTCTTGCTCCATTTAGAATCCCGGCATCAAATGACACTGCGGACTCCCCCACCTTGATGCCACACAGCGTCTCGCTGCCATGGCAACGGGAAGGGGAGGTGACTTTGTAAATGGTTGCTATAGAAACAAAAAAGGCTTGTTACATTGAATCACATTTTTAATGTATTATAGAGTTGTTTTTTAAAACAATTATAGTACAGAACTGATTTATTAAAAAACACACACATTGGATATTGCTTTGTCTGCAGCTTTAAAAGATAATTCTAAGTCATGTTTTTTTTAGATTTACGGAGTAATCTTTTGAAGGAATACACATTTCTTGTCAAACAAATGTTTATTCACTTTTGAGAACACATTTGTGAATTATATAGAAATCGTTGCGATAATGAAGAGTAAATTAAACAATATAACATTTTTACAAATATTCCAAGTACTTTTATACGGGACAGTTCTCTACCTCTAAACAATTTTTGTTTTTTATAAATACCTTTAGCCCATATATTCAATGAATAGGACATTGGAATATAAAGAGGAGGAAACCAAATGATTTGGATTCAGAGGTCGGTACTTGGATGGAGTATACAATATAGCAATTCTTTATGTTGTGGTTTTGGTCTTTTGGACAGTACAGTATGTATAACAGATAAATTGCAACATCTCACAGTTTCCACATATGAATTACTGACTTTGAAAATGAAGTTGGGAACAAATAAATGTAATAACGAGTGATGTATGAATTAAGCGTGTAAAAGTAGCAGAAAGGGATTTTAGCATTTGGATTGGAGAAAACACAGGTTGCGTTAAAGAGTAATTTATCAGTCGCAATTATAGAACGTGTATAAATAGGAGTTAGGACGGGGGTAGGATGTCCATCCTGATGAAGTCATAGTAGCGAAACATGTTAAGTGGTAAGGACGGCATTGGTGATGTATTCTGACATTCTGATCCAGAGGGGCGTCGCGGAGCTGCTACAGGCAATCTTACCGGCATTATTCTCGGCGCTGGTGAGAATATTGCTGAGCTCCTGCTCCAACCCATCCTCGTTTGCTATATAATTGTTATGAACAAAGAAGAGAGAAAAACGGAGCACGACGTCCAGTGCTGGCAAAGCCAGAAAAAACTACAAGGATGCATTCCCACAATAAAGAATATAGCTATTTTAATGGATCAAAAACAAAAAACACACCAACGCGTTTCGGACTATAAATAGCCCTTTATCAAGGTGAGTGTATATATATATGTATATGTATGTATATATATATATCAATATACTGTATAATTGTTATTAATGCGAAAAGGACTAGGTACTGTACACATTGTAAATGTGTAGTTCTGGGGGCCCTTTTTTTAATTTTCTATATAAATATAAGATAAATGATCTACACCATCGTATTTTTTCTCTTTTCTCTTGTGATGCACCCATTTGCAAAGAGATACTCAGATTGCTGCTAAGGAAACATACCTCGGGATTTCTGTTCCACAGTTAAGGAATGCTGTTCTGTTTCAGAAATGCGAGTGTGTGAGGGTCACTAGTACCCTACACATTGGAAGAAAGTATTGCACCATACAGTATTTTGTATTTGTCCCCTCTTCTTTTTAGTTACGGATCATTGTGCTCACCTATGGTTAAAGATAAGACTGTGTATGTCTAAGCAGGCCCGCCAAAAGGGGGGGACAAAGGGCACTGGCATCCCGGGCCCCGTGTGCCGGGCGCCAGTTAATAAAAAAAAACCCCTCAAACACTCTGTGCCGGGTCTCCCTATTGGCAGTGACGGAAGTTAGCAGCTGGCTAAGCTTCCGGCGCGCCAGCGTGAGAGGGAGGCCTGGCGCATGCGGGAGCAGCCTCGGGGAACAGGTGCCTGCCGCCAGACGCAGTGCAAAGGTTCCTCTCAATAGGCGAAGTTCATACAGTAGTTACAGCAACAGATCACAAAATGAGTCTGACAGGGCTGGTGTCATGTTTTTTTGCCAGCCTGTGCAAACGCTGACTTTCTCTGCCCTATCCCCATGCTGGAACACCCTAACATCTGCCTTCCAGAACACCCACACACCCGGCGCTGAATGCCAGATCGCCCACCCAGCGCAACACTCAACCATCCGCCTGCCCTGCTGAGCACTTACATACCGCCCACCTAATCACCCACCCTCTGGAACACCCAAACACCTACCTCCGCTATGTAACACACACCCACCGCAACGACCCACCTCCCGGCTACCAGATCACCCATCTGCCGGTACAACTAAACATCCACCTGCTCAGCGGAACACCTAATTGCCCACCTGCTCTCCGGGACAGCAACACATCCAGCTGCTGGAATGGCAGGATCACCCACCCACGGGAACACACAAAATACCTGCCCGAATGCGTCATTTTGCCGCCAATTGCAAGTGCTGCACCCCTGGTCATGCCAGACCTGCAGACTGCATGAGCCTGTTGGCGCAGCCCTGATACACTGGTTTTACTAATTCACCTGGTGCGGAGAAATTGTCTTTGTTGCCCCAGATCAGCTGGAAATCCCGAGCCCCAGATAGTTTACCTACAGTATATACAAAGGGGCAAATTAATTACTTGAACTGTTCACGTGGCGGTTTAAAAACGAGTGTGATGCCTTTCTGATGGGTGAATAAACTATCTAGAGAAGCCCAGCATTGAAATAAATAATACAGTTATTAGTTGATCTCTTTGAAATTCTGAACATGACAGATATGGAGACATGAGACATTGCAGTTCCGATGAAATCTCCCAAGATCTGGTTTGTGGAAATGCTTATGTACAGTTAAGAGACTATGTAAACACAATTATTATTTTTTTTCAAAAGCATGTACTGAAATAAAACTGAAATTGTAATCTAAAATGACAGACTACGAGTATGGATCAGCTAGCACCTTTTATCAGCTTGTCAGAGGAAAAATGAACAAACTCCCGGTTCATTTCCAAAAAGAAATGGGATAACATTTTAAAATCTTCAGAGAATTGGAAAACAATCTGGACTTTTGCACATAACGTTTTTTAAAAGATTCCCAACACCTCTTTATAAAAAAAAAAACCTAAACCTTACATCATTGTTTTAAGAAATCATACAGTATATAAATTATATTTGAGACCCAGATTCACCAAGCTCTTTTAATCAGGGCAAATAATGTGACAGTACCTAAAAGAGGAATGCATCCATTATGTTACCTGAGTTAATGTGGTCTCCACAAAGTTAATAAAATAAATACAGGATACAGTATTTAAAAAAAAAATCACCTGAGCAATATCTCATTAGCAACTATGTAAATGTTGGTTTTATTCCTATCCAGGCCCCCGAAATACGGCTTCTTCTGAAGTGGAGGGAGAAGGAAAGGGGAATAATGCTATTATTTAAATGATGCCTACCTGTGGTGTTACTGTACATCCACCCAGACACTGCAAGAGCTCATTTTGAGTGCCTGAATGGGAGTAACGCCACGTTTAGGTATAACTTAAATAACATGCAGTAACATTATAACGTTATAAGTGGGTAGGAGATTATTTACATATGATTTCCACCTCTCTCCCCCCCCTTTTCTCTTTCCCTACTCTCTCCCCCTTTCTTTCTCTTACTCCCCCTCATCTTGCTTTCTCTCCTTCCCCCCTTCTTTCTTTTCCCCCTCAGCCTCTCTTTGCCCCCCAGGACTTCCCCCCCTTTAAACATTTTACCTGGGCGGGGCCTCGGCACATGAAGGGCCCCTCGCGGAAGAGGGGAGCTGGAGCTACGTGGCCTGATGTGGAAGTTGGAGCCGACTTCCTAGCGGGCCGATCTTCCAGCGTTAGCCGGTTGGGACCCCTGGACCTACTGAGCCCCGGCCACTTGTGCCGGCTCCCCCCCTCTTTCTGGAGTATGTGAATGCATTAGGCCGAGTTCAGGGTGCATGCTGCAGCTGCGTGCTCACGGGGGCGCCTCCACCGCACTCTCCTGCAGCCCAGCGATCTGTGTTCAGGCTGCAGGAGTCAGGTTGCGGCGCTTGGGGCCGTGACGGGGGGCGTGGCCAACGTGTCACGGAGCTAGTTCGCTGAACCAGCTTACGTGACGCGACTGCCGCCCCCAAAAAAATCAATTTCGGATGTAGCGGCAAAATGTAGCAGTGACAACGCTGTACTTTGCCGCCACAAGAAATTGCAACCCGACATGGTTCATTGAAAACCCTGTCATTGTTCCGATCGTGCACGCGCACCTCGTGTAGTAAGTACCCTGAACGCGGCCTTAAGAATCATCCTTCGAAACAAATATGTTAAAAAAAAAAAAAAAAATACTACTCTGCTGCCCTCTAGTGGCGTCTCATTAACATATATAGGTTAATATGAATATGGCTGAAAAACTGAAGCAATAAATTGCGCCAAATACTGTATATCAAAGACTAATGTCCCATAGGTTACAATGGGAATTGTTTTCTGTGGTGAATCTGATGCAGTTTTTCTGCCCCAGTTTTGTAGTCGGGAGACTTTGATATTGTACTGTACGTGGCCCCCTAAGTTTTTTATTGGCTTCCCACTGCAGCGGTGCCAAAGTCCTATCAATAGGGGCAGTAAAAATGGATTTTAGCATATTTTTGCATAGTACAGGTTTCCACACTTTGCTTTACTGAAATTAAATTAAGAATATTTGGCACATTGTGGAAATTTTGGAGAGAAAAAATGGTGCAATGCACTTGATTTTGAGTTCATGTATTAAGGCACTTTGTTCAAATTTGCTCTTTGTCATCTTGAAATTTGAAAAGTATCAGGTAGAGGTAGAGAAGTTACACGATGCCCATACAGTAAGATTACAGAACTGTATTCAAATCCACCATAAATATTTCTTTTCAACTTTTACTATGTCTGAAAATCTGCCAGGTCTAAGATGGAGTACATTTATTTGCCTGACAATGTATATCAAATGTATTTTTAACTCCAACACTAACTTAGAAATAGTGAAGTGTGTAAAAAATAAATAAACATTTATTTAAACTGCTTTTTACGTTGGCACAGTAAATCACCCCCATACTTTATAACTATGGATGAACTGTAAACAATACATTAAAAATCCCCATTTTGCAAAACAATACAGAAGCTAGGACAGTATAAAACGACTAATAATAGTGCTGGTATTCTGTGGCGGAACACAATTGATATGCAGAATACGTTAAAACGCTGCAAGAACGTTGTTCCAGAGAAAACAATCTGATTACCATTACTGGAGTTAGGAAGAAATTCGTTTTCCCCTAATGAGACAAAATTGGCAAATGTTTCCTTGGAACTTTTTGTTTGCCGTCCTCTGGATCAATATAACCACAGGATGCATATCATAGCCAAAACAGTAGTTGGATATACAGTACTGTACAGTACAGTATGTCCATTCAGCTGAATTTAACTGCCTCTTTGCAGCAGAAAAAGTAGAATATAAGATGGTTATAATTAACTGAATGTATTCAGAACAGGATTGTAATTAATGTTTATTCTGGAAAGTAACCAAGATCGATTAATATTTTACCTGCAAAAATAGGACTGTCTGAGCATTGCTCCACTAATCTGTATTACAGTACATTTAATGATACCACTGATTACATACAGATGCAGCGGCCGTTATTCAAACACTTCCCGCGGTGTATACCTCGGAATACCCATGTCAAGGCGTGTGATTTCTTCCAACCTTCCCGCCTTAAGAAGCAAGTGCAGAAAATGGCATTTTAGTGTTCTGGTTTTTAAACACCTGAAATTGACACAGTAGCACACTAGCACAGTACTGTACACATTACAATTCATTCATTTCTGCCACGGATACGAAACAGAATCCATGAAATTCAAACAAAGCAACCGCGATAAACACGTGTGCCTGGGGCGATTGGCCATGTTAATGCCGCGTGGAGTACAGCAGAGCACACGAAAACGGCGCTGTGATTTGTTCGAATAACGGCCGCTGCATCTGTACAGTACCATAGGTACAGTAGGCAGGATACTGTCATTTTAACTCATTCCCGAAACGTTAAAAAAACATTGATACTTCAAAATACACTGGCATTTTTTTGCCAATCTCACAAACCATAATTCTGACCAAATGATACGTTTGCTTCAGCCTCAATAGCCATTATTTCGACGATATTTTGACCTAGGTATCCATTTTCCTGATGTTAACTTTCATGTTTTATTCTCTTAACCCTTATAATGAAAATAGAGCTCCCCGTTGTGTACATAGTTGCCATTAAATAAATAATAAGAATAAAATAAAATAAGAACAGGTACTTTATTTAGCTGAAGCGTGTGCTTGATATGCTAAAGTTAATGTGTATATCAAATGGAAAAATACAGTATGCTAAAAACCTGTCTGGTTAGTGACTCCTGAGAATACAAGTAGAACTATAGAATATGGATTGTCTTATTACAGAGAAATCCCTAAAGTGAGCTCTGCAGTGGAGCCAATGTAGAGGGATTAGGTGCAAGAACCAATATAAATCAAGCTGCAGACCTGTCATTGTTTTTCTATAAAGAGAAGATGCATTGCAAGACTAGATGCTTTACAGCAAGGATGAGCAAAGTTATTAGGTTGAGCCCCCCCTTTCATCCGTGATATTAGTTGGGCCCATCCTCAAAACTCCGGTTTCTGGAAAGGACAAGACTCAGCTGCTCTGTTACCTATTAAACAAACTGCTCAGAAATAGTGAACTTATGGAAGTAGGGGCATAGAGCCTCATCCTTTTGCTCACCACCTCCTCATCCTCTTTCTCCCCCTCATCTCCTCTCCCCCATCATCCACATTCTCTCACCCCCTCCTCCCATCTCATCTCTCCTCCTCCTCTCTCATCCCTCTCCTCCTCTCTCACCCTTTTCCTCTCACCCCCTCTCCTCCTCTCGCCCCCTTAACAATGCCTACCTGGCTTCGGTGGAGGAGGCCAAGGGAGAGGAAAAATGCATTAGTGAAGCAGGGAGTTGGCAGGGGAGGAGATAGAGGAGGACGGAGGACCGCCATAGCGGAGCATGGCGGCAGAGTAGTTGGACGATGGGAGTGAAGCAGGGTGACAGAGGAGGAGGATGGTCGTGGAGGAGCACGCTGTAGCAGCGGCAGAAGCCAGGTCAATGAAGACTTCCAGGTCGAACTGCTGGGCGCTTTTCCCCGGCCGTCCTGCTTCACCCCCACCCTGCTCCGCTCTCACCGTCCTCCTCTCCCGCCGCCCACATCTGCTGCTGCTCGGCACCCACCATCATCCTCTTCCACCACCGTCGCGTCCCCACAATCTGCCGCCCTAGCTGCCTCGGCCCTGCATCCCAAGTCACAGTAGGAAAAATTGGTACCCCCGTTAAAAAAAAATCTTGCGCCCCTCCAGGGGGTACTACCCTTAGTTTGTGCACCCTTGCTTTACAGAACTCTTTATGTACAGATATGTTCTGGGAAAGCACAGTGATTCCTACAACATGAACCCTCTCTACCTAGGACAGACCTGGGTCTTCACATGTACTGCACCGACACACTTTATTCGAGCAAATACCCAGTATGTACCTGGCAGATACCTGGAATGCGCCGCTCCTCACCTCTGACAAGCCCCGTTGCGTTTGCCTTCCCAGCCTGGGTTCATGCCTGGCTGACGGGCGGCTGATCTGTTAAATGATAATGATTAGGATTTAATAGGCTGCAATGCTTCGCGTGTCTACCAGATGGCATAAATTCCTGAATTGTAATGCAGTATATATATATATACTGTGCAGTATTGCAGCCAACGGGAATAAAATGCTTCAATCCCTGCCTGGAAAATAACCCAATGCACTCGGGCAGAAAACAGTCACAAACCTCAATACACCCGGGTATACCCGAATTCGTGGGACTAGCCGAGCTCGAATAAAGTGTGTCGCCAGTGTACATACTGCACACTGTACATACAGCAAGTTTCAAGAATCTGTAAGATAACTGTATCTGTACAGATACCTGTATCTTATAGAAGTTTCAAGAAAAGTGATGGAGTGAGAATCAAATAATGTAATTGACAGTCCAATATTGTGCGGAATTTCTCAACCTACAGTAGGTTTATCAATGTCCTTTTACTCCCACAGTAGGTAATAATTGTATAGACACTGTCATTTCAATACAGCAGTTCTGCCTCTCCTCTGAATGGATGTAACCTGTATGCTTTCATCAACTGCTTAGGTAATTCAAATCTAGGAAACCCGGTTTACCCCTTCATATTCAAGGGCAATATCTACAAAGAAACTGAATTCCAATAGCATCTGGTTCACAAGTCTCATGTTAGTGTGATTGAGAGGATTCTCTCTGACCAATCAGAACTGTACATATGGGCATGTGCACAGAGAAGGACCCCAAACCTAGCATACAATCATACAGCAGCTAAAACGCTGGAGGGAATTTCCAGAGAAAAGAAGGCCTGAGGGATTGGACGTCCCATGGAAAAGAAGCTTTTAGAACACCAAAGATATTGGCAGGATGATGCGAGGAGAAAGGGTTACAACTTCCCAGTGGATTACTGGCATTATTCTGTAACGTTGAGTAATCTGTAATTTTTGTAACAGTAGGCTGATTTCAACTTTAATATAATATTTATATATTCACTTGTACGGTGTGTATTTCTTGGTTACCTTCACCTAAATAACTCTCTTACACTTGTTTGTATACATGAGTTAGACGTCTTATACTTGGAATTTATCAAGGTCTTCTAGCTGCAGACGCATTGTAAAAACAACATAAAATGTGTCCATCTATGGGGTCATTTTTTCATTCATTTTTGCAGCTTGGAGACTTGACTATAAAACTTAGCGGGGCTATTTATCAGTCATGTTACTTATTTGATTTACCGTATATGTGCTATTTCTAAATGTATAAATTAACACATTAATTTGACATATTGGAAGTGCACTGGAGCTTTGTCATTTGCTGTTGGATATTGTCATTTTTCAAACAGTATTTCTTATGTTTGACAAAATCCACAAGGGGGTGAATGCTATTACTTATTTCAAATCAGAAAATATGGTGTTATTTGTAATGTAAAAAATGTGTGCTACATTTTCTCACTTCTTCGCAAGCTATTTCCTTGCAAGAGGTATAAATGAAATTGCTTTTTTAACCTTTTGCATCTAAGTATCATAAAGTTGAATGCTTTCAAGGTACAACGGAACATAATACCCTTACCACTTCTACGGGTGTTATGTATTGATTCAATTAGGAAGTACAAAGCTACAATTGTGTGTGATTGATTGCTTAGCTGCATGTCTAGGTTGGTCATACAGGACACAGGTTTGATGTTGGAGGAAACCTGTTCAGATTCAAGCTACGATTTGTTCAAGCAGCAATCTTCCACTCACAGTCTAGCTTCTGCAACCACAAAAATGAACCGCTTCAGGCATCCTCCATTTGTCAAGGGATTTGACCTAAAAAAATGACAGAAAACAATACTTGCCCAGAAGAACAATATGGTCGCCGGGGTCAGACTTCAGTCAGTGGCCCATAGAAAGCCATGATGCAAATCAGATGTTCTGGGAGGTTGGGGTAATGCAGTTGCTGCTTTAACACTGCAAAGCTTTTCAGTTCTCCCTACAAGTCATCTTAAGTTTCATGTCCCATTGTAAATGACATTGATTACTATATGTGTATCACATAAACATAGTGACTCATAGCTCACCTAATAATAATAGGTAAAAAAACTTGGTGCATAGGGAAAAATTGACTATCTGACACTTGAACAAGTGACCACCGGGGGGTCACTTGTTCAAGTTACACTATGTGTAACAAGTGTGTGCACTTTTTTCGTTTTCGCCCTAAAGATTTTTTGGTTCTTGATATCACAAAAAAATCAGCTCTTGCACACCTACTTTTCAACTCCCAACCTTACACCTGCTGTACAGACCAAAGTTTCTGAATGTCTCTCTGCTATATCATCCTGGATGGCCCTTCGCCGCCTTAAACTCAACATGGCTAAAACAGAGCTCCTCATACTTCCTCCCAAACCTGGCCCTACTACCTCCTTCCACATTACTGTTGGAACTACGATCATTCACCCAGTAGCCCAAGCACGCTTCCTAGGGGTCACACTCGACTCCTCTCTCACATTCGCCCCTCACATTCAAAACATTTCTAAAACCTGTCACTTTTTCCTCCGCAATATAACTAAGATACGCCCTTTCCTCTGTTGCTCGACTGCTAAAACTCTGACTCAGGCCCTCATTCTCTCCCGTCTTGATAACTGTAGCCTCCTGCTGTCCGGCCTTCCTGCCTCTCACCTGTCTCCCCTACAATCTATCCTAAACACTGCTGACAGAATCACTCTACTCTTTCCTAGATCTGTCTCAGCATCTCCCCTCCTGAAATCCCTCTCCTGGCTTCCGATCAAATCCCGCATCTCACACTCCATTCTTCTCCTCACTTTTAAAGCTTTACACTCTTCTGCCCCTCCTTACATCTCAGCCCTAATTTCTCGATATGCACCATCCAGACTCTTGCGTTCTTCTCAAGGATGTCTTCTTTCTACTCCCTTTGTATCTAAAGCCCTCTCCCGCCTTAAACCTTTTTCACTGACTGCCCCACACCTCTGGAATGCCCTTCTCCTCAGTACCCGACTAGCACCCTCTCTATCCACCTTTAATACCCAACTTAAGACACACTTGCTTAAAGAAGCATATGAATAGCACTGTGGATATTCTGAACACATGATACATAAAGCTTGGCCCCCTGCAGACGCACTTACCAGAACTCCCTCCTACTGTCTCTGTACGTTCTCCCTACCCACCAATTAGACTGTAAGCTTCTCGGGGCAGGGACTCCTCTTCCTTAATGTTACTTTTATGTCTAAAGCACTTATTCCCATGATCTGTTATTTATATTATCTGTTATTTATTTGATTACCACGTGTATTACTGCTGTGTAGCGCTATGTACATTAATGGCGCTATATAAATAAAGACATACAATACAATACAATACCTGTAGAATTGCACTTAATGAAAAGTGTGAAGCATACTGTACACAGGCCTATTATTGTAGCTGCGAGTTCATCGTTGTCAAACAGCACAGTTGTACATGGTCATAAATCATAGAATTAAATTTTACAACTAGTCGTAATCTGTATTATAATCCCATCGTTTGCATTGTGTCTATTACAATACATCACTCCAGTGAATTACCATGATATCGCACGATCACACAGCACACTATATTAAGTGGCCATTTTAGACAGCGTATGTCAGTGTGGTGGGGAGTAAGGAAGATCCAGACTGAGTTTAGAGATGGTTTCATTGGTGTAAATTGGTTGAGATTTCTGAGTGGGTTGTCTTCTGTACTTATATTTTAGTTATACCTTTATTGCCTTGTTAGTGTGAGAGTTTTTTTTTTTTTACTGTGTTTGATAGTGTTTTTAATTGTTTTTTGTTTGTAACTGTTGTCTGTATGTGAGTTTGAAGAGTAAGTGACATGTTGGAGCGGAGTACTGGCTATTGTATCGTATTGTATGTCTTTATTTGTATAGCGCCATTAATGTACATAGCGCTTCACAATAGTAATACACGTGACAATCATACAAATAACATATAATAAATAAATATAAATAACAGGCCATGGGAATAAGTGATTCAGACAAACGTAACATTTAGGAAGAGGAGTCCCTGCTCCGAGGAGCTTACAATCTAACTGTGGCGTGAGAGTAGTGGCAGTGGCTGTGAGATGAGTGAGAGGAGTATGTTCACAGCAGTAATACACATGACAATCATATAAATAACAAATAATACAAAGAACAGATCATGGGAATAAGTGCTTCAGACATAAAAGTAACGTTTCGGAACAGGAGTCCCTGCTCCGAAGAGCTTACAATCTAATTGGTAGGTAGGATGAACGTACAGAGACAGTAGGAGGGAGGAGTGTTGGTGAGGAGTAGTGGTGAGGAGTGGGGGAGAGAGCAGTGGAGTGTTGCGGAGTGGAGGAGAGGAAGTGTGACTGAGGGTAGGAGAGGAGGTCTGCAGTTCTCCTACACTGCCACTAGGAATGCTGCAGCTCCTGCCCTGACTGGGATCTACCTCTGCTGTTTCCTCTTGCTCTCTATTAGTATTCTTTCTGCATCTGTCTCTGATTCCCTATCTTTTTATAGTTTCCTGTTTCTGTCTTGTCTTTGCCTTTGTTTTGATTGTTATCTACAATTACTTGCCCTTGCCTAACTCATGCCTGATTTGTGCCTGTCCCTTGCTTGCCTTGTATCTTGTTTGGGTTGTATTTAGTAATTTGTGATTAAAGATCCTTGCCTACAGTTTGGCTTTTCCCAATCCTACGTCCCAGTCCTGTTCCTGCATCCCAGCCATTTTCCTGTGTTCCAGCCCTGTTCCTGCATTGTCTTTTATGCCACTGGGTGCCCCCCCCCCCCAATGGCTATGTGCAAGGTGTAATACCGTATTTTCAAATGTTCGTGGGACCAACAACTGTCATTTTCTACCTCCAAATAAGGGTAGGAAAGTAACATTTCTGGTGGGCCAGAGGTACTATTCTGGTCCTGTATATTCCCCCCGGCTTCAACTAAAGTGGAATAGTCCCACTGAACCCTCTTAAAACTCACAGGACTGACCTATAGGTCAGCCAAGGTCTTATCCTTTTCTAGGGTGCTAGATGACTCTCCAGAATCCTGATTTGGGGTAATCCCTACCAAGGTAGGCATTGAAAAGAGAATTTTACAACCCTTTTCTTCCTCTTCCCCTGGCATTCGGGCCTTCCTCGAACTCCATGTCTGAAAAAGGGAAAATAACTTGCTTCTCCTGTCTCCTTTTAAGAACCCCTGACAAACCCTTGGCGTTACTCTGACAGGAGGACCATATTTTTAGAAAATAGGGAAAAATCTATTTTTACAGTACATAATGTGCCAGCTGGGGTACTAGATCTACCCTGTAACTTAAGGAACCAAACTCGGTTTCAATAAGGACCTCGGCATTGGCATATTCACTATTATCACCATGTATACACTGAATTGCCTCTGTTTGTAACTTGTTTACATGAGATGGTTATTCAAGGGGTCTTCTGGAGCAGGGCCAATACATTGAGACCAGAAGGAATATGGTTAAATGCTATTGCATTGGCTAAGTACTGAGTGGACAGGTATAAAGGATCTATCTTAACATCTATGAAGTGATATCATCTGGTCCGAAGCTACCACGGCCATCCTGCTTCCTGGCAAATCCTGCCCTTACTCCCCTGACAGGAAATCAGCCTCTCTTTGGCTCTCATTGCCAGCAGCTGCCTCTGGCCTTAAATAGCAGGCAGTTGCTACTTGTCTTTGCTCATGCAAAGTACTGGATACCTTGTCCTGTTTGAGCTCTCCCTAGATGTTATTTTGCCTGCTGCCAGTCTTGACCTTGAAACTGAATCTGACCACCCCTTGCCTGCCACCTGCCTCGACCTCAGAACCGGACCTGACTACCCTTTGCCTTTCGCCTGCCTCGACCTTGGAACTGGACCTGACTACATTACATTTCATTACATTTTTAAGAAAGACAGTTTATTGCTTAATTATGTTGCAGGTGCTACTCAGTAGTATCCAAGTGGAGTACTTTGGGTGTGCTCTTTTTCAAGTAATATTGTTGTTTATTTCATGCCATTGTTTTCATCCTTGCTTTGCAGTTTCTCCACGTCAACAACTTGTCTATGTAGAAATCCCATCCAGTGACACAGAACATCAGTATTGGATCATTAAAGTAACAACTGCCTTTTCGGTAGCTCTTTGCACTGTAGCTACTGCACGCATGCGCGTTAATTCAAATAAACACATACAGTATGCGTTCCATTTAGTAGGCATAGAATCCGGATGCACAGTAATGGAATGCAATGCATATGCATTTAATTCAGTTGTCATATACCAAGAATGTGCAAAAATGTATTCCATACAGTATACATAGCACGCGCATTCACATCGCTTTTCCAATAGAGCCCCAGAGTGTTTAATTAAGGCATCTATTTCTCAATTATCTTACGGGTGAAGCTGTACAAGAGACAGCTAGGGCACGTTGGTGGAAGAAAATGTCATTGTTTTCCCAAGTCTTTGTTATTTATGTTATTGTACAATGCAATAAATATTTTCATAAATCTTACACCGATGTACAGTACAATACACATTTCTCTAATTAACTTTAATAAATAAGTCATCATTTATAAAGCCAGTCTGTTATCTGATGTTTCCTAGCATTAGAGGTGTATATGGGAATAAGGGGTTTGTTACATTACACAGAATAATACAAAATGTTCATTACTGTAGCAATAGTCGGAATACAGTACATTGAATTTAGCCTAAATATACACTAGTACTGCCTATCATTACTGCGAGGTAGTACGTCAGCCGCAAAACACCATTCAGTAGCCAAGGTTGCAACATGCAGTGAAGTGCGGTGGAATTACCCTTAGGCTGCGTCCATAGACACTGCAGCTGTGTGGAGGCGCACAGAGGCTGAGGGAAAGCAGGTGCTTTCCCTGGCCATGGTACGTGCGCCGTCCTGGGGCATGTCTAGGGGCGTTCCAGTGACGTCACGGAGCAGGTTCGCCCTCATTGGGCGAACCACTCACGTGACCAGCCTGTCGCGCCAAGAAGTCAGTTTCAACTGATTTCTTGCGCAACCCGCGCCCCCTCCCGCTTCCGCGAGCACGTGCCCGCATGCCACATAGACTCAAACACAGTCTTAAGGCAGTCTGTACGCTCAGCGTGCGGACGCGTCCACGTGGTCTGCAGTACCATGGACGCAGCCTTAGTTTCCTGAAGTACTGGGAACTGTCAGTCTTGCTACATCTGTAGCAGACACTACATTATTGATATGCTACAGTATCTTATCATTGCTATTTGTAAGTTGATAAGCTACTATTTGCTACTTGTTAATAAACTTGTTTAAAATCGCTATACTATAAAACGTATCTTTTTTTTGCAATTTTATTCTTTTTTTCCATCATTTCAACTAGTGTGGTCGACAGAAGCTGCCATGCAACCACCTTCTGCAAGCATTTTGAAAGAACATGACTCATACGGAATAACATCAGTGAAAAGAACTTCAGTTTGGAAATCCCTTTTTTGTTTATAAAAGTGTCATTCACATAGACATTGGACTTTTATTTGAAGAGGCTGATTTTTTAAAAAATCTTTGATATCGGTGAGACTATAAAAGGCTGTTGCACTTCAAGCGCATAACTATTCTCATTTTTCTTTTAAAGAATATTCAGCACTGATGGCAGCATAGTTAGTGAGCTTTGAAGAAGGCTCTTGCCCAAATACTGTACATGGAGAAGTTAGTTTTCATTCAAATGTACTACAGCCTCTTTAATGAAGGTAGAGCAAAACATAACTATTTTAAGAGGATTACAATTCAAGCAGGGATGACCTTATAATTTGAAATGAAGATGATGATGATGATGATGATGACTATGATGATGATGATAATGATCTTCACATGAACCATCAGGAAGATCACGATGAAGATATCTGAAAGGCATAAATCCTCCTTTTCCTTACCGGCATCAGTAAAGTTGAAAATGTAGCGTGTTTCTTGACATAATGTTTGAAATAAAAAAAAAATGTTATATTATTTTAGTTTCCTAATAGTTTTGGCAGTTTTTAAGAATGATACGAGATAAGAATGATACAGGTGTAAATATTTCTCAGTTTGCACCATCTTCAAGTTACACTTGTACCCACAAGGGTGGGTAACTACTGTACATTTCTTTACTGATGTACTAATTTTTGGGGTGACATTGTGACTCTGGTCTACTTTACCCAAGAGGGGTAAGAGGTCATATAGAGTTATCTAATAGTTGTCACCACTTCTCAAGCTACCCATATATAATCAACAGAACGACATGTACTGTTGCAACCTTTTTCTGGTGTGACTTGTTACTGTTGTGTACTTAAAGGAGTTTGTGGTTAATGAGGTGGCCTGGAGATGGACAGGAGATCTGGGGGAATGTTCAATAACAGGGTACCCAGGGCCTAGGAATACAGCCATTACCTGGGTCCTGGGGAAGTGTTGAGAGAGAAAGTGAAGGGGAGGGTGTCAGCAAGCCTATTGGCTAAGCAATGTGGAGGTTCTGCTTCCTGACCCAATGTGCTGTGGACACTGACCCAATGTGCTGTGGGAGATTATGTTGACAGAACCAGTGTCTCAAGAAAAAAAAGGTCTTGAATGAGTTTGAGTTTAACAAGATGGGGTTTTGACTAAGCCTGGAGTGAAGACCAACAGGAGAGATAGGAGCAGGCCCACTGACAGGTAAATGGGGTCCAGGACTACAGTTATTACCTTGGCCACAGCAAAGGAATAGCAGGACAGGAAGTGTTGGCAGGGCTATAGGCTGAGTGGGATGTAATAATAATAATAATAGTCCTCTGTTGGGGATGTTGTTAAAAAACTAGGAATCAAAAATATAATCCCATCTACCAAAGATACCCTGTAATTCCAGCATGCAAGATCCCTAAATACCAACTACAGTAATACAGTACATATAGTATGATAATAGCATAAATGTATTTGCTTTATACTAAAAATATCTAAATAAAAACATAGTACATCCCCACAGTAGCATCTGGTGCCCCAACGACACACAGGTGCAAACCATTTAAAAATGCAAAAATGTTGGATTAAAAAAAAAAAAAAACACTTGCTGCTGTATCCGTATTAATCCAAGTAACACATAAGGCCCCATTCATTCCAGAGCGGTATTATCTATTTTGGCACAAAGTTGCATCTTGCCGTATCCATGAATTCTTATCGCATGTCAAAACTGTGCAAAAAAAAAAAAGATTTTTGTTCCGGGACGTAATTCCACGTAATATCCACATTTTGAATGTAAATGAGAAAAACTCTCAAAATGACATACTGTAACCTTGAGCTATTTATTGAGCGGCAGGTTTGCAGGTTGCCCGGAAAGTGTGGCTAGAAATCTTGTCTCCCATACTATAGGAGGTACAGTACAGTAGGTGAAACTGAACTTTTCCTGGCGAGGAGAGATTTTGCCCGATTGTGCAGAAACAATATTTAGAGTTTATTGAATTGGTCCCACAGATTCAAAGCAGACTCCTGGTAAGGAAACAATTTCATATTGGTTGTATTTACGCTACAAGGCAATAATGCCCGCTTAATGTTGATTCCAATATCGGACATACTGTCAATATTTTAGCTTTGCTAATAAAGTCATCACAATAATAATATTATCTGTATTTAATCTGCCACCACACATCAATAGGGAAATGCTGTATAGCTGATGTAAATCAATTCCATATAATACACTTGACAATAAAGAGGCTGATGCAGTGTGACGAGTAGAGATGGCCAAAACCAGTCCAAATACATTTCATGGAAATTCCCAGATTTTTTTAGACCAAATCCGCCCGTCCCCCCGTCCCCCCGTCCCCCCGTCCCCCCTGTCCCCCCTTCCCCCCTCCAAAATCCATCTGCAGATTGGGCACTAACAAATACATGCGGATTAATCCAAATCTGCCATTGGATAGAATGCGGATACATTTTTAAGAATCCACACACGATTTATCCATGGAGGGAGAGATATCAACCCCCCACCCCCAGCGGATTAATCCGTGTCCGGATTTTTAACAATCAGGCCACGGATTAAGGATTGTTCTCTAAAATAAAAAATAAAACAGTAGATCAGGTCATTTGCGTATGTTTCAGAATTCTTAGATTTCAGTACATCAATCTTGCTGCAGTTCTCCTCACACCTAGCCAGTGCCACTGACAGGGGGGGGGAGAGCCGGGGCAGTTGGCCCGGAGGCTGTGGAGGGCCCTGCCTGCTGGCACTGACAGTTGGGGGGGTTGTAATTTGAGGTAAGGTACAAGGGGGGAGGAGGTGATGTCAGGAACAAAGGTGTGTGTGTTGCATTTTATGTGTGTGCATGTGTTGCATTTTGTGTGTGTGCATGTGGTGTTGCATTTTGTGTGTGTTGCATTTCATGTGTGTGTGTGTTGCATTTTGTGTGTGTGTATGTGTGCATTTTGTGTGTGTGTGGGAGTGGGGGTAATTATTATGGGGGAGATTGAGGGAGTGGGATTGAATGAAATGGGGGTAATTACGTGATAGTGGAGAGAGGGGGTGGAAGAAAGAGTTGGGGCGATAGGGGAGAGTGAGAGAAATACACGTGAAGAAGGGAAAATAGAAGAGGTGGCTCATGAGGGTGTGGACAGTGGGGCTTGCAAGGCCGCCGACACATGAGAGGGGGGGCGGTCTAAACTTTAGTCCTGGGCCCATGAAATCTGTCGGCGGCCCTGCACCTAACCATTACCCTGTGATCACAGATACAGTTCTGTCTCATTTTAGTCAAAGACTGAATCTTTATAGTGGCTATTTTCATTGTGAAGAAACTGGTTTGGGCTTGGTAGGTACAGTAGAATGACTGGCATTGTATTGTACTTCTCATTCCTAATTCAGCTTTGCTTTCCTAGATTCTGTGGAAAGCTGGTTGAAGCACTGAGACGGTATTGCAGATGCATTTATAGCAACGTACAGCTTGCTTGGTTGTGATGTAGTACGTATATATGGACTGTATAACACAAGCAGCTTTCTTCATTTTCTTGAAGCATCTTTCCTGCAGATACTACCGAACATTTGACTGAACCACAATTACAGATTTCTTCAAAGGTACTGGGACAAACAGCTCCCTTTATTTAGTGCTGCCGTTTGCCCAGGCTCTTCGCGACACAGTCTTCTAGGGTTTAATTTGTAGAAAAGGGGGCCAAACACGTGTATACACACAAGGGGCACTCGGCCCTCAAACTTCAGCGGTTTATTTTTCCATTAGTGACACTAAACATTTTAAACACCGTCACTTTAAGAAACAAAAGAAATCATAAAAACAAACACCAACTCCTGTCAGGAGTCAAACTCACATGCATATCCCTATCTGCAATGTTGGCTGGGTAAGCCAGTTACCAACTTTAAATAACACGCAGCGATAATATTGAGTCCTTAACTGTCAGATGGCGACAGCGTCCCAATAGATCCTCAGATGCTGCAACACGTTGGGGGGCGGGGCGTCTACCCCGAACTGGATACTTAGGAGCAGCAGTTTCCTCCCAACCTCTAAGAGAGACTGAAGCAGCCAAACTAACTGCACTATATTCCTGATCCTCAATTAGGAGAGCAGGTGAGGGTATCCAGAACCATTGTAAAGTCTGGTATGGATTTCCTATCCACCAGCCTTAGTGACTGGGAATCTGTGGGGCGGATCACATCCACACTATGTTTGCACTTTCTTCTATAAATCAGACAGAAAGCTGCCCACTATCCTGGGACTATGTCACAGTATGTACTTCTTTCTTTGTTGTTGCTTTCTCCATTTTGAATGGCGCTTTTTTCTGGTGATAAAGCTGATGAGCTTTTGTTCCTCTGTAAGCTGCCTGTACGATGACCATCGCAGAGCGTTTGCACAGATAACTTTCTCTCTCCAACCATCCTTGGATGAGAGCTCTGTAGTATTTCTGAAGTGTTAGCATGCTTTTCCTTTTTCTTTCAGAGTCTGCTCTGATCTGAGAAATTTCTAACTGAATTGTCCTGCTTTTTTTAGTGCTAACTGCACTTACAACTTTTTTTAGTGGCTTTCTTTCTTTACATTTTGATCTTCGTGAAGTTTCACATTTCCTTCACTGACTTGATCAGTCGGACATGAAACCTCCTCTTTCAGGTTTCTGTTCTCTCTGTTTACAGTCTCTATAACACTCAGGACCTTTTTGCAGTCATCCTTCCAATTACACACCTCTGTGCTGAGGCTTCAGATTTCCTGGCGCAAAACTTTTAGCTTTGTACCGAGAGTGTTAACCTTTCTCTGAGACTTCCAGATAAGTGCTGAGACTGCGTACCTCCTTTTGAGAGACTTCCAGCTCTGTACCAAGATTGTGAATCTCTCTCAGAGAGAATCCCAGTTGGAGATGTGTGCAGAAGTGTTTTTTTTTGCCACATAATGGAGTAGACTTTCTTCACAGAAACAGTACATTGTGTGGGTCACGTCTGTAGCAGTCCTCCTAGTCAGACGGTAGCATTTGTGGCTTTATGCAACGCAGTGTACTTTTTCTGCCTGGATTTGCATGTGATTTTTCCATGTTTACTCCTGTTGCTCAAGCTGTTGCAGGAACTGTTGCAAAAAAAACAACAACATTCTTTCCCAACAGTCTCCGGGCCCCTTTGAAATTCAAGGTCATCCTCTCATCCAACTTCGAACACCATATGTAGGAGATGTGTGCAGAGGTTTTTAGAAAAGGAGACTTTTTAAGAGAAAATCAAATAGGCTTTGATTAGCCGTAACTTTCATAACAAACAACAGCTTGGGATCAGCAAAAAATCAGGATTAAAAGGAAAACAAAAATAGGTGGATCTCCTATTGGTAGCGCTGACTTCACTACACCATACACCCCATCTATGGGCCGGGGGTGAGGCCCCTTACCAACAACAAGTATAGCAACAGTGTGGAGGTCCAGCTTCCTCCTCTCTGTCTAGAAGAGGAGAGGGGGGATGAAAGAGTGATGGGAGTGGCTATTATGAGTTACAGTATTTGTATCTGGTTTCCAGTTAATAGCATATCTATTAAACAGTTGCGTTTATCACACTGTATACTACCGGACTGAGTGCAGCAAATAGAGTTCTTTTTGGTGACTCTGTTATCACCCTCTTTGGCTTTGTCTATGCTTGATGCTTTCCCTATATGCACCGTCCAATCTTATATTATATTACATTTATTGAGGTGAGCAGTGTTTGGGCACTCTGTTGTGCATATCTCATACTCAATCATTTCCAATGCCAACTTGTTGTAATTCTGTAAAAAAATAAATATTTAATACAATACATTTTAGCTACGTTTTCTTGTTTGCTTATTTCTACTGTATGTTCTCCTAATAAATAATGCTATTCCTCTATTCTGCCAATTCTAATCCAGCAGCTTTCTGGGATACATAATTTTTCTTTTTATTAGGATTCTCACGCCTGGATTTACATAGATTTTTGAATGGAGGGAATTTTGTAATATTTTCAAGCGGTGTTGTATAAAAATAACATCCATCTCAATTTTTATAAGCTGTAATAAAACTAACTTTATATTCCTCAGGCTAAACCTTTTAATATTTGTGTTTGGGATTTAACAGTTGGACTGTGAATTTGATTTGAATTTATTTCTAGCTATTGTGATGGGTTTACCCACAAGCTTTATCCTCCAGAAAATTGCAAGCCTTAGAATAACAAAATGAAATCATTTTAACATGAAGAACAGATGATATAAAATGATGTTCTATGAATTCCATTTTTATTTTTTGATCAATGCATCACGTACTGTAACTTGCTAGGTGTTTAATAACAAATTATGCTACACTAGACCTAAAAGTAGTAATCTAGAAAGCCCTTGACCTGTGTGGGGATGGGTGGCATGACTTTAGGCCAAGGGACCCCTCCCCTAAGTATCCATACGGTCATGCTAATGGAGGGGGAAAAGGAAGGGTATTTTGGGGGGGGGGGGGGAGATAATCTTACCTCCTTCCTTCTTCAGGATTTTATCTCCCTCTTTCTTCAAGGATCTGCTGAACCGAAGTTGTCTGGAGTATCATGGTTCCTGGTTACCTGGTATGATGGCTGATCAGCGTGGAGGAGGAAGGCCAAGATCGAATGGTCCAGTAGTGACAATGGTGTTCAAGGATAGCAGAGGAGATGCATGGATGCAGGAGCTGCAGGTGGAGATGAGACGGCATGGTCTGGAGTGGCTGCAGGACTAAGTATTCGGCGGGGAGCTGGTGGTCTCAGTCCAGGGGGTCACCTGAAGGTGCAGAGGCGAGGCAACAGCAGCGGATGGTGACAGGGTGGATTCCAGTGGTGGTACAGGCACCAGGCCTGTAGGTATCATGGCCAAGGGCGATGAGCAGAGCAGTGAGAGGCTGCAGCAAGCAAAGAGGGAGCGGAGGAATTACTTTGGGCCGCGAGAGCAAAGGGCGGGCTGGCTGATGTACTGTAGCCACTCCAGGCAGCAGGGAATGGAGGAGCAGGACCTGTAGCAGGGAATGGCTGGGGCAGCTGCACTCTCAGCCTTCATCAGGTTGAAAGATAAGGGTGGCAGGCACAGCGAGAGGTGTCAGGAAAGGGCATAAAAGATCCAGGCTGGCCTCAGGGCGACGGTTGGCAGCGAAGCCAACCCTCTAGGTAGGGGGGTAGGAGAGGCCTTGAGGATCTCCCCTAGAGGACAGGTTTCGAGAGGGACAGGTGGAAATGGAGCAAGGGAATAGGGGATCCGATGAAGGAGCAGCAGAGGGGGGGAGCGGGAGGAATGGCAGATTAAGAAGTGCAGGGAAAGTGGTCACACCTCTGCCCAGGTGGGGATGGATATTTATGGGTGAGGGGGGTGGGTCAAGTCCAGGGTTAGCACAGGTGGGGTGGGCTGGAGTTGGCATTGGTGTCAGGGTCAGGCTTAGGCCCTGCCCTTGTGCAGCATCACGCGGCCTCGCGACTGACATGCATCAGTTACCACCAATGTGCAAGCGTTGCACACCATGGAGGGAGAACCCAGTGGGGACGGACTCCAGGCTCCGCCCCATGACACGTCCCTTAGCAACACGGGCGACACACGCTGGCTGAGCAAAAACATTGGGTTATGTGTCTTGTGCTTACCTCAAGCTGCTCATTGGTTTTGCCTTGTCTTGCCTTCCTGTTGTGACCTCAGCTCGTAATTGGACTCCTGACTCCTCGGCTCCCTTGACCTCGGCTTGCTTCTGGACTTCCACTCTCTCCTCTCCTCGACCACGGCTATGGATATATGACGATGCTACACTCTCCAACCCCAGACTATGGCAAGTATCCTCGAGCTACCTGACCTCTCCGACCCTGACCCGGCTATATCTCAGCCCACTCTGCACCTCGGATGTGGCTGCTTTGTTGCTGGTCCCCATCTCAGCCTCGTAGTCCTGCTTTTTTTATGGTTAGCACTCGTCACAATGGGGAGGCTGGAGGGATTAGTATCATTACTTGGGGGGGTTAGAGGGGGAACCACGAAGGCAGGGACACCGGCTCTGGGGGGGGGGGAGGGGGCTAGAACAGGGGATGAGATGTTTAGTGCTGTGGGGAAGTTATTCTGCAGTGTGATCAGGGGGAAGAGCAGGGGCAAGTGCTACTGGGCACAGGGGAGGGGGTCAATCGGTGACAGGGATATGGCCGACTGTAGGAGGGGGGTGGGCAAGCATCAAGTTTGATGCCCATGGGGGTGGTGCCCCTGCTGGTGGGGGTGACCACCGTGGTGGTGGTGCCATCATCAGTAGTTGGGGCAGGAGGAGGAGGAATAGTATGGGGTGCAGGGATATCCTGTCTTGCGCTGTCTTCTGTTAAAAGAAAAACTTCACATCTCTTGCTGCCATCTGCCGGAGACCTCCAATATCTCCTAAAAACATGAGCCCCACTGGGGGAGCTCACAATACAAAGCCAGGAAAAACAGAGAGGGTACGTATGAGAAACAGTATATTTATAATTAAATCTGAACAAACCTCCAACGGGACTGGACAAAGCTCAACAGTTACAAAAATACATATAGGTGTGACAATAAGAATGAACTTACAACTGGCTAGTGGTGTGAAAGTGGGTGACCGGGAACCTGGAGACACAGCTGTGGGAGTAGATGATGTTCAGGTCCGGACCCATTACTCTGTAAGCAGGTTACTCCTTCCCCACACCTGTCAGCCTCTCCACCAATGGGAATTCACGCAACAGCCCATCGTGACCTCTACGCGTTACGAACACCGTACTTCATCAAAACTTCAAGAAGTATGGTGTACGAAACACGTAGCGGTCACGCGGGGCTGTTGCGTGAATTCCCATTGGTGGAGAGGCTGACCGTGTGGGGAAGGAGTAACCTGCAGACGGAGTAACGGGTCCGAATCTGGACACCATTGTGATGGTGAAGAGGTAGTCAGGCTTACTAATAAAGTTTAATTTCGTTTGGTTACCTCTAATCCATGTTTTGGGGTTCAGGAGTGTCAGCTCTTGGACCCAGCTGTTGTAAAAGCATTACCTGTAATTATATGACAATAAAGAATTGTTATGTTTTTACCTTTCCAGGGTTGCCAGCAGGCAGTGATTGCTGTGGTATGAACTTCAGGGGGGATTTTGCAGAGAAAGTGTTGTCAGATTGTGTCTATCTAGTTAGGGTCCAGAGTTGATGGTTCCCCTAAAAATGTACCCAGGAATTAGGTAGGATATATATCTCCCTTTGAAAACGCTTGCGCGACTCACCACTAGGGGTCCCTGCTTCAGCACAGCCAAGAAAGGTAAATGGGGCATAGGAATGTGAGGTGTCCCTGAAACAGTCAAGGGGTCCCTAGGTTAATAGGGATACCTAGTAAATTCCCAGGTCACCCAGAACTGGTATAGGGTTTCCTGGGGTACTCCAATCATCTACAAGGTTGTAAGGAGACTTAAAAGTCCAGTACTACGTTTATTATATAGAGTGTGGGGAATATGGCAAGAAATAACGTGCAGCTTCTTATTCTATTTCCCATAACCAAAAGACTTAGGATATTTTTAAAGTGTATATTTTATGGAACAGCGTGTTTTAAAACGTCGGTTTGTGCACAGAAATGAGCTAGGACTTTCAGAACCAATGCTCTGACAGGCCACTGGGCTACCAGGTGGTGCTTGGGGGTCTGGCAGGACATCTGGAGATGGAAGCCCAGAGGAGGACCAAGGTGTCAAGACCATTTGGAAAGGAGGGAAGGATTCAGGTATTTACATCCTGAGATCAATGGACGCCCTTTGCATTTCCATTGATTCCACCAGACTGGCAGGATCCTGTCTCCTGCAGGTGGCATTGAGAGAACCATGACCACAGGTGCCAAATTGGCCATGCCATGTTTCATTCAGATTTCCAGGTAACCCTGTTGTGTCTACCAGCTTGTCTCTGATTGGCGGTGGAGAAATTTCTCACGCTTTGGATTGGGCTATATTATTTTTTTAATGAAAGTCAGAGATATTATAACCCCTTGCGCCCATTAGAAATTGTGTTCTCAGGGTTTTTTCAAAGTTCTCCAGTCCTCTAAGATTCTCAAATTCTAAGTTTACAGTTGCAAGTATCCAGCAAGAAAAAGGCTGCTGCAGCGAAAGCTGCCTGGAATATCTTCTGTCCTGTTTTTGCAACTGTTATCAGGGTTAGGAGTCCCTGCATCTAGGAGAGTCTAAGTTGTTATCCCAATTCCCAAGTAAGTGTGTCTTTTTGCTGTAGTTTGAGTAACATTGTGTGTTTGCATTTTCCTGTGAATACATTTCCAATTTATTTAATTAACTTGTTTTGCTCAATGCATGATCATGGTAAAAAGGTGTACTGTAGTGCCGACGAGTATTCTAAAACAAATCTGGGGCAATCACCAATAAGACCCAGGTACATGCTGGGTACATGCTGGGTACTGGCTGTAACATTTCTGTGACATTTCTGCAGACAGACTAATGGCCCATCGCATTAACAGCGGCGATCCCTGGCAGTCCCATTCAAACTGAATGGGACTGCCAGGGACCCCTGCTGTGTTAATTCGGTGGGCCATTAGTCTCTGCAGAAATGTCACTGAAATGTTGCAGCATGTACCCAGCATGTACCCAGCATGTACAATCCGCAGACGGATTGTTACAGTTTCAATCTGTGCAGATTAATCCAAAACCATCATTGGATATTATCCACTGGTGGATTTTAACAATGCATCTGAGGATTCCGCAATCCGTTGATGGATTTTAACAATCCAATCCACAAATGCAGCAATCCACGTGCGGATTGGATTAGTAAAATCCATCAGTAGATTGCGTAATCCGTGGATGTATTGTCTGTGTTTTAAAATAAAACTGCAAAAGGGCGAAATCCGCAGACCAAAGGAACCAGACGATCAGAGGCAGATCCAAATCCACAAATAAAGAAAAATCGTCCATCTCTATCCATTACTTAGCTACTGTTAAGGATTAATTAATGTGGGTAGGATTTTGTGGGTGTTTGGAGCACCATCTGTTTTTAACACATTCATTTCACTGGTTTTGTGCTGCACATATTATTCACTGTGCCTCGTTGCGCTCTGGCAATAGGTACAAGTGGGTGAACCTGGGAGGATTAGAAGGCAGTATAATCTGTCCATTAAGGAAAGTAGGGAAGTACTTACAGTGTAGGCCCCAGGGTGGGGAACCTTCCTTTTTGATACATGAAGACAGGGATAATTGGTCCCATTTTCAGTTCGTAAGGGTCTTGGGGGGGAGAGCTATGACTCAGCTCTCTATCCGGATGCGGAGGGAGAGATCCCCTACCACCTACCACCTTACTACTCCCCCTGCTTTTACTTCCCCTTAGAAGCCATAGGTTTCTTTGTTTTATATCTGATTCATTTGATATGTATCATTATAGTTTGTTCATTTCTGTTTTAATAAAAGTTTTATTCCCATAGACCACAGTGTCCCATAGTCTGCCTTCACCCCTCCATTAGCTTTAAGGGGAACCCCACAAGAAAAACCAGAAGTGAAAAGAAACCTCTACCAGTGTGTACTCACACTGGCCCGTGTGAGTATTTTGTTATATCGCTTTTTACTCCCCTTCACCTCATACATCAGGTGACTCCCAGGTTACACACACACAACTATCTGCAATTATTTGCTAGATATCTATAGACATCAACATCTGAAGCCCTGTATCAACCTCTTACACGGGCAATATCAAGATACCGCGATAGGAGAACACTCACATTGGCCCGTGTGAGTGCTTTAGTATACCACTGTATTGCAATAGTATATTGCTTTATTACCCTCCCCTACACCGCAGCTGCTGTATATTTGTATTGATCTAATCACCTTTCCATTTTCACGAGAGGAAAACCTCCTGGAGGGAGAAATCCATCCAACGAAGAAAGCCGAAGGCACAGCGAGGAAAGAAGATCTGACTGAAGGAGAACCCATCTTCCAAAGAAGAATAGTAATCCAAAGGAACCTTGATGTGATAGAATTTACACAAGGCTGTGTAAGTTATTTATTCTTTTATCTTTCCACCTACATACACACACCATTGTATGTTCGCCTCCCATCGATGGAGTCCACCCCATAGACTGATGCTTCAATAGAGGTGTTTCTTACCATACCGATCACCAGTCTAATAGGACACATCATCCTTTTCCTCAAATTGTGCTCCCCCATCTTTTCTTGTATTTTTTTTTTTCAGCTTTCTTTTTATTATTTTCAGGTATACGTCATACAAACACATTACATTGCACTCTCCTGGTGGACAGACTCAACATCAGACATACCACATTTAACAGACAGATGGAAGGGAAGACAACAGGACATAGACAGGTAGAGGGATAAGGGGAGGTGAGAGTGGGGGGGGGGGGTTGAGGAGGCGCTCCCATTCGCTTCCTGGATCTCTTCTGTCGGACGGTCACCACCTGCCCTTGGTATTGTGGCTCTCCCGCTTATTGGGGTTTAGAAGCGTCATCTTAGACCTAGCTCCCTATAGGGGGGGGGCCTACCATTAGTCCTCTGAGTCTGTTCTGTCGCCTTGTCTGTGCATCCAAGGAGAACTCATTTTGTCCTATTAAAGCCAGATGGTGGCACTACTCAGCCCCGGGATATCCGTCTGGGCTAGCCAATGCAGCCAGACTTTTTGAATTTTTTCGCCAGTATCGTTAACCAGACTCGTTAACTTTTCCATCTGGCATACAAACCAAATTCGATTTCTAATTTTGTCTATTGATGGAATTGCGTTCTGGTTCCACAATGCTGCGGTCTCGCACCGCATAGCTGTTGCAAAATGTGCTATTAATTTGTTCCCCATTCTCGAGACTTCGTCAGTGGGTTTGCCCAGGAGGAACAGCCACGGGTCTAGCTGAATTTGGAGGCCCAAGATCCTCTGTAGCCAATCTCGAATCTGTTGCCAAACTGGCATAAGCTTCGGGCAGGACCACAGCATGTGTACCAGATCCCCCTGTTCCCCGCACTGCCGCTTTTCTTGTATTTTATTGTCATCAAGGGTCCTGGATAGATTCTGCTGGGGTTCCGAGACACAGGAGGACATCATAAGAACATTATTCTAAGGCTGTATTACACCCCCTTTTTTTACTTCACCATCTAACTCTAACATCCTATACACGTCATGTAGAGATAGCGCCCGGGTACTTTTTCGAATATGGTATTAATGGTTGCTTGTAATGAATAAAGCTGTGACTGGTTTTCCTCCCAAGAAGTGGTAAGGGGTCCAGCTTGAGACATGGGTAAGTCATGTCCATTACTGTAGTTTTTACCACTTTTTTTTAAGGAATTTGAACCAGGGAGTCTTTGGAGCGGAAACACGCTATTTTAGCTCTGGAGACACCTAGTTCACAAGATATTTCCAGTTTTAGTTGCTGGTGTTATAGCTCCCATTCAGGATTCCAAAGTGGGCGCCAAATCTTGTGGGCCCATAAAATGCCCCAACGGATGATGTTATAATATTTAATGTCCAAAATTGACAGAATTGTTGCTTTAATGTCCTGGGGCATCAGTAAATTCCTCTTAGAATGACAGATTTTTCATAATTTTCCTTGTTTTTTTGGTTTATGGTTAAAATGTAACCATGGCCTGTTATTTTGTTACAACATCATTGCCATATCAAAGAGGCATACAATGTATGTACATGTGCTAAATATTGGCCATTGAAGACTTTGATGAATAGAGGGAGGGATTAAGGAGAGAGTTAATTATAATAATAGTCCTATTCTCTCCTTTATATACCACAAAACTACGTATCCTAAGATTTGTGCTCTTACATAAATAGAACAAGAACTCCGTTATCATGTTATTAAGATGTATATGTTGAACCTGAAGGTCTCATGAATTGCCTATTTTTGGGCCATGTCAATTTAAATTGCAAAAAAATGTGCTTTCATTCTACGAAGTTATTTTTTCTCGATTAAAACTATGTAAAACAATTTATATACAGTATAATGCAGTACAATTATTTATATACAGTAAAAATAAGTATATACAGTAACATCTCTTTTTCCCTTTGTTTCTCCTGGGGAATTTTCTCCTGGGGAACTTTCTCCTAGGAGAAGGAGTGGCTCAGTGAGTAAAGACTGACTGGCACTGGGGAACCTGGTTCAATTCCTGGTGTCGGCTCCTTGTGACTTTGGGCAAGTCACTTTATCTCCCTGTGCCTCAGGCACCAAAAACATAGATTGTAAGCTCCATGGGTAAGGGACCTGTGCCTGCAATATGTCTCTGTAAAGCACTGAGAAAAACTAGCAGCGCTATACAAGAACATATTATTATTATTATTAAAGCCATGCAGTGTTTTCTACTGTAACTCGCTTACGTTTCTTAAATTTACTGCAAGTGAAGTCACATCTAGAGACTTTTAGACCATGTTAATATGATGATAAGAGCATCTGACAACTACCTCCTCCTGCTAAATGACATCTGTAAACACGAGCTGCATGTGTAATAAAACGAGCAGAGAATTAGAAACAGGAGATTGTAACTAATAAGTTGTTAGCGCTTCTAGGAGCTTGACTGAAATAATTGGAAAGGGACTTGAAGTTGCTGGCACAGAGCTGATAAACATTTGTGTCACAAATTAAAACACAGAATGACACACCACTACCAAGGACAGGTCTTTTTTTTCAAAATGCAAAATATGGGAATAAACAAGTGTATAGTGGTAATCTGACCACTGGAGAATCCAGCACTTTAGTTACAGTTCATTCTGAGCATAATTTATCTATTCTCTTCGGGCTGGATTGCCATGATAATGATATCACTATATTCTGAGTGATCTAACGGTAATGTCATTGAATTTGAAGCAGGTACAAATATTAGGGCCTGATTACATTTTCTCTGAATGACTCGCAGTTTTCGGCTGATCACAGTGTGATTGGCTGCTTTGGAGAATATTGAATCTGGCCCTTATAATAATGTTTTCTAGTGAAAATTCATTAACCTCTTACTGTTCCTCAGTCACCAATATTTGTAATTGTAAACTCTATAGAAGGGGTGGCCAAACTTTGTCGTCAAGATCCACCAACAGGCCAGGTTTTATGGATATCTCTTCTTGAGCACAGGTTTCTCAAATGTGAGGTTTAAAGCAAACAAAAATGTAATTTGTGAGCACATTCACATGTCTCAAACAAGTCAGGTTTTAAGCTTAACTTGAGCACATCTGTGCTGAAGCAGGGATATCCTTAAAACTTGGTCTGCTGGTGGCTTTTGAGGACTGAGTTTGGTCACCACTGCATGTAGGGTATGGATAAGAACTTGAAAAATCCCTGACCCAATTCACAATGCTGCAATGCAGTTTTCTCCTTGCTAAAGCAGATTTAAACTCCCCTGACTAAGCTACCTTAAATTCTCTGAAGTCCCAGAGAAATTCTTTTTTTTTAAAATACATTGGGATAATTATTTGCTTCTTAAAGCCAGGCTAAAATGGATTGTTACCAAATAAGGTTAACTATAGGGGTTAATAGCGTCCTCAGGGACACACAGCCACTCCAGAATATAGCTACCTATGAATAAATAGAAAGTAAGATTATACCTGTACTTGGTTTTAAAATTAATCAGGTATTGGTTGTCTATCTCTAATAAAACATTGGATATATGGGGTTCCACTGGTCTGTTGCAGTATACTGTATGTTTTTTCAGGTTTTTTTTTTTACATCTAGTTGGCTTAACTCTATTCCGTAGTTGTTTGATCATAGATGAAACGAACAGAAGTGGGAGGTTTGAAGGAACATAAGGTTAAAAGCTAGCAGAATAAATATGGCAGAAGGAGATATATTTAGTATTTTTCTTTTCCAAAATACAGTATGATAAGAATCTTATCATGGTAAGTAATGGAAAATCTTTCATTTAGCACTCTGTATAATGTATTTAGAAATATCTTATGGTACATTATTCTTTACAACATGTACATTATCATGCGAACAAATTAAAATATATATTTAAGTGTCAATATAATACATTAATTTGCACCTATCTTGTAAACCACGGGTCATTTAATTAGTGTGTGAGAAGTTATATGGAGCAGTAAAAATGTTTAGAGTGAAGCTGTGCAATTAATATATTTTAATAAAATATATCACGTTCTGTGTGTTGAATCTGTGGGGGCTACAAATTAATGTATAAAACTAAATTATATGTGGTATGTGCTACAACTTTGTTGTCACAAAGAACACAATGGTGCAAGGGGTGGAGTTTGAAACAGAATTTGGACGTTGTTTGTGGCATACTAATGTAAGTGATACATTTAAATAACATATAAAATGAATAACTCATTTGACTGATTCCATTACTGCATTTAGTATTGAGCAGAGACATGCCACCCACCATCTTACTTGTATCAGTCAATGCAGACTAGCTGCTCCTTTTGGGGTTGTTACATGGGACAAGGTAATAATCAGATTCAACAAAATAAAATGTATCACCACCATCTGACCTGTGTCTTGTATATCTATTAACCAGTCAATCAGTTTCAGCTGGATAGAACAACTGAAATAACGACTAGCACACCCTTATCTGTGGTAGTAAAAAGTTATATATAGTTAAATCTACTACTAGGCATAGAGTAGGGGACAACTATCTGACCTGCCTCCTACTTTTTCTCTGAGCTGACTATATATATATATATATATATATATATATATATATATATATATATATATATATACACTGGGCCAAAACCCACTCGCCCCCAAAAAAAAATTCACTTCCCCCCCCCCGACACTTACCTGTTGCGGGGTCCTGGCGGCGTCTCCCAGCCTTCTGCTGTCTTGTCACCTTTAAAATCATGTTTTTCTCCTTGCAGCACTATTCAAAATGTTGCTATTCTAGCATTATTCATTTAGCTGTTACATTGAGAATATTGGGATTCGTAGGCTGCATCCCCGCTAGAGCTGAGCTCGCTGAGCGGGCGGCGCTTGGCAAGGTGACTTGCATATATATATGCAAGTCCCCGCTCGCGCGTATGCGCCAAATTTTTAGACGTTCTAGTGCGCTCAGCTTCCCCTGCAGCGTATAGTATACGATGTCCCTGTGCACGGTGTACAGTATAATAATAATTTTCTAATCATAAGGGTGAGCGGTTTGTCATATACAGTGGTTTGTCTCCATAACAGGATATGGTATTTGCCCGGCCCAAGCATCTGTATCCCACAGAATCTAATGCCCATGAAGACAAGGGTACAGGGAGAGCTGGGGACACCGCTCAACTGCAAAACAAGAGTACAACGTTTGAACCGCCTGAGCAAGTGAGGTGCTGCAGGAAGCGTGACTGCAATACCGTTGCAGTACTACAGTCTACTTTCCACAAGGCATGGAATGGGAAGACCAAGTTGCGATGTAGTAGCACAGTAAGAATCCAGTTGTACTGCAGTACCCATGGGACCCAAAATGGATTCCTTGCCATAAGGGCAGCCACTATGAGGAAACAGTCGCGAATGGGATGGAAGTGTGTCTGTGATCGTAAGATGAGAATGACCTCACAGATTGTCCAGCGACACTCCCAACTGTGTAAGTTAAGGAGTCAAGAAAGAAAGGCCCAAGCCTACGAGTCTGCTTAATGTAATAGAGAGGCGTCATGGGGTGCACTTGGGGTTAATAAGAATCCCGCCCAAGTTGAAGTACTGAAGATAAATGGTGTGGAACCCAACCCTTAAGGTACACTGATGGAGAAAGGTCCAAAAGCCATCACCCCTAAAGCGGAGTTGCTGTCTTCACAAGAGAAGGCCAAACAGTGAACGCAATGAGCTGACCGAGGTCAAGGCTCTTCTACAGGGTAAGGAAGACTCAGCACAAGAGGAATAAGACAGAGATGCATCTTCAGGATAACAGATCAAGGTCATAGAAAGGCATAGAGTCCTGGCAGAGAGAGCTAATAGACAGCAGGGGGCTCAGGAACATTTACAAGAAGGGACACAACAAAAGTGGAGCTTCAATCTTAAACTCAAACTGGCACAAGACACAGAGGTAGCGAGGTACCAGTCTGCAGGCCCAGAAGGCCTAGTACTTGCCCCGAAGAAAAAAATTCTTCAACTTGAAGGCAAGGAAAAAGAAGACATGGAGGTCAGACATCTAGTAGGCCACACTAGGGTATGTAAATTAATCACCTCAGAAAGCAGGAGGGAAATGCAGTACAGAATCATGCACAGAGCATACATCCCATTCAAGAGACAGATAGTGGGTATTGAGGCTGACACAACGAAGTGCCCCAAATGCGGACTGGCTGGAACAGATCTTACCCACAGCCTCTGGTCATGCAGCAAAATCTCAGGGTTCTGGGACCAAGTGCTGTTATATATTGCAAAAGTGACAAAAGTAAAATGGATAAAACACCCAATACCCATACTGGGGCTAGGAAAGCGATAATGACCAAATGGATTGATAAGGAGGGACCAACTATAGATATGATTCGATCACTTCTCACAAAACTAATCGCAATTGACAAAATGATATACAAATATGCAGACAAAGATAAAATGACTACATTTGGAACAAAATGGGGAATGATCATCTCTTAATTTACTCCCAAAGAACAGGAAAAATTCAGGGACAAACAACTCTAGGCAAGCCCAATAATTAAAGAAACAAAAAGGGAGCAAAGGGAAAGGGTGTGGGGGGGGGGGGGGAGACGACGAGTCGCCAAGCCTGAAATGAATCAAAGGCCATATTAGACTTGGTCAGAACCCGACCCGGGTAAACATGCATATGTACTGACTACCAACCCAGATGACCACCGAGTCACAAAAGACAATACAAGGAGGGAGTAGCTATTAATTTTGTTAGGTTATTTTTGTTATTATTATTCCCACTATTCTCGTGTATACAGTAAAAGTATACCCCGAGTTGGGAAGGAACAAGAAGGGGGAGAAAAAAAAGGGGGACCAAACGAAGATAGATATCGACTTAAGATAGCAGGGTGGACCGATAGATTAACAGACAGAAAGTCTGATCACCTGACTCTGCCAAAAAAGCTCAGACAAAGGGAGTAAGACCAAGATATATTTGAATAGGTTGTACCGACCCTATTGCACCATTATCAAAAGTATCTAATGTACCAAGCATCATACATTATGTATTATCTGTAGCCTGAGATTGTAACTACCTCAATGGAATTTTTGGTTCCCTCTTGATAAGGAGTTCCTTCTTGATATCCGGTCTGTGGTAAAGGGCTGGTTCTCAACATGGGACAGATGTTGATTTTCCTAACGCATTTCGTCATTAGCACGACTTCATCAGACGTAAGTATATATATATATGTGCTGCTTTTCTTTATTATTGTAGGGATTGCTTTAGCTCGTATTAGTTATTTCTAGTTGCAAAAGAGCTTACACTTTATTGTTCCAACATATTTTACTTTAGAGGGCCAGTCGCTTAGTCTGTATCAGTATATTTCAGTTGGACATTGGAATGCAAGAACAAAGGAGATATTGATGGACCAGCGATGGGAAGTAAGGTCAAGATGGGTAATATATTTTAATTGGGCCTGATAGAGAGGGAGTCAAAGAACAAAATTTGACGAAGAGGAAAAATACAGTTTTCAGAGAATGTTCCAGGACTGAACTTTAATAGACCACTTACAATATTAATATTAATTAGGTGGTGTTGTCTGTATGCATGATTAATATGATGAAACTCATGCAGTAGTGTATAGTGTATACATTTGATTGCTTCAGATATTTCTTTGTAACAGTTTTTCATCATGCTGTTTCCCTGCGCTTTTAGTGCCATAATAAAGTTCTAAACTGAGAAAATGTTTACCGTCAAGCTTTTAATTATATTACTTTGAACTTGTTGTGTCGGCATCCAGACAGGCAATTGATTGGTTATTTCAATTGTGTAAATCAGGTACTCAACATGCCCTGAAGCATCAAAAAGAATTTAAAAGAACACATTTTGCACCATGTGTATGAAGTCTTTATACATAAAATGTACAGATTTACAATATATACTTAATAACATTTTAGTATGTAGCCCCTCTTTTTTTTTTACTTCAGATTATATGACCTATCACTGAGGTGGGAGCCTGAGTCGATGGGTTACTGTTTAATTCTTATAGTGTGTGGTAAATGTTGTGTGAGACTGTAGTGACTAGACACAACACAGTGGTAAGGAAATAAAACAAGCTTTATATACTCATATAGCTATAATTTGTGGTGTTACATATCTCATATGAATCAGTACTGTGATTCTTAATGTCAGAATCCCTCCATACATATATACTGTATACTTAAACAAATGATACCAACAGTGCAAACGCTGCAAAAATAAATAATAACTTGTATCTCTGTCCGGCCTCCCAATCATGGGCCTGTAGACCCTTGTGTGCTAGCACAATCGTGGGAGCTCATAAACTGTGTGTGTGTGTTGCAGGCCTGGTGCTTCACAAAGATCAAACAGTGATGTCAATATAACTGCAGTTTATATCATTTGTGGGCTAGTTCACCCACTCCAACCTGATGTAAATCCTGCACAGCTTGTCTCTCTAATCTTTCTCTGTAATAGCCTGTGCCTGCTTCCCTCTGCACTGTCAGGTCCTATCTCTGCTGAGCCTTGCTGCATGCACTGGGCAACTCTCTCTCTCTGCAGTTCCTTCTCTCTTAGGGGTCCTGCATGGACTCTCTGTGCAGGATGGGACTGCACACCCTCACTCCCTCAGCTCCCTTTCCAACTGTCACCAACTGTCATTCTACTGCCTATGTACAGTCACATGGTCCAGTGGAATGTAAATCTTAAAGGAGCCATGTCCTGTGCTGATAGCAGACACAGGGGGTTACAAGTACATAGGCTCCCATACTGTATGTCATAATTTAAATGCATTGAAGTTAACATATTACATCAGTAGGGGAAAACTGTAGAGCTGTTTAAATATATTGCAAAGAAATAGGCACTGCAGTTTGTATTTTTATTTTAAATGTTCTTAAATATTACTTCTCTTTCTTAACCTTGAAGCCGTTGACTTAACAGAAATGTTAATGCTGCAAACATTTAAAGAACAAATCACTGTGTGTGTCTGAAACCTAATTTTATTACTTAGGATACTGCTGTAGTTTACCATTGTGAAGAGTGCAGCATGAATACTAATTCAACCATATGTAAGAAAAATAACCACAGAATAAACCTTCGTGCTAAGATGCACTGTTTGCCATTTTAGTTTATGATGCACAGATTGAACTTTTTTTGTACTTCCTAGATGTCCAATGTACAATAAACATGCAGTATACTGATAAATCTCTTTCTTTTTCCAAGATTCGTAAACTTCAGCATTCATGTGTTGTCAGATAAAGAAGCTTTTTATTCTTCAAGTTTACTGTACTTACAGACTCAAAAATCAAAATGACGTGTTCCTTCTAGATAGTAACTCACGCGACTTCTTCACTCTGATGTTTCTCAGTTCTCTGATGTTTCTAACTAACATCACTCTCAGACAAAGTTCTTCTACAGAAAATACTACATACATAGGCTTTTCCTATTCTAACTGTATTTCTATACAAAGAATAAAGGTGTTTTGTATCTGACATTTTGTATAAATAGCATCTTACATATAAGGAAGTCAACCCTGTCTAACTCTAAAAGTCCTACACTTTCACAGAACTAGCCATCAGCAGCTGTCTATAATCATCCAAACATTCTATTCTTAGGAGGGAGAGGGGAAAGAGAGAATGTCTTACATTTACTGTATGCACCATCTACTGTACATGCTAGCACCTGCATGAATTCATAATTCTCCTCTTGAGTCTCTTCACATCAATGTAAAAAGGTTGTGTGTCTCAGCTTGCTATTAATTGCAACAAATACACAGGATATTTATTAACAGATCCCTCTCCAAGTACATAAGTTACAAAAAAAAAAAGACTGGATTCATGAAGCTCCAGTAAGGGATATCGGAGCTCGATCTGCTTTAGCTGCAATTCAATTCACTGGACGCAGGTCGAGCTCCAATATTATAAGACACTAATGAAGATGGGCTCAATAAGATGTTGCAGTGCCGGATTGACAGACAAATACATTTCAATGAATGAGGTAGAAGCAAAGGTCAGACAGGCTGAGGTCAGACAGACGGCAGGCAGGATAACGGTTGAACAGGCCGGGGTCAGGGCATGGCAGGCAGAAGGCAACAACATTTTACCAGGAAGTAATACATTGAGAGTTACCTCTCGTTTTCAAGTATGTCCTGGGCACCGAGTTAAGACAAATAATACATGGTTACAAATACAGTTACATAAATGAACAGGGTATACATTATATACAAGACATTGCATGCACAGTTAAAGATAATTTGTATTATGGGTGAATGAAACAGTTACAGACCAGATTAAAATGTGAGACAGCCTTAGATTTGAAAGAACTTAAACTGGTGGTGTATGTGAGAGTCTCTGGTAGGTTGTTCCAGTTTTGGGGTGCACGGTAAGAGAAGGAGGAACGGCTGGATACTTTGTTGAGCCTTGGGAACATGAACAGTCTTTTGGAGTCTGATCTCAGATGATAGGTGCTGCATGTGGTAGGGGTGAGGAGCTTGTTCAGATAGATGGGTAGCTTGCCCATAAAGAATTTAAAGACAAGACAGGAGAGCTTTGCGCCTAGACTCTAGTGATGACCAGTCTAGTTCTTTGAGCATTTTGCAGTGATGTGTGTTGTAGTTGCATTGGAGAACAAAACGACAAATTGAATTGTAGAGGGTGTCAAGTTTGCTAAGGTGGATTTGAGGTGCCGTGCCGTATACTATGTCTCCATAGTCAATAATTGGCATTAGCATCTGCTGTGCGATACGCTTTCTGACCAGGAGACTTAGGGAGGATTTGTTCCTGTAAAGTACCCCTAGTTTGGCATAGGTCATAGTCATGTCTGGCAGAAGATCTGGCAGCAAGATAGATAGAGGCTCTGGTAGCAAGGCTTGATGCAAGGGGAAAAGCACATTGATCTGGGAACCAGTAAGTGGAAGTGGTCAGTTTTCAAAGGAAGCCAGAATGGAGTGTTGGAAACAATAACTGGCAACAGGTGTGAGCAGTAGAGCTCAGAAGTATGCTGCCGCAGTGGGGCTATTCAACAGCCTGTCGGGCCTGACAGATACTGTATCATGCATAGGAGCTTTGTGTATCACCTCAAAGATAGATAGTTCTTAGAAGCATAAGCAAGAAAAAATGTGGAAGCCTGCACTAAGTATAATGCTTAATATTTTTACTGAAGCATTACTGGTGAAAAATAGCTTCACGAATGAAATTTTTTAATAGTCTCAATGACGACATCTATCAAGTCAAGGTATCACCTCTATATAAATTGCACCTATAAAAAGGGTTTTCTTTTTGCATATTGATATAGTGTAAGAAATAATAAAATATAGTAAATATATATAGTTCCTCTGATGAGGTCACATCACGTGACGAAACCCGTCAGGACGCCATGTTGTACGCACTGACATCACTCAAGTCCGTTCGTGGGTCGACGAGGAAGCTAATACACGTTTGCCTCTGCTGTACCATGGATATTCCCGGAAGTATTGTCTGCTGTGTGAAGCCAGGAGCCCCTCCAACGCGGTGCAGGTTATGTGCAGTGAGGTGATTTATGATCGGGTCCGCACCTAGGCTCCTTGCGGTTGAGCTACGGAGAGCCACTTACCTATTGGGATATTGGCAGAGTTTATACTATCCTCCAACATTTAACACACCTAATTGGGGACTACTGTTCTACTGGTGTATACCCTTGACGGTGACGTCACTGCGATTTGAGATTTTATCTCATTAATGCTGTTTTATTCTGTCCTCTTGTAAGTGCATGTCCAAGAGAGCCTTTTTTATTTTGTTTTATTAAATTAATATATACAATATTACGCTATGGAGCTTGCACTTCTTTCTCTTTATTGCTTATATATATATATATATATTTGCTATCCTGTTCCTTCTCTTGCATTCTGATAGGAAGTAATGTAGATGTCGCTGTTTAGTTGTGATTTCTTTGTAATCAGTTTGGTCAGTGTCTTTTTCGTGCGGCTATATGCTGTATCTTCCATCATGAATAAAACGGAAATAGCCGTGTTAGTTCAGTTGCAATAGTGCAGAATAAATGAGTTATTCAGTATTAGATGATACCTTTTTTATTTGGACTAACAATTTATGTATAAGACAAGCTTTCGAGAGTTCTCCTCTCTTCCTCAGGTCGGCAATACTGATTTGCAAAAGAATCTATGGCTAAAACAGAAGCTTGGAAAGCAGAAAAAACAGAGATTTACTGTAGATAAGGTAGGTGAGAAAAGGATGTTTGAAGAAGGCGACAAGTAACGGCATGGAGGGGGAAGGGGATGCTGCGGGGGTGGGCGGGAGTTATGGATAAGAACATTGGCAGAGAGGCAGACAGGATAATTACAAACAATTGTGATAGTGTGTGAGAAACAACAAAAAGTGAAATACACCGCTCACATAATAATGTCCTAACATAAGTGAAATATAATAATACTGTAAGGTGCATTGGGAGCAGCAATTAACATATACAGATATGATCCAAGGGATCCAAAGTACCCCAATTAGTGCACTCAATACCTAATGTATTGATATTTCAGGACTATAATAGCCCTTCAGATATTATCTGATTGGCAATCATAAATGATCAAATGGACCAGCAAATATAGTAAAACTAAAAAATAACAACATTTTATTACATCCAAATTCTATAATATACACAATCAAGTGAAGTATTTACAATGGAAATGCATAAAATTCCTCGTCATGGTGACGTGAACAAGGTTATTCAGTCATCTCTATCCAAGCATTGTATATAGTATAAATTATGCACGTTGATGGACACCAAAATAAGAGGACTGAATGCGGATATGGTGTTTCTCACACACTATCAGAATTGTTTGTAAAGATCCTGTCTGCCTCTCTGCCTATGTTCTTATCCACAACTTCTCCCCCCCCCCCCCACCGCAGCATCCCCTTCCCCCTCCATGCTGTTACTTGTCACCTTCTTCATATGAACATTAAAAGAAAGGAGAAATCATAATGAACGAATAAAATAAATATAATAACAATCAACACGGCATAACAATTTTACTATGGCTGTACTTTTCTAGGTTACCCAAACACATTCACTGCATACTCTACAAGTGGCAACAAGGTGCATTATCAATATCCAAGAAAACAACAGGAGAAAGCATTCCCTGCCCTGACACACTTACAATGTAAGAGGATTTGCTGACTTTGTTCAGCTGAAGTACAAAGACAGTTGAGGTGATAAAGAACCAAAAGTATTTCTTGGCTCGTCTGCACTTTAAGGGTGAAAATAAAACAAAGCCAGTGACATGTTTAAGCAATACAATCTGCAGTAGCTGAATTGAACATTTGTATAAAGATCTGACCCTAAGGCTGCGCTTATAGTGCCGGCGACAGCGACGCAATGTCGCAGCAAAACATGCATTGACGCCGTCGCGTGCGCTTATAGTAAGCGTGACGGCGCGATCGCTGGAAGTCATCTCAATTTGATTTTTCCAGTGACCGCAGTCGTCGAGTCGCCGTCACTATAAGCGCAGCCTTACCCGTACGTGTTTTTAAATATGTTTTAGAATTAGTTTGTAAATATTGGAAGCTTAGAAACGGGAGGAGTTTTGTGTGATTTCACTATGGGGATTATTCACTAAACTCTGAATTGCACTATTGCACAAAAACTCCTATTGACTTGAATGGGAGTATCCTTGTTTGATTGTGCCCCAAGCAGCACAGTCGTAGTTTAATGAATAACATTTATGCTATGAACAGGAGTTTTCATAAGCAAAGCCCCGTGTTCGGACTCACCTCCTTATCTTTACCGGCTCTCCAACAAGGACAGGGTGGGCTAGAGGTTAAATAAACATTTGTACGACAAACACTTCACAAGCCAGAGGTCTTGATTGTATTGTATTGTATGTCTTTATTTATATAGCACCAAAAGTGTACTCAGTGCTTCACAAAGAATACAGTACAGGGAATTAAAATAATACATTAAGCGCAGCAAAATCAGACGATAGGAAAGGAAATCCCTTCCCCGAAGAGCTTACAATCTAAGAGGTATGATGGGAATCTTACAGAGATAGCAGGTGAGGGAATAAGTGCTGTATATGGCAGTGCTTGGTCACAATGGGTGGTATGAGTGACTGTGGGACAATTGCCATGAGTGCAGGCTATTGGGATGCTTAACTTGTGGGGTGAGTTTTAAGGTTAGTCAGTATTAAATGTTAACATTGAAGGTTAACACCATTTACAGGGGAAGAGATGGCAGGGAGGCATGGGTGAGATCAGGTGTGTATGTCTTAGTTCAGGCTTAGGGGAGATCCCCAGCAGCAGGAAGGAGTAGATAGAGGATGTGAATAGAGGATTTGTGTGGGTGTTTTTTATTGAGGGGTAAAGAAGTTGTTGGGAGGGAGGTGTATAAATAATGTGCAGTGGGGAGTGGGGAAGTTGTAGAGAACATAAACGCTCATAAACGAGTGAGGAAACAGTAACCAGAAAAAGCAATAGGGTGGGCATGGTGAGATGCAGGAGGAGAGACAGTCCAGGTATTGGAGGATAGGAAGATTTCAAATAATCACAGCATTTAGAAACTCAAGTTCTCACATGCCCCCTGTCACTTGATTAAAATATATATATATATTTCTCAAATAAACCAACAGTTTGTTTAAGGAAGACAATTACATTGTTAAACAGGGAGTTCACCTTCAAAATTAATGTCTACAATGATTGTATGATACTGTGCCTTGCGGGATATGAAGAACAAAAATATCATATTCCAACCATTAGCATTTCAATCAAACGTAAAACAAAATATCCAAAACTTCTATGGTGCTCTCTTACATCAGTCCTGAATTATTTTTTTTAATCTAAGAAAAAGGAACATGTGATAGAAATTCAGATTTACTACATCTCTGTATTAAACAGTTCAGAACGTTGATGAATGATTGAATGTTCACATGAGCCCCTTGCATTTTAAGAGAGTGATTAGTAATGCCACAACGAGTTTTCCATTAAAATGCAATACTGTAGTACCAATCAGGCATTACCACACATAAACTTCCATTTCCATGCGCTAGTCCCGATCGGCAATGTTTTCTTTTAGTGATGTAACCCTCCTCTAAATAATTACTAGTATGGTTAGCATGTATCGGGCCCCACCCTGTGTTGCCATGGGATCATGATATCATGGACAGTACATAAGGGGAGGGGAATGTTCGAGAAGGCAGGTTCCAAGAGGACAAGAGTTGAGGAGCATCGGGGAGAGTGGATAAGTAATGTTTATAAACTAATAGCACAGACAGCCATGCCCCCTGTTTATTATGTTGTAGATAGGGACAGTAACCTCTAAGTTGGGAACCCAGAAGAAGCTTAAGGGAGTCCAATCTAAGATTTGAAGTATGCAAACGGCATGCCATAGAGGTCCTTATTAACAAGTACTCCTGGGTGTTGACAGATCAGCTCTAACTGCGGATCTGCATTAACAGTCCTCTCTGGCGGCATAGAAGTGTCAGTTCTCGCAGTTCCTGGCAGTCCCACTCAGTTTGAATGGGACTGCCAGGGACCCCCGCTGTGTTAATCCGATGGACCATTAGTCTGTCAGCAGAAATGTCACAGAAATGTTGCAGCATTACTGGGAGATTGCCCCAGTTCTCCAAGGCAAGTGTTCGGATACTCATGGCTGCATCTGTAAATCCTCAATAACAATAGAGAAATAAAGAAACATTACAATGTTGTGTAGAGTGTGGTGTGCGGTCCCCGTGCCTGGAGACCTGAATAAAAGACTGTTGTATGACAAAAGTTCCTGGCGCCCATTATTCCATAACCTTGCTACCTCATCTCCCAGGCGCCTCGATCCAGCCCCCTAGTCAAGGTAACCCATTCTGAGTAGCCATCCATAACTCACCAATGTAATATCCATAGATGCCGGGCAGGGAGGGTTACAGTGCATATTCCCAATTGTGATTTTATATGTGCAAATGTGCCTCTTGCACTGTGAGAATGGTTTCACAAACATTAGAAATGTCATGAATTCTTTAAACAAAACAGAACAGTGCTAATTAGTAGAAATTTGTGAATATTTAGTGCAGGTTCAAAAACCAAATGAAATTAGCATTTTGTTTTGTGAAAACTGCAACCTTCACATAGATCTAGCCAACCATTAACCCTTTTAGTGCCAGAAAACCAGAAGTACTTGAGTGCCATTCGACTTATGGGTGTAGAAATCCCATGGGTGTGGGTAGACCCCTTGGAGGTGACTACAAGTGGAGGATAGTGGACGATACTCCACTTCCGCTCCGATCGTGATCTCCTCCTAGGAAATTGGTATTTATAGCATGACGTACCCTGTATATCATAAGGCCCCTAGACATTCAGGCTACCTCATGAAGCACACAACGGGTAATAAGTCAATGTACATTGCAAATTCCAACGCAGAAGCAAATGGGCAACAGGATCCTCTGGCACTTCCTGATCCCGTGACCACACTTCACAGCAATCACATGATCCCTTCCGGGTTCCGCCTCATCGGACTGCATGTGAAGTGGGAGGGGAAGTGGATGTGATCTGCGCTTATCTCTTCCAGCCTCTAAAAAAATAGAAAAAGCCTATCACGTGTAGCGTACGTCATAAGAGGATCTGGGGTGCCACTTTTCCTGACATCAGGGCACTGCAGGGGTTATCTCCAGGGCATATCTTTATATTAAGTGATTCCCATGCTGAAATCAATACTGTAACTATCTTATTTTCAGGACAAAGCTATACATTTATTTTCACGCACCCAAATAATCTAAATATTCACAATTTTTCAACAGAGATAGACACACACAGTACATAATGATTAGGCCAGGTCCCCGCTGGCTAATGCAGCGCCCGCTGTGGCAGACGCTGCAGAGACAAGAGCCGCCCCACAATGGGACCGGGCCGCTGCAAGGGGGGGCCACCCCGCTACGCCGAGAGAAACTCCTGCTCTCAAGAAAATTGAGCGCAGGAGTCGTGACGGAGTGCTAGGCCACATCCCCCGGTGGTTCAGCCAATGAGGGCGAACCTGCCGGGTGACGTCAAGGCCGCACCCCCGCCACACCCCCGTCATGCCCACCTATCTTTCCCCCTGCAGCTCTCTGCAGACCGTGGGACTTGGCTGCACACGCCGCCTGCCTCGCAGATGCGCGTGCAGCGCAGGCAGCGGGGCCGCAACCTTAGCCCAGTCACCAAACGTAATGACTGCGGTGTGACAATCTTCCCATTATGCCTATTGTGACATTCATTGTTGATTTGGGGTTCTCTGATTCTGTAATACTAATCATGGTGGGTATATTTATTGAGGAAAAGTGTGTTCACTATCTCTTTATCTCCTAAAATGATTTCAATTCTTTTATTTCTTATCCGTGTTATTTTTACTGCTTCTTTCTACATTTTCTTTACAGTCCCTGTAAAGTTTAAGTGATTTTCTGTTCTTTAAAATGTTAATAATGTCAATATTGTACTCCTCCTTTCAATTTCATTCTTTACCTTTTTGTTTAGCCACATTGGTTTAGAATTGTTTTTATACTTACTGCCACAGGGATTAATTAAACAATTAATTATTTAACATCAATATTTTTCTGAAGCAGAAAATTCCCAAATAATTTCACCATGTGTTATGTGATCGGAATGAAAAGGGAAAAGTTAATGTGATTTGTTAAGAACACTGTTGGGACTCCAGTAACATTGACATTCACATATGCTGTGTGAATGTGGGGCTGCTCATTAAATTGAATAAAACTACTGTTACCCTTTATTGGTTATGAGTAACATTCATATAACATTGTTGTAACTTAAATGTGAAAGAAGTGTTTTGAATCACAAATATTTCAAATGCAGTAAAAAAAAAAAACCGTTACAGAAATGAATAGTCACTTAGCTAACGCTCGTTGTTTACTAACATTTATTGGGATGTATGCACTATGTACATTCATGTGCCAATTATTTATAATTAAAGGTCCATTCCATCCTAGGACTACAATGAACTAATGGTGTTGACCTGTTAAAGAGGTTACAGCTCTAATAACTACGTATTTTCAAGCCAATTTGTAAATATGGTTAGTTGAGACATGGGATGGCCTTGATTTTTTTCTAGCTGCTCCTTTTTGTCTGATATCTGTGTGTCTTTTGGCATTGTGACATGGTTAGTATGGACTAAGGACAATCACTCCCTTAATGTCTCTGAGCTCGATCCTGTGAGCTCGATCTGTGGCATCCATGCCACTTGATTTCATTTGATAAAGACCTAAGGTCGAAATATTGTGTAATACCTCAAAATAAATTAGATTAACTTAAAATCCGTATGTGCCTTGTGTTGCTTCACTCCCTGAATTACTGTAACATGGGATCATCCAGAAATGAGTAGCGCACATGGACTTAATGCAAAAAAGGGAATTTATTGAGTCATAAATCCAATGTTTTAACTGTAAAGAACAACAGGGAGGGGATAGGGAGTGATCACAGAACCATACTAATTGAATGATGTAATTAATACATAGTGAGGTAATTAAATTGTGGGTGCAAACTGTGAACTGAAAAGTGAATCAGAAAAAAAAAAAAAGGGGGAAGGGAAACACAAATTGATTGTGCCCCTAAAAGAATTCACTAAACTGCACACCTACAACGTGTAAAAGTTAACTTTTAATATATTTACTTAAAACATATATTACCAAAGGATTGTGTAAAGTGAATTTAAAAATGGATTAAATCAATAATATCAAGCACCCATGTCATCAAATATATAATTATACTATCCCAGTACAACCTAATGATGATGGGAAGTAGACAACACAAGATGCTCTAAGTCAGGGCATTGAACCCCTCTGGGACAACTGTGAGACTCAATGGTATGTGTACGTATATACAAGTCAGCGAGCGATTGAGTGAGTAAATATCCAGCGAACCTGCTGCAATTATTACCATTGACAAGTAGTCTGTGTGATGAAGTACAAGTACTCAGAGTGATAACGTTAACACTCCCAGTGAAAATACTGGTAAGTTAACACTAGATGGAACTCACACTCACAGCAATGTAACTGGTGAGTTCACAGCCTAAACTCTGTGAGCACACATGTCATGGAGAGCAGAGATAGCAAGCTCACTGACTGTGGAGATGGGATAAACTAACCAAATACTGAGATCTATACACAGTGAACCAGGAGACTACAAGCACTACATTAAAACAGCTCCAAGTAGGAGACTGACAACATTGCGTTTCCAACGCGCGTTTCCCTCCAGCAAAGGAGCTTCTTCAGGCTGAGAACTCACCAGTTACATTGCTGTGAGTGTGAGTTCCATCTAGTGTTAACTTACCAGTATTTTCACTGGGAGTGTTAACGTTATCACTCTGAGTACTTGTACTTCATCACACAGACTACTTGTCAATGGTAATAATTGCAGCAGGTTCGCTGGATATTTACTCACTCAATCGCTCGCTGACTTGTATATACGTACACATACCATTGAGTCTCACAGTTGTCCCAGAGGGGTTCAATGCCCTGACTTAGAGCATCTTGTGTCGTCTACTTCCCATCATCATTAGGTTGTACTGGGATAGTATAATTATATATTTGATGACATGGGTGCTTGATATTATTGATTTAATCCATTTTTAAATTCACTTTACACAATCCTTTGGTAATATATGTTTTAAGTAAATATATTAAAAGTTAACTTTTACACGTTGTAGGTGTGCAGTTTAGTGAATTCTTTTAGGGGCACAATCAATTTGTGTTTCCCTTCCCCTTTTTTTTCTGTTTTAACAGTAAAGGCAGATTTTTTCAAAGCCTTATTTTTTTGTCTTTACAGCAGAAACATTGGATTTATGTCTCAATAAATTCACTTTTTTGCATTAACTCATGTGCCCTACTCATTTCTGGAGTACTTTGCATACACTTTGGGTATCTGGCAGGGAGATCCCAATGAGCCCCAGCAATATACTTTTTTTGGATTTTCATTTTCAATCGAAGTGCTCAAGGAACTACCTTTTATTGCTCGTTAAGATGGTATCCTCAAAGCTATTATTATGTAATATTATGTACATGTAAACACAACATGCAAACTACATCTCATTAGCATACAGATGCAGCAAGACTTACTGTTTTCGGGGGCGCAGACCAACACGGTGAAATCCGCTACCCGTCTGCGGTACCAAAAACAGTAAGGTTTGCGGCCTGGGATGATTAACGCTATGGGGGTTCATGCATATGAATGGGACACTCACAGTGTTAATCCTACCCGTAATGGGCTTTAAGCTAAGGATCGAACAGGTGCTAAACCTTGTGGAGGAGCTGCGCAGCTGTCTCCATCTCTGTCCCTGTGTGCCTACCCCACCATCTCTGAAGGAAAGAAGCAGTCTGCAGTCTGTCCAGCCCTCTGGATGATGTAGATGCCTGAATATGGGTCTCCACATCATGAGGGGGAGTGCTATAGGACAATATTTGGTCATCTAGATCATCAAGGGTCTGGACAGGACATTCAACACTGTCCAACCCCCTTAATGATGTAGATGACTGAATATTTTCCTATAGTATACCCCCTCAAGACATAGATATCCCTATTCGGGCATCTATGTCATCCCATTGCTGGAATGGAGACAGGAGACTGCTTCTTACCTTTAGAGCTGCTGGGGACAGCACATGGAAACGTAGAGAGCTGTGCAGCTCCTCCACAGGGTTAGTTTTGGTTTCTTTCCTCAGCTGATGGGTCTCAAGACTTAACATTGCAGGGGTCCTATTCAGAAGCATGGATCTCTGCAGAGTTAATCCTCTCAGGCCACTTACTGTTTTCTGGGCCGCAATCGGTGATCGTTGAACTGAAAACAGTAAGTAGGCCTAATGCCACGTTGTTGTATCATAAATTCGCATTTCGCCAGAGAAGGGGGGGGGGGGGCGCCGGACCAGAGGAGGAGGGGGGATGGGGGGGGGGGGGGGGGGTTCCGGCAACACGATCCCTGGTAGGAGAGGCAACCACTGCTCTTTGTTTTGCTTTGCTCTGGGCTAAGGGGGAAATATGGGAGCCACGCTCAGATGGCGTTATAAGCGGATCTGCGTTGTAGCGGATCGCACTATAACGGGGTTGAGCTGTAACTGCTGTAGCTTTAAGGATTTGAGTTAAACCAAGTGATAATAATGTCAGTTACTTCTTTATGTAACCTAATGTTATTTGCCGTGAGTTCAACAGGGCCTTGGTGAGCTACATCTAGAGAAAATAATAAAAATAAACATGACTGGGAAGTGGGGAGATTCAAATGTCAACTAGGCCATATGAGAACAAACAGCCCCATATAAACAATAGGATGAACAAAAAATAGTTCAACAGTACTGAATGTTTCTGATGGTCAATGCCAGACAGTATACATAATTTGGAAATGCAATGAAACCCAGTCTAAAAAAGCTTACAATTAACATTTTGGTGATTGGGAATCATGGGTATAAAATGACTTGCCAAGGTCACTGAAAGGTTAAACTGGATCTTGAACCAGATCCAGAAAATAAATGTATTACATATTTAGTTTGTTTTTTTAAATCCCAGAAAAGTGAAATGGACTTTAAGGCATTTCAGCTAGGGATGTAATACTCTGAAGAACTACTATAAACTAGAGTGAAGAAAAAAGAGAAAGCTTGGAGTTGGTGAGATCCATAAACATTTCGGTGTTTTCCTGTGGGCTTTTGCAATATTCTCTAACCTCAGAAGTCACCTCCCATCTTGCTCTTATACATCTCCTATTTCTCTGGTGCCCCTACTGTACTGTAAAACTTGCTGCCATTTTTTCTGAAGGAGCTACCACAGCATGTTCTAACCTGCCTCTCCCTCAGCTTCACTTCCCTTGGTGTTACTACTTACTTCTCTCCCAGACCCAATTACCTCTGAACAACTGCTGGTTTCTTTACTATCAGAGTCTCCGCTTTGATTCTGATAGTTTTTCACTTCTCCCTCTGGGCTTCATGAGAAAAAAAACGCCTTCTATCAATCTCTATTCTAAATGTATTCCACAGACATCTTATGCATAATTCTTCAAATTTGATCAGAAAGTATACTGTCAAAATGTGTCCGTACGTCTCATATTGATGACAAAATCCAATGAATTCAGTAATTGTAAGTATTACCTACATTTTGTAATTGCAGTACTTCACTTTTTTTTGTAAAAAGCTGTTGGTAATATTCTGCTTCAGTAATTCCAGTCTCCATAGGATAATATATGATTATAGAGAAAGCAGTTCCCCATTACAGCTGTGTGCAAAACAAACAGTTACAAGCATGACCCATAATACACAGCAAATGAGAAACATAAAGTTCTCTCATGTCAATTGTTATTCCGAGTATTAGGCACCTGGTGTTTGATTAAATTCAGATCATGATTGTTAATCCGGTAAAGCACTCTCAAGGTGACTTCAATAATTCACAGTCAGTATGGCACAACGATGCTACTGGATGCTGTGGTAATCGCTGTGTGCATGCAGCTAATTAGATTCTAATCTTTAGGGATGATCAAGGCTAACGAGCTGAAAAAAGTCTTACTCTGTTTGTTTCAATTGCTTTCAGCTATTCTGGTTACTAAACTTCTAAGGCACATTGGAATGGTGTGCAGTTTTGCCTTCATTAATGCATCAGTTCTTTTTAGTGAAAAAACAGGTCAGTGATAGTACCAAATCACTTACACATTCAGATTTAATTTGGCAAATCATTATCCATCTGCCAGGTCTATGTAAATGAGGGGCTCTGGGCTAGTGTATTACTGCCTGCCCACCTGTCCTGTGGGGATAAAAAAATAATTATATATATATATATATATATATACAGACCTCGACAAATGCGGTCACCCGGTCTCCCGCGGTGACCACATTTTACCCCCTGGCAACGAGATATTTTGGCGGGCTGCTATGGCTGCATTTTCCTCCTCCTTAAAATATCCTTCTTCCTTCTTCCACTTAAAATGGCTGCGTGGTGACGCTATGACATCACGTGGCAAAGAGTCAGCGCACCCCCCCGCAACACCTTCCCAATTTTTTAAAAGTGGGGGCATATTTATATATATAAACCATACTTTATTTTATTTATTTATAAAAATATTTTACCAGGAAGTAATACATTGAGAGTTACCTCTCGTTTTCAAGTATGTCCTGGGCACAGAGTAAAACAAAATAATACATGGTTACAAATACAGTTACATAAATGAACAAGGTATACATTATATACAAGACATTGCATGCACAGTTAAAGAAAAGATATATTATGAGCGTATGAAACAGTTACAGACCAGATTAAAGTGTGAGACAGCCTTAGATTTGAAAGAACTTAAGCTGGTGGTGGATATGAGAGTCTCTGGTAGGTTGTTCCAGTTTTGGGGTGCACGGAAGGAGAAGGAGGAACGTCCGGATACTTTGTTGAGTCTTGGGACCATGAATAGTCTTTTGGAGTCTGATCTCAGGTGATAGGTACTGCATGTGGTAGGGGTGAGGAGCTTGTTCAGGTAGCTGGGTAGCTTGCCCAGAAAGTATTTGAGGGTGAGACAGGAAAGGTGAACTTTGCGCCTAGACTCTAGTGATGACCAATCTAGTTCTTTGAGCATTTCGCAGTGATGTGTGTTGTAGTTGCATTGGAGAACAAAACGACAAATTGAATTGTAGAGGGTGTCAAGTTTGCTAAGGTGGGTTTGAGGAGCTGAGCCATATACTATGTCTCCATAGTCAATAATTGGCATTAGCATCTGCTGTGCAATATGCTTTCTGACCAGGAGACTTAGGGAGGATTTGTTCCTGTAAAGTACCCCTAGTTTGGCATAGGTCTTGGTTGTCAGGGTATCAATGTGCATCCCGAATGTTAAGTGGGAGTCAAACCATAAGCCCAGGTATTTAAAACTAGTGACAGGTGTTAGGGTGGTTTTAGCGTTGGTTCTAATCAGGAGCTCAGTCACTGGAAGCTTTACAAATTTAGTCTTGGTCCCAAATACCATTGTTACCGTGGTTTATGTGTCTTTTTCAATACAAAAACTTGTGATCAAACTTACCAGAGTGCTGTCTCCTGATCTCGTGCTTCAAACGGTATCGTATGGTTTATTATTGCTTTATGGGACAAGCACCCAATTTTTTCTACTTGCAAGTGGAGTGCCGGCTGCTTTTGTGGATTATATATATATATATATATATATATATATATATATATATATATATATGTATATTATATACATACTCGCATCAAAGCATACATGTAAACCTCAGGGGATTCTGTCAACTTTTTTTTTAGTGATTATCAAGATATTCCATATTGTGATTATAACATTATTAGGGATGGAGTAGATAAATGTTTTTTCTACCACATTTCTTTATGAATTTTTATTGTTTTTATTAGATGTATGTAAAAAAAAAATTCCTACAGAGACCACTGTATGCATACACACAAACAAAATCCTGCACAGGTGAATGCAGTTTTTCTCTGTGATAAAACTGATGCTGTCTTTTTGCCTCTGTTTCTTCCTCTGTCCTTCCCATGTACGATTTCTGTCTCTCCCTCTGTGCCCTGAATTTCTTTTTGACTCTTGTTAATGGCCCCAATGTCTTTAAGTCTCTCCCTCTATGCCCCATGTATCTCTCCCTCTGTGCCCCCTATATCTTGGTTAGTCTCTTCCACAGTGCCCACCATGTCTATCTTTCTCTCTCTCAGTGACCACCATATAATAGTGCCGCCTGGATCTTTCTGTCTCTCCTACAGTGCCTCCATTGCCAGTCTCCCTCATTGTCCCTCGTGTTTATCTCTTTACATCTGTCTCAATCTGTTCTACGCAATCTCAAACTTGTTCTACATAATTTTTCCCAAAGCAAGTCTACTGCCTTCACCTTTGCATGCATCACCTAAAGGGGAGGAAACAGTGAGAGAGAATGGGGGAAAGAGAGGGGGGGGGACAGATGAGAGAGAAAGGGGGACATAGGAGGAGTTATATGGATCAATTGGAGTTATATGGAGCAGGTAAATGGGGCAATAGTAGGAGTTATTTGGAGCGGTTATATGGAAAAATATTATGTGCAGCCCTTGTGTGCTAAAGGGTTGCACCTATGGCACCAGCCTAAAGGTGCTATGCCATCAGGATACGTCATGACTTTCAGGTGTGCCATTCTTTACATTCTGGCCTCTCACATTTAGCAAGTCAAGGAAAAGTAAAGGAAAATGACATAAATGTAAGGTTATGCATTTCGGAAACAAGAATAAACATGCGACTTACAAATTAAATGGGAAAAAATTAGATGATTCCTTGATGGAGAATGATTTAGGAGTGCTCGTAGACAGCAGGCTTAGCAATAGTGCCCAATGTCATGCAGTAGCTGCAAATGCAAATAAGATCTTATCTTGCACTGAATGGAGAATGGATGGAAGGGAAGTGAACATAACTATGCACCTTTACAAAGCATTAGTAAGACCACACCTTGAATATGGAGTACAGTTTGGGCAAAAAAGACATCATGGAACTAGAGAAAGTGCAGAGAAAAGCCACCAAATTAATAAAGGGGATGGAAAATCTGACATTAGGAGAGGCTAGCTAAATTAGATTTCTTTACATTAGAAAAGAAGCATCTAAGAGGGTATATGATAACTATATACAAATATATTTGGGGACAATACAAGGATCTTTTAAATTAACTATTCCTCCAAAGGGCAGTACAAACGACACTGGGGCATCCTTTAATGTTCGAGGTAAGGAGATTTCACCAGAAACAAAAGGAAAGGATTCTTTACAGTAAGGGCACTTAAAATGTGAAATTCTTTACCCATGGAGACTGTGATGGCAGACATAATAGATGTATTCAAAAAAAGGTTGAACATCTTTTTAGAAAGAAAAGGTATACATGTGTAACGGTATTTCTGGCCCGGCCTGACCCACCCAATCTCACATTGGCCCCTGTGGTCTAACCGGCCCCCATTACAGTGTGGTAGTGTCGGGTGGTGCACCTGTTGGCTACAGGACTCCTGAGTCTCCCGCATGATGGTGTGTGGGGAGGACCCGTCCAGACAGGCAGCTGAGGTAGTGTGCTGAGTCTCACCTAGTTCCAGTGCAGCGCCTCCACCTCACCAGGGTCCTTGCGTCCGCATGGGGATGATCCTGACGAGGAACTCCTCGGTGGTGCAACCTCCTGTGTAATCATTGGACTCTCACACACAGGGGTTTCTCTGATCAGCTCCATCTTTATTGTCTTGAGTGGGCTAGCTGCCCCACGCAGTACAGATAATCTAGCCACTCATGATCAGTCTCTGTGCTTCCCTCAAAAGGTGTATCTCTCCTTAGATAGGGATTCCCTATCCCCGCAGGGATCACTGCCCTGTGCCAGGTCCCTGGACACAGTTCTCTCAGGCAGCTTGTCTCTGTCTGCTTGTGCTGCCAGACTCACAGCTCTGCATTCAGACTACTGCAACAATGTTGCAGACCTCCATCTGCCTCTTACTGAACACAGCAGCACAGCAACAGGAACTCCACAGACTAACTTTTGGAACAGTGCTGTGCCTTATATCCCCTAGGAACAGGCACATCTCTGATGTCACTAACCGTGGACACACAGCATGTTGTCTCTTCCTATGAGACATATGACACCTCACCAGGGTGTGAGGGCAAACCTCCATAATTACTGCTGGCATGCCCACAACTTACCAGGCCTTACTGTCAGCAGGAGAGATGACTGTAGCCATTTTACATGACCGCTACATTCTCCCCCTGGTGAATCCCACCGTCCCCGGCTGGGACCTAAATTTGAACACCTTTCTGCAGGAAGCACTGTAAAATGAATGACATACATAATTAGTCACAACATTACAGTACATATCTTCATCATAAACATAACAGATACATCCTAACATAGATGTATAACAACCAGGGTTACTCCCTTATGGAGTATCCATTAGTGGTACTACCATACCCTCTTACGGTGGCTTGCGCACAGCATGGTCCACTGGGCTTAAAGCAGCAATGCTGTAACCCTCTGCGCGACACTTCTCATGTAACCCGCCAGGATCCCAATCTTCTTCCCCTGATCCTTCCTCCTCATCAGTGCCATATCCCCTATCCTCACCAGTGGAACCCATCTTAAACTCAATTTCTCCCTCCATAAGGGGTTCAGGGACATACGGGTACTCCAACCCATGGGACGCCTTGTATTTGGCAATAATGGCCCTCTCGGCCCGGCTGCTCCTAGTCAGCTCTGCGTTCCCTGCCCTCCCTGGCAACACCCAGACAGGGGCTCGTCTGTGTCCACGGGGTCAGATAATATCCCAGGCCCCATAGGCTCTATATTATGCTGACATATCTGAAACCATCGTTCCTGCATCTTCCTCTTCTTCTGGGCCGGTGTAAATTCCCCCACCGCCCACCATCGGGTCTCCTTACGCTCCTCAGACCCCCACTCTAGTGAGTCCCCCTCCTCTGTATTCCCCCAAGAAGATATCCCCGCGGTTCTTTCCGAGCGAGGCTTGGACCATAGGTATGATCCCGGTACCTTTTCCTCTGCCGAATCGGTTACATTAGGTACCCACCGGGCCATCGATGCCATACCCAGTTGCCCTCCACCCCTGAACCCCCCTCTGAAGCGTAACTGTTCAGTCTCTCCCCAGTCCGTTCCTCACCGGTTCCCTGGGACCCTCCCGACATTCCCAAACTGGACGTGGACTCACGGGAAAAGGTGACAGGGACAGGGGCTTTACCTAGGGCATGGGGATGGGCATAGGGACAGGTAATGGGCATCCGCGGGGTTCCGACCCGCTCTCTGCCTTCGGATAGTCCCGTATCATTGTGCGGACGTGCCGCTGGTTGGGCCTCACCCGTCTCAGCTCTCCTCGCAGCCTGCCAGCTCTGTGTTGACACAGGTGATCGGGAAGCACTGCCCGATCGCCGAGGCGTTGTGGTTCTCTCTCTGGTCGTTCCGCTACCTCCGCCGGAAGTGACGTCATCACCGGAACCGGATACTCCGCCATCTTGCGATGGATCCCCAAGCGGAATCTCTTCCTCCACAACAACATCCGCCGCCGGAAGTGATGGTTCTGCTCTCCGCTCCGCTCGGGCCTGGGCTAGGCCTTCCTCCGCCGTTGCCACCACCGGCGCCTGGGAAGGGTAAGGATGTATCTCACAGCTCCGTCGGCTCGGGATGGAATCCTCTCCTCCTTCCGCGCTGCAAGTCACCACGGCCGTGGGACTCCGCCTCTCGGGTTGGTTCTGCACCGGCGACACGAGACTCCGCTCCGCCGCGACACAGGTAAGTGCCGGTTCTTTTCCAGCACCGCTGAAGTGGTCCGCCGGTAGGCGCATCACCACCGTCGTTAGGATCGCTTGTTCCTCTTTCGAGGAGCCGAACTCCGACTCGGGGAGTGGCACTGCCGCAGGGGACCGACGGTGAGGTTCCGGGTTCTCACCGCGGTTGTAGACCCCTTTCTCTTCAGGCTCCGTTCTGCTCGTTAGGAGCGATCCCCATTCTCCGGGATCAACTGGTTCGGTGCAGGCTGCACGCGGGGCTTCAGCCGTCAGCATGGCTGTGTCCGCCCCCGCCTTGACTACCAGGGAGCATCCTGGCAATGAGTAGGGATATACCCCAATGTCCATCTCGCTCTTTGTTGTGCTGGTTACGGGAGACACTTTGCATAGTGGTCTCTCCTGTTCCACAGATAACGGGGCAGGTGATTCCTTATCTCCAGCTTCACTGGTGTTTTCCGCCGGCTGGGGCATCACCACAGCTGGGTGTTGGTCATGGGAGGCACTAAGTAACTTCTCCCTGAAGACAGCCTGAACTTCAGCAGTACTCATATTGATATAGAGTCCCGGCTCCTCCTCCTGGTGAACAGAAATGGCTGATGACTGCTCAAAACTCTCGCTCCCCCTGGTGGAATTTAAAGGAGGGGCGGCACACTCTTTCACGTTATGGTCCCTAATTGGCTCTAAGTCCGTCACAGTCTCTGAGGGAGCGGCTACAGCTTTCGCGCCATACCTCCCCGCAGGGTGTGGTTTTCTCTTTGGCGCCAATCCCGGCCAACTTTCTGCAATTTTAGCATTTGCAGAATTTTCTGCAACTGGCCCACGCGGTCTCCCAGGGAAGCGGGAACCACCATTTTGGGTCGCTCTGCTATCCATATTAGCAGCAGCTGTAACTTCGTGTTTCCCTATCTTCTCCACTAGCCACTTCCAGGAAAGGGGGTCACCCCGCATCCAAGAGCACCTCATCATGACCACAACAGGATGGTCAGGCATCGCTCCTCTCAGAAATTGATCACAACAGTACATATCCACTTCGGTGGCCGTGATACGATCCCTTCTCCGCATCTCCCACAAGACTGCACCAATCCGCAGGAGGAACTCAGATAGCTCCTCTCCGTCTTTCTGACGAAGACTGTAGTACCGCCTCATCAATTGTTCCATGTCCTCTTTACCCGCACACACACCATGTGCGCTCTCTCTATTAGCCTCCGTCCGCCATTTTGGACTATCCGCACCGCGCGGATCCTCCATTCTTGCGGTCGCCATTTTCTCGCTGCTGTTACTGTACATGGGGCTCCGTTCTGCGGGGCAGCCACCACACCAGTACAATAAAGATTAGCTTCAGATGCACCACCACATGTGTACCTTATCTAGGTGTGACCCAGTGTTGCACTACCTCAGGCTAGGCTCACTCTCTCAGTGTCTGCTGTGACTCCTTCATCCCAGTCTGTGCTCCCTACGGTGAGTGTCTGGAATGGGCTAGGTACTCTGGCTCTGCCATGCAGTACTTGGGGCGTCTACCTGTCTTGGTCAGCCTAGCGCAGACCCTCTCCAGGATTCCTGACCAAGTTAACAGGCTATCCCTTCTGGCGTCCTACCAACTAGCACTACCTCAAAGTGACTCGGTCAGCTATAGCCCGGCTCCAAACCCCTCACTCCTTTCAGGCCCCTAGGTCGTCCCTGCGAACTGACAATACCCTGTCAGCCCCTGACCACCCCTAGGTCCGTCCCTACGCAGCACAGAGTGGCAGCAGACGCTCTCCCTGTTTCCCAGTGTGCCTAGCTAGAGCCTGTCCTGATGACAGATCTGATCTCAGCAGCTCGCCTCCAAATGTAACGGTATTTCTGGCCCGGCCTGACCCACCCAATCTCACATTGGCCCCTGTGGTCTAACCGGCCCCCATTACAGTGTGGTAGTGTCGGGTGGTGCACCTGTTGGCTACAGGACTCCTGAGTCTCCCGCATGATGGTGTGTGGGGAGGACCCGTCCAGACAGGCAGCTGAGGTAGTGTGCTGAGTCTCACCTAGTTCCAGTGCAGCGCCTCCACCTCACCAGGGTCCCTGCGTCCGCATGGGGATGATCCTGACGAGGAACTCCTCGGTGGTGCAACCTCCTGTGTAATCATTGGACTCTCACACACAGGGGTTTCTCTGATCAGCTCCATCTTTATTGTCTTGAGTGGGCATAGCTGCCCCACGCAGTACAGATAATCTAGCCACTCATGATCAGTCTCTGTGCTTCCCTCAAAAGGTGTATCTCTCCTTAGATAGGGATTCCCTATCCCCGCAGGGATCACTGCCCTGTGCCAGGTCCCTGGACACAGTTCTCTCAGGCAGCTTGTCTCTGTCTGCTTGTGCTGCCAGACTCACAGCTCTGCATTCAGACTACTGCAACAATGTTGCAGACCTCCATCTGCCTCTTACTGAACACAGCAGCACAGCAACAGGAACTCCACAGACTAACTTTTGGAACAGTGCTGTGCCTTATATCCCCTAGGAACAGGCACATCTCTGATGTCACTAACCGTGGACACACAGCATGTTGTCTCTTCCTATGAGACATATGACACCTCACCAGGGTGTGAGGGCAAACCTCCATAATTACTGCTGGCATGCCCACAACTTACCAGGCCTTACTGTCAGCAGGAGAGATGACTGTAGCCATTTTACATGACCGCTACACATGGATGTACCAAATTAGTAAACATGGGAAGGATGTTGATCCAGGGAGAAATACTGTATGATTGCAATTATTTGAGTCAGGACGGAAATTCTTTCTTCCCCTTATGAGACAGCATTGGATGATATTTCACTGAGATTTTTTTTGTTTGCCTTCCTCCGGATCAAAATGCTGTAAATACAAATATAGGAAAATACGCTGTCATCTAACTGTTGCATAGGTTGAACTTGATGGGCGTACAGTATGTCTTTTTTCAACCTCACCACCTACTATGTAACTATGTAACATACTGTATCTACTGTATATAACTCAAGTTCGCAGGATTATTGATCATATTATGGCTAACTACTACCTATTTATTTTTTTGTCCATCCTCCTTTACCTCCTCTCTTTGCAAAGACAGATAACATTTATATTCTGATTCACCCTGTTTTATTACACTATTAACATTAATTAATACATACTGTTTTTGTATATAGATTTGCTTTAATTAATTAGTAGATACATTTAAAAGTTGTATGTTTTTTGTATCATTTACATTCATTGTATGTACTTTTCACATTGTCAAAAAACAATACATTTTAATTATACAAAAACATCCTTTTTTTAATTCTTTATGATTAGGATCATATCGTTTATCACATAAAATAGATGGCATAATACAATAATGATTTGTAACAACGTAATCTGTTTAAGTTTAGATAATAACAGCCTAAGGACATTGTGACAGGGCCTTAACCCCGGTCTAAATGGGCTCCAAATAGAAAACCTGTATCTGGAAGATGAGCCCTGCAGGGAGCTGGTTAATTGCAGCTACAGGCAATTAGCCAGTCTCTACCTGACTCATCAGTCAGATAAAAAAGCCTCCTGGTTAAACGGAAGCACTATGGAGGTATGTGCTGTCAGAGAGAGATCCCTGGGAACCAGACCCTCCATTCCAGGATGCAGCGGACCCTGGAACCCGCCAGAGGGTGCACCCCACAGACACAAACCCAGGCCCATGACTAAGGAAAAGTATTACCTGTTAACAAGTATCTCTTTGAACTTTGGGTCAGAGTCTGGTAAGAGGCCTATCCTCCCAGCCCTGCAGATAGGGATTGGGATGTGTGAGTAAGCCCTTACAAAGGATAGGTCAGTTTTGATTATTTTATATGCTGCCTTAAAGCTGTATTGTTTGAAGATATGAGCTAAATAAAAACAATGTTTATTTCTCCGAAATCTATGTCTCCCTGATTATACCTCTGCACTCGTCTGCTACATATGGTGTTAGAAGTTGGGATGAGAGATGGCCCTTGAAGTTTAAAGGGGCTCTGGAGACCATCCGTGAGAATTGTTGTGCTTTCGTTTGCCTACAGTTCCTGCAAAAGCTTGAGCAACAAAACCAAGAACAAAAGGAAAATGTACAGAAGTGACCACAATTAAAAGGCTACACATCTAGGCAGGAAAGCTACACTGCACTGGAGAAAGTCACAACGTCACAGTGTGACTGGGGAACAGCAAAAGATGGTGACCCACACAAGGTACTGAATCTGTAACCAAAGTCTACCACACCACGTGTGTGAAGAAAAGAAAAAACCCCATGGGTTTTTTAAATAGTTGCCCATGAAAAAGAAAAGTCTACAAAGAAGCCTGTGAGAGCTACGAACTGTGCAAGTAAAGTCTGCCCACCTGTAGGACCACCAGCTGGGGTTTTAGCATATTCATAGAAAATCTCTGCAATAGCACCTCCAGAGGTCAGAGGGAATAATACACCTGATACCTCCAAAATGGAGAACAAAATGTGGTGTTCCTCTAATGAGCCCGGCACATGAAAGAGAAAGAAGAGAAGCGTGCTAACACTCCAGAAACATGGCGAGCTCTTATCCAAGGGTAATTGAAGATAGATAGGTGTCACATGAAACCAGGACACAACACAGGGATCACAGACAACCAGAGAAGGCAAGAGGTTAAGTAAAACAAGTCTATTTTGATCGAAGTCGACATACACAGCACAACACACAGTGGGGCACAATCTCATTCTGAGTTTGATGGGCCTGCAGTAGAGATTGAAGGGCTGTATCCTGTCCACAAACAGCAGATCAGAGACCCTTTCAATTTGAGCTGTGCCATCTGTGCAAATCCTCATCCACCATTCATGGCTTAAAGTCTTTGTTATGAAATAAAGGTGTAAGAGGCGACTGAAAAATGTCATCAGTTTTGCATTAACAGCCACTGAGTCTCATATGTTCATCACATTACTAACCACAGGGTACAAGTTGCTGCCAGCAGCTCTCTGTGACTTATGTAACCAGCAGATGAGGTCCAGACCCTCCTCCCCACAAAGCTGGTTCTCTAACTGTTTGTTTTGTTTGCTACAGATTGCTACCGATTTGTGCCTCTTTATAATATTTAGTAATGTCGAGGATTCCAAGTTCTAAATCCTACTTGGGTCTGTACAGTAGAGCAGTCTTCACTCTGGCTCATTTGTTGTGCCAAATAAAATCATTAATACAGACCTGTGTACTCTTTAGAAACTTGGGGAAGATTTTGACTGGGATTATCTGGAATTGGTAAAGCATTCTCTGTAAAATGTTCATTTCAATGGTATTCATTCTACCAATCCATGAGATAGCCAGATGTCTCCAGTTATCTAGAACGCTTTAAATAGGTTTCAATAGAGGTGGGCACTTTGCCTGAAGGATGTCCTCTGTGCATGGTGTGATGCTAACCCCTAAATATGTAATTGAAATAGGAATTTATCTTTCAACTGATTGACTATGTTGGGTGTAAGTGAGATATTTACTGCCTCTGAATTTTGGGGCATTGATTTTAAAATTTGATCTCTGAAAGTTTGAATTTCTTTCATGACATTTGGCATTGAGATAAAAAGGATTTGTCAAGACCAACAGGACATCGTTTGGATACTGTACAGTGCAATGTTATGTTTCTTATTTAGTAACACATCAACAGATGTATCGGGATTTGATTTTATGCAATCTGCTAATGACTCGATAACTAGTGCAAGAATAAGAGGCAAGAGTGGGCAGCCCTTCATCGTATAGTTATGTATTGTTAAGTGGTCTGACACAGTGCGTGCTATTTTACCCTGTGCAGTAGAAGTTTTGTATAGCGCCTGCACATGTTTTATAAAGATGTTAGGTCCAAGTATGGTAACTCTACCAAACAATTTGTGGCGTAATTTTTTAATTTTTTTTATTAACATTCAAACTTAAAATAAAAACGAATTTGTAAACAATTATATATCGAAACATACATAACAAAACTATAACTAAGGACAAAGTACATAAGGAAAATAATGTGATATAATAAAGCTCAATTACTATGATTACTGGGAGATAAACAATTGAAATAATCATTCCAATATGAATGGTACATTTTCAATATGTTGCCTTCCAAATTAGACAATTTATCAAGCATTGTCAAATTAGAAAAGAAAGTCAATATTTCATTAGGAGATGCAACATACAGTACAGTATATAGTTTTGCATTTGTGTAACACGAGCCTCAACTTTAAAACCTAGTATATTGAAAGAATAGTATGTATACTGCAGGAGCAATACCAATTGTGATTCGTAAACACACAGCTTCAAATCTCCATAATCCTTATTTGTATTTTTTTCTGATGTGTTGCAGGCTCTTATCTTTTCAAAACTATTCTCTTCACAGCCAAATATACAGGTATTAGGAACAGGTATATTAAAATATAAAGGAAAATAAGATACTGGAATACTTAAAGCGTGTTACAAAGATAACCCCTTAAATCCGCAAGTTTCATTATTTGCAATCATAGATTTCTAAAATCAGACAGAAGAAAATAAAAGGAATGTCAGGAAGATAACAGAAGTAATCTTGCTCGCAGTAAGAAAATCAATCATGCTTAATTGGTTATCATCAACCCCATCATCAATTGACTTATTACAATCTTACATGTGTCGGTTAATGAATACTGACAAACTTGAAGTTAGTCTCAACAGGGAACAGAAAACAGCTGCATTTTTCAGAAAATGAAGCTGGTTTATTGACTCATTATCACAGCAATCAAAAACAGATAATGAAAAACTATTTGCCAATACGATACGGGAGCTACGTAGACAGTTATATTTGAACAATAAAAGGTACAGTATAATACATAATAGCACATATCTATGAATGTTATTGATAAGATATTGACTTTAAATCCTAGTAACTTTTCACAGGTTTGCAATAAGATACTACTCAATTGTTGCTGTCTTTATTATGGTTAACCCCATGTTGTGAGGCTGTGAGGGCGGTGGTTACAGGATCACTGTTGTTACCTAGTTCATGTGTTAGATTGGTTAGGTCAATAAAATTAAAGGGGAATGTATATAGATATATATATGCATATATAATATATATATATATATATATATATATATATATATAATATATATATATATAAACAGAAAACTACAATAAGCGCAATCACAATTAGACTAATATTGATATTTACCACATATATAGGAGGGTATACTACCTCACAATCTAACTTTCCCTGATTAAGTCTGCAGCCAAAAGGTCTACCGCTCCACGGGCTGGTATAGAGGAATATCCAAACAAGAGTGACCTAGGCGCAAGTAAAAACAAGAAAAACAAACATAGGGTAATACGTTCAAACAGTTGGTATACTAGAGGGTACGATATGCACTTACAGCAGGTAGAATAAACTCAGGCCTTGTATCCACTCTGGGATCAGGAACAATGAATGAAGATCTGGAACAGCCAGCAGCAAATCATCTACAGGAACCGTATCCTCGTGTGAAGTATCACATATAGGAAGAGAAGTGGGACACATACATAGTGTAACACAGTTTATTATAAAATTAATAAAAAGACAATAAGTAAAATACTCACACTTTGTGAGTTTGGGTAAAAGCGTTTGAGAATTTAGAGCTTCTCACACTCATCAGGGGTAAGTATCCGTGGACTTATACACTGCTCCAGTACACTCTTTACACAATGTCCTTAGAACCACATGTAATGTTATTGCCTAACTTCCAGGGGTATGGAGTCATTTGTTTAATCACTCCCAGAGCTTCTGAGAGCGGGGTAATGTTACTGTTGTTACAAAAACCCGTAGTTAAGGGCCTTGTGTCTCTAAGACCGCACCTAATGTGCTGGTAGTACTCACACTACTCCAGGGGTATGCTAGGGTGTTTTACCCCTTGATCGCTATCTGTCTTGTTGGTCTGTGGATCTCCCCGCATTCATTCACTGCTCCTCTCCTCCCTGGCCGTCCGCCTGCACGCGGCTGCGTGATGACGTCACGTCTTCTCGCGAGATTACGAGATTACGTCTCCAAATCTCCCGGTCACTGTGTAAGTCTGCGTCCTATACCAACCGATGAAAGACTTGTACCGAGCAGGTACAACGATAAAAATCACTGCCAGACAGCTAGAAATTGCTGGCTAGTCTCCCCAATGTCCTGTGTTCACTCTCACTGTTTCAAAAACCACGCCCTACGCGTTTCTCCTTTCGGCTTCGTCAGGGGCTGATCTCACTGTGTGTCCCTATTCCTGTATAGATATACCCTCCTTCATTACGTGATTGGCTATCTAGTTGATTAGAAATTACAAAAAGCACCTCTCAATTGAAATTGTTAATTACATTATACAGAAGAATTTTTTTTATTGGGGTTTAATTCAGTTACTATTGTTAGCAATTTAAATGCATTGAGGTATGCTACCAACTGATGGATAAAGCAAATATTGCATCAGTCTATATACATTTATTTTCATTACAATTATACATAAACATCTGAATTCGAACTTAATAAGGAGCAATAGATATTAAGTATATTTAAGTAACCATTTGTGTCCTTCAATTTGGACAGGACTCACTATAGTTAAGTATTTTTTTAGAAATACCTCCTTTAGAGAGGCTGTGTATTTGTATACCATATTACGTTCTCATACTTTAGGTTAGACAATTTTGTATAGGTATTTATAAATGGGATATATTATTCCACTTATTTTCAATATGTTACTCATAGGGGGGTGGTTTTGAATTTCAACCTCGTTACGTTAATTGTAACTACTGTACATTGTAATGGCATTTCCAATAGGATAATATAAACGTACATTCATTCATTAATTTGATACCTTTGGGTTACTTAGTTTAGGCCCAATGTATTTGATTGGGACCAAACCTTAATACAAAGACGTTTTTTTTTTTTTTATATATATATTTTGACATAAATATGACATACATATTGTATCAGAATCTACAAATGGTTGCATATTTGCCAACTGGTGATGGGCAATTATTTTTTTTTTTTTTTTTACATGGCATATTTAATGGAGATTTTTTATTCAGGGCAATGCATATATGAATATATCTTACTAATACATAAAAAACCTTACACACAAGCTAAAACTTAAATTTTTCAAAAGTTGTATAACCACATCTTTATAGTTGTATGATTACATATCATAATCTTATATTTGGGAGAGGGATAATTTTATCATACTATAATCCACTTTGTTTTTTACTGATTTAAATGCTGAACGCAATGTAAGACATATATTTAACACAGATATTGTCTAACACAGATATTATTTAATCTCTTAGAAAAGATCCCAGGTCTATGTCAATATTGAGACCTAGCGGAGTTAGTGTTTTAAGGGCATAGATCCAATATGTTTCCTGTCTTGATATTTTGTTCACAGGTTTACCCCCTCTCCAGCTGGGTCTAATTTTCTCAATACCTACAAATTTTAGACCCTTAGGGTCCTGGCCATGGAAATCTTTAAAGTGTTTTGACACACTGTGTTGTTGTAAACCCTTTTCTATGTTTCTTACATGTTCCGCTATGCGGATTTTCAGTTTTCTCGTAGTTCTCCCAATATATTGTTTGTTGCAAGGGCATTGCAACAAATAGACTACAAAGCTTGAGTTACAATCGATCATGTCTTTTATGTCATAAGTGTCATTTGTGACTTCTGACTTAATCGATTTGTAACTCTTTAATGAGTTTGGATGAAGTTTGCAACCTTTACAACTTTGACATTTAAAAAACCCTGTCGTTATAGTGACAGGTTTCACATTGTCCTTTTTTAAACAACTGGGGGCCAATCTTTGTTTTAGATTGCTTGCCCTAGTAAAGATAATCTCCGGTTTGGATGGTAGAATCTGCTGTAACATAGGGTCTTTATGTAAAATGCCCCAATGTTTGTGAACAATCCTCCTAATATCACTAGCAGAATTACTATATCTCGTTACAAATGGAATTGATGTTTTACCCTCTTCTCCCCTCTTTGTAACTCTAGTTTTATATTGTATTAGTTCTGCCCTATCCATCAAAGAGACTTTTCTATATGCATCCTCTACTGTGTCTTTTTTGTAGTTTCTTTCATCAAACTTAACCATTAGATCTTTCGCCTGTTCGTCAAATACATGCTTTTTTGAGCAATTACGTCTAATTCTTTGCATCTGACCCAATGGGATGTTATTTATCCATTTTTCGGAATGTCCGCTATTACCCAATAAAAAGTTATTAGTGTCAACACTTTTGATATATGTTTTCGTTTCGATCTGTCCATCTTCTATATAGATAAGCAGATCTAGGAATTCGATCTGTTTGTTACTGTACTTAGTCGTGAACTTCAGATTATATGGATTATTATTTAATCCAGCTAGAAACACCTCCAAAAGATCTATGCTACCCTCCCAAATCAGGAGGATATCGTCTATATAACGATGCCATGATACCAAGTTTGCGCCAAACTCGTGATTGGACCAAATATACTGGTCCTCCCACATACCCATAAAGATATTTGCATAATTTGGCGCAAACTTGGGACCCATGGCAGTACCCCTCACCTGGAGATAGAACTTGTCATCATTCCAGATGTAGTTGTGACTCAAGATGAAACCGATGCAGTCTACAATGAAATCTACCTGTGATGATTCCAGAATTTTACTGTTCGTCAAATTATTTCTAATAGCAGTGCACCCTTGTAGATGGTCGATTACTGTATAGAGCGAACACACATCACATGTTACTAAGACATAACTATCCTTCCACTCAATATCTTGTAAAATATTGAGAACCTGAATTGTGTCCTTTAGATATGATTTCAACTTACTTACAGGTTCCTTTAGGAAGTGGTCAATATAACCAGATAGATTCGATGTAAGGGCCTTAATTCCCGACACTATGGGACGACCTCGTGGGTGGATGGGATCCTTGTGGAGCTTTGGCAAGTAATAGAATATGGGGATTCTGGGAGATTCTATATACAGAAATTCCCACTCACTTTTGTTTAGTATACCATCTTTAAGACCTCTATTTAGCAATCCTAACAGTTCTATCTGGAACTTCTTAGTTGGATTACTTTCCAATGGTTTGTATGTTACCGTATCTCCCAAGAGAGATCATAATCCTTTCTGTTGAGGATCACCACCCCTCCCCCTTATCTGCAGTTTTGATTACAATATCATCTCTTCCCATTAGTTCTTGGACCGCATCAAGTTCCTTTTTAGTCATGTTCTTATGGAAACTTTGTTTTTTCCTTCCTTCTAGTTTCTCCATATCCTCCTGCACTAATTTACTGAATGTATCAATATGTCCTCCCCTTAGGTAGCTAGGGTAGAACAGTAATTTCTTTTTACATGCAGTATGTATAAATCTTTCATTATTTGTGGTGTTTTCGTTTCTAACTTCTTGTGTCACATTTTGTTTCATGAAGTACTTTTTTAATGTCAAAATCCTTGCAAATTTGCTAATGTCGATGTATGTGTTGAAAACATTTATTCTACTACTAGGGGCAAATGCCATACCTTTGCCCAGTACAGACTTTTGTTCTGATGTTAAGTCAACATCACTCAAATTGAATATGCCTAACTTATGGGTATCTACAGTGTTGGTTTTTTTTGTGGCTTTAACCCCTCCTCTAGTCCCTCTTTTAGTGGGCTTTCTATTTTCCTTTTGCGGGGTGACGATGTTTTGTACATCGTCTGGGGTTGTGTCTTTTCTCCCCCCGCTCCCCCTCCTGGTTTGTCTTTTTCCTGTCTCCTCTCTAAAAAAGACCTGGATTCTACGGATGTTGTTGGTTTTTCTGCTTCTTCAAACACCTCCTCTATATCCTCATCTTTACGTATATGGTTCTGTGGGGCTTGTTTTTTATAGTTCCCTTTCCAACTCTGTTTTCTAGGTCTATATTCCCCAGAGCCTCGTCTATCTCTATCATGCCAATATCTACCCCTATTTTCTCCCCAATGGTGATAATCTTTTTTATAATGATAATTGGATTTTGGGGCATAGTAATGGCTATTGCTCACATTTTGATGGCCTGTTTGATTTTGTGGGGGTTTATTGTCTTTAGATTCAACAATGGGCTCTTTTTTATTTTGTTTCCATGTTCTATAACAATTATTGGTTTGGTCAATAAAATTAAAGGGGAATGTATATATATATATATATGCATATATAATATAATATATATATATATATATAGGCAATACGATACCGTGGTAAGACCAAATCACAGGCAGCACTCCAGTTGGTGATCAAAATAATATATTGTAGTGTAACAAGACACAATACCGATTTTTTACAATTTTGTTATAATATACAATATGTTCATTCAACGTAAAAATGTTTTTTTTTAATTATAGTTTAAAATGATTATCCATATTGTCATGGGTTAAACCCTTATATTGAATTGAGTTAATTAATTAATTCAATTGATCTACAACCACACTGCTCTCTTTCATTCTATGATGTAACAATACTTCTCCCTTGAATCAATTCAATATGTATGTATTTTTTCTATGCCATCCTCAAACAACAGTTCATTTAATAGCCTTAAAATGAATTAGTTAAACAACCATCCAAAATTGTATGTGCAGAAATAATTGTATCAAGTTCATTGTATTATACATATGTATGTACATAGATTTAGCATCAATATATTTGCTAGAAATATATCAATTGATAGTTTTGCACATTCTAATTGATTGATGTGTATAAAATTAATTAATTATAAGATGTCTTCATGGATTGTTTAGTGGAAATATTTAAACCACCACGATCCTATCAACCATTATCCCCTGAAGAAATCAGCTTAGTCTGAAGAAACGCTTAGGGACGTGTTAGTACTGTAATTTTACAAGTGCTCAGTATAAGTGCCAGTGTGAGAGTGAAGCCAGACCCTGTTCCGTTGTATTGGGACTCTTTACCATGAAGGTAACTTACACCCAAGAGACGGGAGTTGCCGGAGGAACCTCCAAGGTGTAACACTATCTAGAGAGGCGTGACGTCAGTCTGGAGCACCTCCAGTGGAGCAGAGGCACCGTGGCGGCAACACACGAGTGGTCGGAGCATGAGTATTACTCATACAATGCTTTTTATATTTGGAATCTTGTGAGTTTTGAATCGTCATGTCCATGTTTTATTTAATTTTATTTACGTTAATACACGAAGATCTGGCACTTTTTCTTCTTTGTTTTTGTTATATATATAACATATATACATTCTTTTCCTCAATACTTTTTTTTCATCTGTACATACTTCAACTCTGTGCTATTACAGCAACAACTTATTATTAAATAAATGTAATAGGGATTTCGAATGTTGCTAAAATGCAATATTCATGAGGGAAACACACAATTTTGGATGCTATAATTCTAATTTTCTTGGTTGAAGTGCTATAGCAATTAACTTGAATCACAATTTGACAACATAAAATACCTCAGAGGCAGCTCAGATTTTATTATTTTCATTTTAATCTCACTGTGTTCACTTAAGGTGTCATTTCTTGATACACATTGTTTATATGTGTGTTATAGGTCTGCCTGTCGGACATGACTTATAAATTGAGCACTTGAATTTAACAATCAGCCTCCACTCTTTTTTTATTCTATACTATTAAAGATATTTTTATTCTCACATCATTAACCAACTGTGAGGTGTGCACCATTATAGGCCTGTACAAGCAAGTATCTATCAATTACCGTTATTCTAGGCAGCACACTTACCTCAAGATTTTGGTTGAGCAAGTCTATCCCAGTGTGGTTTTGAATTATCTCTTGGGGCAGGATTTATCTTGAGATGGTCCAAGCTGCTTTAAAATGATTCCGAATCTTGAGTGATTCCAACACCTGAGTATCCAGGAGGTACCTGGCACCTGCAGCCTTTCAGGGACACAGAAAGAAAGGGGGAGCACAGGTAGAGGGATAGTATTGTAATGTATATAACCTCTAATTAATGGTGGTGGGAGTAATAAAAAATGGAAACACACTTACACGGCCTTGTGTAAATGCTATCACATCAAGGTTTCTTTGTGGTCTTCTTTTTTTCTTTTCCTCTCTTTCCTTTTTCTCTGTTATGGTGTTTTTCTTTCTTCTCAAGTCCAGGTATATTCTTAGGTTCGCCGACGACTTTCTATTCAGACGTTACCCTCGAGGCAAACAGATATATATATATATATATATATGAACAGTATTGAAGAGACAATGCAAGTGATAATATTGGTATTTGGTGTCCAGCTGAGATATAAAATAAAGCAGCAAATAAAGCAGCAAATAAATGCAGTCACTCACACGGACAAGTGTGAGTGCAACTTGTGGGGGAGGTGTCTTTTCTTTATCCCATGTAGGGTGACCGCATTCAGTGTCTTATGGGCACGTATAGATAGTGGGTAATAATAAGTATAGAAAATGATACTCACACGGCCTTGTGTGAGTAAGCACACATCTGGGTATCTTTTAAAACTTCCATGTTGGTTTCCAGGTATGGGGAGAGTGGCTGGACGCTCCTCCCCTTTAGTAATGAGACAGGGTACAGTCTCAGATAAAGAGTACCTGTCTTTTATTTAACATTAAAAATGAAACAGAAAAGGTAAAAAGCAAATATAAAACAAATATAAAACAAATAAAAGAATGCAGCCAGTCTTTAGGATGGTTAATCGTAGGGCTCGAGGCACACAGCTAACTGCCTCCGCGTCCGGATATGGTGCTGTGTTCCTGTTGTCCTACTCCTTGACGGTTGCTGGGGATTTCCAAAATTGCTGACAAGAAAGAGCAACGCGTTTCGCCCCTTTGCGGGCTTCCTCTGCCTCCGTAGATGGTGGGATAAGGCTAATACCGGTATATATGCTACTGGCAGCCAATCCCCTATCTTGTCAGCGTAATTGATCTTGATTGGAAAGTTGTGACTCATAGGTACTACGCACACAGGTCTTTGGGGATAAAAACTTCATTGTGAGTGCACTGTATAAGTGCAGATATGTGTGCATAAATAAATAAATAAAGGGACATATAATGATGTCCCAATGGGGGAATAAGTATAACAATATATATTGGTGCTGGGAGGCATAGTATAAACAATGTTAACACTAACAGAATATCAAACATCTGTACAGAAGTGCAAATTTCGCGAAGAACTGGTAATAGGTCATAATGTGACTTATAGGAAGTGTGACATGTACATATAATTGTGACAGCTTAGTGAATAAATATATGAGTTTGTCCCTATTTAGACACACATTCGAAAGTGAAAGCTTACAATTGTGATATTCGTGTTCAATGATTTTTAAGGTATATGCCAAACGTAATACTGACATATTGCAATAAATAAAGTGGGTGTCTCTGTGTGAGTCCTACAAAAGTGTGTATATATTATTCTGTGCATTTAAAATAATCAGGCAGAATATAGTGCTATTTAGACAATAAACAGGCAGAATATAGTGCCATTTAGACAATAAACAGGCAGAATATAGTGCCGTTTAGACAACAGAAAATAAAAAATAGAAAATAAAAATATATAGAGTTATACAAAAAACATAAATGATATATAAACGTGTTCAGAAGTAACACTTTAGTTATCAGAGCATACAGAAAAACTTTATGGCCATTTGTATATGATTTTCGGTATGGCCCTGAATCTGAAAAGAATCAGAAAAGGAAAGGATAAATAGACATGTATGGACATTCTCCAATATGTATTATAAACATATCTAGGAAATCCTAACCATTTATGTTGGGGTTGATGGGATAATTAGACAATAATAATGTCTGGAAAAAGAAAAAAGAAAAAAGCGGGGGAGGGTAGCTGTAGAGGGTAGCTGTGAGGCGAAGAGTACTGGAAACTATATAAAAGCCCCCAGATCTATATCTATATTCATACCTCTGGGGGTCAAGGTTTTAAGTTTATAGATCCAGTACGTTTCTCTTTGACATAATCTCTGGAATCTGTCTCCGCCTCTCCAATGTGGATCTACTCTCTCTATCCCTTTAAAACTGAGACTCTCCGGGTTTCCTTCGTGAAATAAACTAAAATGTCTTGAGACACTATGTGTTAACACCTGCTTGCGTATGTTGCCCATGTGCTCCAAAATGCGCACTCTCAGAGGTCTTGAGGTGTGTCCCACATATTGGAGACCACATGGGCAAGCAAGCAGTTATACAACAAAGTCTGTGTGGCAGCTAATCGCGTTTTTAATTTTAAATTCTTCTTTAGTTACGTTATAGCTGAAAGCCGCTTTGTCTCCTTTCATTGTTTGTTTGCACGCTTTACAGCTAATACAATTAAAAAAGCCAATTGGGGGCGGTAGCCAATTTTTGGTGTTACTTATTATTTCTCTCCTAAAAGTACTGGGTGCCAGCTTTGACTTAATGCAGGGTGCTTTTCTATAGATAACCTTTGGTACTGGGGGGATATGTCCCTTAAGAATGGGATCTATCTGTACTACATGCCAATGTTTTGTATAATGTCTTTCACCTTGACATCATCTGTACTATATGTAGTAATAAACGCTGACGTGTAAGTAGTATCTTTTCTTTTCGTTGATGGTTTAATCAGATCCTCTCTTGGGATCAGATTGATTTTATCTATTGCTGCATTTATCAGTTGTGGCTTATAGCCTCGTTCTAAAAATCTATCTTTTAGTTTATGCGTTTATTCTTTAAAAACCTCCATGTCTGTACAGTTTCTCTTTATCCTCCTAAATTGGCCTAAGGGGATATTATTAAGCCATCTCGGGTGATGGCAACTTGAAGTTAATAAAAAGTTATTCGCATCTGTACTGTATGTTTAAAAAAAGTTTTAGTTTTAATTTCTTTATTTTCGACATATATGGTAAGGTCAAGGAAATTTATAGCTTCTCTGCTATATTCTTTTTTTTATAACTTGTAGTTTTTATTGTTTGGTTTTTTTTTTTGAAAGCACAGCATTAATACATCTTCTCGCCATTACTGCGACATGCAATGTCAATCTCTCATGTGTATTTGGCTGTACATAAACATTAGTCAATAATTAACAAGATATAATAAACATAAGAATAAATAATATATAACTGGGAAAGGAAGGAGGGGAGGGGGAGAAGGGGGGAGGGGTGGGAAGCCACGACACCACTCAACGCCTCTGGACCTGCTGATTATCTACCAGTTTTGGAGAGTAACTGTAACATTTAGTCTGTTTTGTTGCTGGGCATCCCCTGGTATCTCTTCCTAGCCTAGTGAGCTACCACATCATAGGAGAACGCATTTACAAATATTAGAGCAAAATTGTGGTTCTCTCTACCCCTGGGATGTCCGTCTGTGCCAGCCAAGGCGTCCACACTTTTAGGAAATTTTCGCCAGTGTCATTAACTAAACTCGTTAATTTTTCCATCTGGCATACATACCAAATTCTATTCCGAATCTTGGGGATCGAAGGAATTTCACTTTGTTTCCATAATGCTGCGATCTCACACCTAACAGCTGTTGCAAAATGCGCAATTAGTTTGAGATCTACTTTTGCGATTCCCTGGCGGGCTCTACTGAGTAAGAACAGTCCGGGGTCGAATGGAATCTTGAATCTTACGCCATAGCGGAGCTAGCCGAGGGCAAGACCACAGCATGTGTAACAAATCGGCGTAATTCTCCGCATTGCTTTGGGCATAATGAGGAGCTTCCGTTTACAAATGTTAAAAGTTTAAGCGGGGTAAGATACCACCTCATTAGGACTTTATATGCGTTCTCCTTTAATGTTGTACAAATTGAGCTCTTGGTAGCTGCTGTTGCTATTTGAGTCCACTCATCTAGCTCTAGGGTCTCCCCCAGATCAGTTTCCCACTTTAGCATATATCCTAATTTGTGAATAACTTTGGAGCTAGAACCGACCACTTCTCTATACATCTGCGATGTAAGTCCCTTTGTGTTTGTCTCTCTCAGACAGAGCTTTTCAAATGTCGTCAATGGGGGGTGTGGGTTAGAGTTGTTGTAGAAGGCTCTGATCTGGAGGTATCTATAAAATTCTGAGTGTGGGATGTTTTTATCCGCTCTAATTTGTTCAAACGTTATAATTTTGTTTCTGTCCTCCAGATATTTTAATCTCGCTATATTATTGTTTCCAAATCTGGAAGTTTGCACTATTCATACCTGGAGCAAAGTCCGGATTGCCCCACAGGGGTGTCATCAGGGTGTTTTTGGATGTAAGTCCACATTTAAATTTGACAGCATCCCAAATTGCTAATGAATTGGTCATTGAGGATAGCGGCGGTTGTATAGCTTTTTTCCCTGCTATTTTTGGGGTCCATAATATATTGCTTAGCTCCAATGGGGAACAAGCTGATCCCTCCAATGCAACCCATCTTTTCAATTCAGGGCGTGTCTGCCATTGGGAAAGTTGATATAATTGGGCCGCTCGATAGTATGATACCAAGCAAGGTACTGCCAAGCCCCCCTCTGTTGGTTGTGTTAACAGTGTCTGCTTTTTGATTCATGCCTTTTTACCTCCCCAAATAAATGTGAAGATGGAGGCTTGTAGTTCGCCTATTTCTTTCTGATTCAAAGGCACTGGGAGCGTTTGAAACAAATATAAGATGCGCGGCAGAGGATTCATTTTTACGCTATATATTTTGCCTATCCATGAGATATTGAACTTCGAACAGCGCCTTTTATCATCCTTCAGTGCTCGGATTAACTTGGGATAATTTGCTTTATAAATCGATTTGAAATTGCTAGTGATAAATACCCCTAGGTATTTGATCGCCGTATTCTGCCAACGAAAATTAAAGTTTAGGGATATTAGTTTTTCCTCTGCTTTTGGAATAGTAACATTTAGGGCCTCCGATTTTGATTGGTTAATTTTGAACCCTGAAATTTTATTAAACCTATCTAACACGCTGAAGAGGTTGGGGAGAGAGGTGAGCGGCTGCGTTAACACCATGAGGACATCGTCCGCGTAGAGAGCTATTTTGTGGGATTGGTCCTCTATTTTGAGTCCTGAAATATCCGGATGATCTCTAACTTGAGCTGCTAACGGCTCCATACACATGGCAAAGAGAAGAGGCGAGAGGGGGCAACCCTGTCTCGTGCCGCTCTTGATCTTAAAAGGGTCCGAGGGGAAGCCTTGGTGTATGACTTTGGCTGTTGGACCTGAGTAAAGGGCCATAATAGCTGATATTAATTTGCTATCGAAACCAAATGCTCCAAGCGTATCTTTGAGGTATGCCCAGTCAATCCGATCAAAAGCTTTTTCTGCATCTAGACTTAACACCATAGTTTTAACTTTTTGTGTATTGGCTTTTTCTAGCAGATCAATGATTCGTCGGATGTTGTCTCCCGCTTGTCTATCTTTAATGAAGCCGACGTGATCTGGGTGTATCAGTCTAGGTAGGATTTGACTTAATCTGTTGGCAATCAATTTGGCTTAAATTTTGATATCTGTATTGATAAGCGAGATAGGCCTGTAACTTTTACAATCGAGAGGGTCTTTGCCAGATTTATGAATTATAGAGATCGACGCCTGGAGCATGTTTTCGGGGAAGGGGTCTCCTGCTAAAACTGCATTGAACATTTTGAGCAGGTATGGGGCCAGGGATTCACTATATTTTTTATAATAAAGACCTGATAAGCCATCTGGTCCCGGGGCTTTCGAGGTCTTTAGATTCTCAATAACATGGGAAACCTCTTCTAGGGTAAAATCTCAACTCAGTCTCTCTCTCTCCTCATCCGTCAGCTTTGGCAGCTTTGCGCTTGTAAGAAATTACTCACGCGCCCTATCCGTGTTCTGATTATGCCCTATTTTATCCCTGTTATATAGTTTCTCGTAATAGAATTTAGATTCTTCAACAATTGCTTTCGGATTACTGGAAATGGAGCCTGATGATCGTCTAATGGCCTGTATACTATAGTTTGGGGGTCTATTCCTCAATTTGTTTGCGAGCATAGTATCTGGCTTGTTGGCTTTATCGAAAAATTTCCTCTTTGACCAATTCAGGGATATATCAGCCTGGGATGTTAGTAGTAGGTTTAGTTCTATTTTGGCATCTTTAATTTGTTTGAGTAGGTTGGGGTGATTGGTCTGCTTATGCTTGTCCGAGAGGTCTTTTAGCTTGGATTGTAGCAACTCTATATTTGCTTCCCTTTTTTTTTCCTTCGCGAGGCAATGCTAATTAATATACCCCTCAACGTTACCTTATGGGCCTCCCAGAGGGATAGATAAGATTTCACTGTACCTTCGTTCAGCTTGAAATATTGATCTATTTCTTCGGCTACTAACTGAGTAGTTTCTGGGTTTTTCAGAAGGGATTCATTTAGCTTCCAGTTTGCTCCAGGTCTGTCTAGAATTAATTGGGAGCACCTTAGCTCTATAGGCGCATGATCTGACCATGAAATATCATGGATCCCTGTATGGGAGATCTTTGGGACCAGTCTACTGGAGATAAAGAAGTAGTCGATTCTGCTATAGGATGAGTGAGGGTGCGAGAAGAATGTGTAGTCTCTCTCGTGCGGGTGTTGTTCCCTCCAGATATCAAGGAGATTGTTTTCTTTCAGGCCCGAACGTAATGCATGGGAGGCGTTTTTAGCATATCGTAGTTGGGAGCCTGACCTGTCAAGCTTAGGGTTGAGGGTTGTATTAAAGTCTCCTGCTTATATTATTGGGCCTTGTGCAACTTTATTCAGCTTATTAAAGACTAGCGTAAAAAAGCTAGGGTCGTGATCGCCCGGGGCGTATATAGAAGCTAATGTTAGGATTTGTCCATTGATTGAGCCGGTTAAGATTAGGTATCTCCCCTCTTTATCTCTGATTGTTTTTTCTACTTTGAATGGGCATTTATTATGAAATATAATCGCTACTCCTTTTGTTTTCTTAGTGGAGGATGAGAGGTAGAATTGCCTGATTCGTTTATCTAAATATTTTGGGGCGCTGTTTGTGCTAAAATGCGTCTCTTGCATTAATATAATATCAGCATGTTTCCTCTGGTAGTCAGCGAATGCCACTCTACGTTTACCCGGACTATTCATCCCTTTTACGTTATGAGATAAGATTATCAACCCCATTTTAAAGTGGTTAACCGACTTACCCTAACAATAGAGTTTATTGTGGAGTGTGAGTGTTTGAATTTTACCTGATCTTCATCTGTCCGAGTCTGGGATGGATTTGAGGTCTGTCCTTCAGCGCTTCGCGAGTCTCGTGGCCAACCGGGGAGAGGGAGGGTAGGGAGAGAAAACAAGGAAGGTAACATAAAATAAAATAACATATGAGATCCTTGTGGGGTCCAGGACCCCAAAGGATCTCTTGCCTTTGGAGGAAAGTTTGTTTCCCATGCACCGCTACCTGGTGCATGCCTAACCGAACTAAGTCGGTCCCTTCCTTCCCAAAGGTCTTTAGTGGATGCCCTGTGGCTAGCCAGGGCATTCCCTGTCGGCAACATAGCGAGGGCTGGGAACGGGAGGCTCCCCCCCTTGGCTCTGCTTAACATAAAAAGCTACTAAACACTACTAGGTAAATAACCACCGTAACTTAAGATATGCTTGAACCCAACTTGCAAAACAAAGGAAAAAGGTGTGACATCATATTTGGACAATACCCTATTGCAGACTGACATGACATAGGACTGACCCCCCTGAATTCTGCGGTTTTCTTTAACATTTTTATTGGCACCCCTGTTATTGTACTCTCCTTTAGCCCTCCTGATCCCCCGGTATCACCCTACCTCCGAGAAGCTTATTCCCCCTGTCTCTAGCTATACCTGTGAAGGTGTGTCTCCACCCTGATGCTTCGCCACTTATCTCTTAGCCGGGCCATTTCCTATTGTGTGAGTGTGCTAGGTACCTATTTGGATTGTGCCTACGTCCTGTCCCCAATCCTTCTGGGGGGATTGTTAAGGTGCCAGGTGTAAGCGTATGGGTAGGTAGGAGCGTACTACTGTTCCTGTTCTGGGATCTGTGTGTTAATGAGTCTTTATATGTTTGTGTTCATGATCAGACCTTTGTGGTACCGTGTTTATCTAAGGACTCATATATATCCTTTACTGCCTCCTTTTCATGGGAGATAATGTATTTCTACGACATCCCTATTCAGGGGCCATATGTGTCTCACATACGGTATAAATCTCCTGCACATGTAAGTCCTCCTTCGCGTCTGGTATATCCCTACAAGCATACTACATTCATCCGCAGTCCGCTGCTCATGTTCCTGGCTAGAACACTCGATATGTTGTGCATAGCTAGACCTATGATACCTCTATTATACAGACCCTGTTATTATGTCCCTTCTGAGAATATATCTATTTATACTTATTTATTTATTTGTTTATAATCCCCTGTGTATTCCGCCACCCTCTATCCCCTTTATTATATTTAGTCAGATTATTATACCCCCACTACTGTTTGAGCTCAAGCGCACTTATCATTTATATCCCTTTCAGATCGCATTCACTCTGTCCCATATCAAGCATAGCCCATACATATGTATATCCCAGCTCACAAACCGTGCAGACAGTAGTCAATAATATAGAGTCCATGGATCTAGGGGGCAGCATGGCCTCCTGAGGTTGGGGGCTGTCTCCGTTGGTCCCATGTTGTTACTCCGCTTCTTCTTTAGGTATGCGTCCATCTGGTGCAGGGGAGGGGGGGTGCCTTGTGTCCTTGGTGAAGGCCAACAATCCGTCTTGTGTCCACGGGTGCTGTGTCCTTGCTGAGTCCGATTTCCAGAATCATGTCCGGGTGTACCAAGATGGCCGCCGAAACTGGATGCAATTTTGAATAAACAAAACTTTACTCCGGCCTTTTGCGGACAAATGAACAGTCTGCTGGTATTGCCCCTTTAAGGCTTAATTGATCCATTATTGGTATCAATTAAGAGTCTTTTCTTGGGATTTTCACGCCGTTTGCCTCACTTTGCTCCAGCCTGGCTCTGGAGAGGATGTTCCAGCACCATCCAGGTCAGTGTCGTCCCCTTGCAGGCCCAGCTTGTGCAGAAATTGGCCCCTTTCTTCCAGGGTACGCAGAGTATGGGCAGCTCCATTCTTTAGGACCATCAGCCCGAAGGTAAAAACCCATCGGTACCGCACTCCCTTATCTCTTAGCAGCCTGGTTATGGGGAGGAGGGCCCTCCGTTTGGCGAGAGTAGTAGGAGCGAGATCCTGAAATATCAGGAGCTTGACCCCCTCGAACTCCACTGAACCCGATGCCCTGGATATTTGGCATACAGCCACCTTTATTTTAAAATAATGTAGGCGTGCAATAATGTCCCTTGGAGGGTCATTTGGCTGCGGTTTAGTGTAAGTCTGATTCCGGCTTATCAGGGAAAAGGCTTGTCAGCCATTTTGTTATGAACTCCTCTGGGTCTGCATATTCTTCAGGGACGCCACGCACCCTGATGTTGTTCCGACGGTCCCGAATTTCTGCATTCTCTTGTTTTCTGGATAAGTCATTTATTTGTGCCTGGAGATGAGCTGTAGTTTTGTCTTGTTTGCAGACCGCTTTGATCGTGGAGTCCAGATTTGTTTCCAGCTGGTCTGTTCTGGCGCCAATACTCTTAATATCATGCCTCAAGTCTGTGATCTCCTTATGCATATAGTCCTTCACTACGTTGCAAAATTCCCGCATTACTTTCCGTGTAATTGACTCCGTGTCTCCTGGGTCAATGTGATCTTCTGTTAGCTGCTCATCTTCCGAATCCGACCCTGCGGGTGGTGTCGGGGTTCCCGCGACATTTTTGCGCGCTGGATCAGTTTTATTAAAGTACTTGGTAAGTACTTGTGGATGTGCGGGCCGGCTTGGGTCGTGTCTGCATCTTGAGTTCTTTCCCGATTGGTATGTTTGTGGTGAGAGAGGTTTTTCTCAGTTTTTCAAGCTTTTGTGTGTCTTTTATTTGCCGAGGGGTGCGGAGCTCACACTCTAGGCTTCCATTCACCTAGCAAAGAAAGAAAAAGGTAGCGCTAATCTAAGATGGTGAAACCCGCAGCCTGTGATATAACTCTGACCCCCTGGGTCAGATGGGATACTGGAAACAAATGTTATATCTATGGAGCTGGGTACATAACACAGAAAAAGATGTAAATGTCATACAACCAGTATGGTGATGAACTCCTCTGGTGCTCTTCCAATGAATGCAGCAGTTCATGCAATAAAGATAAAGACAAACATAGCGTAATACAATCACTAGCAATACATACTAGACAAACTACAACATTAAAAAACAAACATGTGCTGAGACACAAGACAGATGAGAAATATCACATTTAATAAAACAGCATTAAAAATGAAGGTCACGTCTGCACAGCAGCCTCAGATGAAATGCCCGCTTACCAGACATACACTGATCACAATCAGTGGATAAATCTGAGAGTATCCCCTCTCATGTGAAGTACACCGCGTGTGCTGGCATCTGGCTGGAGCTCAGGGAGAATCCCTTGCCGTCTGTGACGTCACGAACCTCCGCTCCCCACGTGCACCGGCTGGTGAGTATTTTGAATGCCGCCAAGATTTCCTCAGGATGCACGTCAGGACCCACTGCCTGCTGCTCTGATGTGTTGGGGGACCAGTGCACCGACCGCCGCAACCGGAGACCGCAGGCAAGGCTTCAGATCAGGCTCAATGGCGCAGCAGGTATGGAGGCAACAACTGCACCGACGTAGACCACCCTACGCGTTTCGGAAGACTGCGCTTCCTTCCTCAGGGGTAAAAAAGTAGTTCCTATGCCCTGCAGAGTCCGCATCTAAATAGTCCCGGTTTAAAGGTACATGGACCCAATACATAGATTGCACATGCGCAGAAGCTCAAGGCTAGGATGCTTGGTCTCAGCAACACTGACAACAACATAAAATGACATATAACACATATATTATCACTAAACAATGATTATAATATTATATAAATGCTAACACTAATGAACATCCTTCTACAGTACCTAAAAATAAAACAAAAAACAAAAAGTCAGAAAATGTATATGGTTATGCATGACATGGACACATGGCAATGATGCACAATAACACTTAACCCCTTGTGGGATAAGGGACCCATTAGTTCTCTAAGAGCTGTATAATAGGGAACCAAATGGTCCACTGAGAGTCATATTAAACTCTATATCAAGTGCTTTGATATTATATCATGTATTGGACAGTGTGCAAAGGGGGCTGACATATAAGAACATTCATATATACAAATGCACTGCCTGCTATAACTACACTGACCTTCAAGTGGCTTCCAAGCGGGACGAAATGTATATTCCAAAAATAAAGAATAAAAAGAAATGTGACTACTATACATATAAAGACCATAAGGAAGTGTTATGTAATTGATATTAATAAACAATATAGACTTACAATGTGCATTATATATACATAACGTGATTTATACAGGGAAAATCCTTTAATACTAAATGATCGTGTTACCCATAGAGATTTACTACACCCTACTATGTGCTGGCCAAAAATGGAATTATTTATTAACCAAAAATGCTTTGAGGTCAAATTCGATGTTCAGGCCCATAGGGGTCAGGGTCTTAAGCTCGTATATCCAAAACGACTCTTTTCTCCCTAGGAGACTATTGATATTGCCCCCTCGCCAATTGGGTGTAAGTGCCTCTATATCCACACATTTCAGTCCCGTAGGGTCTCTGTTGTGTACTTGGAGAAAGTGATTCGATACATTGTGCGTGATTAGACCTTTCTTAATATTGTACACATGCTCGTACAAGCGGCGTTTAATAGGCCTAGTGGTCATTCCCACATACTGCAGACCGCAGGGACATTCCAACAGATAAATTACATTTGTGGTATTGCAGTTAATGTGGTGTTTGATATTATAGATCTTGGATGTAACTTTGGAGGTAAATTTCGTACTTTTGATGCTATACTTACATGCTGTGCATGTGTTGCAAATGAAATAACCATTGAGGCCGAAATTGCTAGAAGTTTTATTGCTACGTAGCAGGGGACAACTGGGTGCTAGACTGCGTCCAAGATTTGGAGCTTTGGTAAACACTATGCTTGGCCTCTTCGGTAGTATAGTAGACAAGTCTCTGTCCTTCAAAAGTATAGGCCAGTGTTTATTTAGAATTTTTTTAATATTTGGGGCCATTGAATTATACTGTGTAATAAAGGATAATTTTGGACCTGTGTTGTTTTTCTTTTTATATTCAAGCAATGTGTCCCTGTCTAGCAATTCGACCTCAGATAAAGTCTGTTCTAATCGATTTAACGGATAATTACGATTAACAAATTTTTCTTTTAGCTCTTGTGCTTGTGTGTGGAATGTGCTGATTTTGGAACTATTTCGTTTCAACCTTATAAATTGACCCTTGGGTATGTTATTGATCCACGCAGGGTTGTGATGGCTGCTTGCGTGCAAATAATTGTTAGCCTGTACAGTTTTAAAAAAAGTTTTGGTGTGCATGCTGTTGTTCTCTATATATATACATAAATCAAGGAACTCAATGGACGTGTTACTGGATGTGAACGTGAATTTAAGATTGAGTGAATTATTGTTCATATAATCTTGAAATAAAATTAAATCTGAAGGAGTGCCTGACCAAATAAAGAAAATGTCATCGATGTTTTATTTTTAGGTACTGTAGAAGGATGTTCATTAGTGTTAGCATTTATATAATATTATAATCATTGTTTAGTGATAATATATGTGTTATATGTCATTTTATGTTGTTGTCAGTGTTGCTGAGACCAAGCATCCTAGCCTTGAGCTTCTGCGCATGTGCAATCTATGTATTGGGTCCATGTACCTTTAAACCGGGACTATTTAGATGCGGACTCTGCAGGGCATAGGAACTACTTTTTTACCCCTGAGGAAGGAAGCGCAGTCTTCCGAAACGCGTAGGGTGGTCTACGTCGGTGCAGTTGTTGCCTCCATACCTGCTGCGCCATTGAGCCTGATCTGAAGCCTTGCCTGCGGTCTCCGGTTGCGGCGGTCGGTGCACTGGTCCCCCAACACATCAGAGCAGCAGGCAGTGGGTCCTGACATGCATCCTGAGGAAATCTTGGCGGCATTCAAAATACTCACCAGCCGGTGCACGTGGGGAGCGGAGGTTCGTGACGTCACAGACGGCAAGGGATTCTCCCTGAGCTCCAGCCAGATGCCAGCACACGCGGTGTACTTCACATGAGAGGGGATACTCTCAGATTTATCCACTGATTGTGATCAGTGTATGTCTGGTAAGCGGGCATTTCATCTGAGGCTGCTGTGCAGACGTGACCTTCATTTTTAATGCTGTTTTATTAAATGTGATATTTCTCATCTGTCTTGTGTCTCAGCACATGTTTGTTTTTTAATGTTGTAGTTTGTCTAGTATGTATTGCTAGTGATTGTATTACGCTATGTTTGTCTTTATCTTTATTGCATGAACTGCTGCATTCATTGGAAGAGCACCAGAGGAGTTCATCACCATACTGGTTGTATGACAGTTCCATTCACCTAGACCTCGCGCATGCGCCTCTCTGCTATATTCTGATGTGAATACTAGATTGACCTGGTTGTTGTTGATATATTTGTTTAATTCTTTTAATGTTTCTTCATTCCCTTTCCATATAAATAATACATCATCTATGTAGCGGTGCCAGGAGACCAAGTTTGCCCCAAACTGATGTTCTGACCAGATGTTATTGTCTTCCCAGTTGGCCATAAAAATGTTGGCAAAACTGGGTGCAAACTTGGCCCCCATAGCGGTTCCACATAGCTGAAGATATATTTCTTCATTAAACCAAAAAATGTTGTGTCGCAAAATGAAATTTATACAGTCTAAGATAAATGTACGCTGCTCCACTAAAATATTTCTATCTTTTGAGATGATGCTGTCAATAGCCTCTATGCCATCCGTATGTTGTACACAGGTGTATAGGGATTTGACATCACATGTGGCTAGTATGAGGTTTTCCTGACATTCTATTTCGCCCAATGTGTTGAGGACTTGCATAGTGTCTTTTAAGTAAGATCTTCCATTAGTGGCATACTTTTGGAGAAAGACATCCAAATATTCAGTTAAGTTTTGTGTGAGGGAGCCGATACCAGATATGATTGGTTTTCCTGGAGGTGCTTCTAAACATTTATGTATCTTGGGTAAGAAATAGAAGATGGGTAAAATGGGTTTTTCTTGGTGTATGTAACCCCATTCTTTCTTATTCAGTATCCCCAAAGTTTTACCCCTATCAAGAATTGTGTCAAGTTCCTGTTTATGTTGTTGAGTCGGGTCTCTATTTAGTTTTTGGTAGGTCTTTTCATCTCCCAAAATTCGTCCTGCCTCTTGTAAGTAGTACTCCGTGTCCATCACTACCACACCTCCACCTTTATAGGCTGGCTTGATAGTGATGGATCTGTCTTCCGTTAGTGTTTTAAGAGCCTCCTTTTCTTCCTTACTGAGGTTATCCCTAGGGTGTTTCCTATTCTCTGCTAGTTTTTCTAGGTCCTCCGATACTAGTTGGTGGTACACCTCCAGGTGATGTCCCTTGCTGTTACTTGGGTAGAATTTGGACTTTTCCTGTAATTCAGAGTGTGGGAAATTATTAGCTGGGTCGTCTGTTTGTGATATCATTAGACTTGCCCCTAGTGTCTCTCTGCTCTGGGCATTTTTATTGAGGAAGAAACGCTTCATGGTCAATTCTCTCAGAAACGTATTAGCTTATTAGCATCCAGAAACATATTGAAACCACTGGCTTTCGTAGATGGGGCAAAATTGAGGCCTCTAGCTATCAAGCTTAGTTGTTTTCCAGTGAGTGTGGTTTTGTTAATATTAAACACTCCCCATTTTTTGTTTTAATGAAGAAATATACCTTCAGCTATGTGGCACCGCTATGGGGACCAAGTTTGCAACCAGTTTTGCCAACATTTTTATGGCCAACTGGGAAGACAATAACATCTGGTCAGAACATCAGTTTGGGGCAAACTTGGTCTCCTGGCACCGCTATATAGATGATGTATTATTTATATGGAAAGGGAATGAAGAAACATTAAAAGAATTAAACAAATATATCAACAACAACCAGGCCAATCTAGTATTCACATCAGAATATAACAGAGAAGCTATAAATTTCATTGACCTTACCATATATGTCGAAAATAAAGAAATTAAAACTAAAACTTTTTTTAAACATACAGATGCGAATAACTTTTTATTAACTTCAAGTTGCCATCACCCGAGATGGCTTAATAATATCCCCTTATGCCAATTTAGGAGGATAAAGAGAAACTGTACAGACATGTCGGTTTTTAAAGAACAAACGCATAAACTAAAAGATAGATTTTTAGAACGAGGCTATAAGCCACAACTGATAAATGCAGCAATAGATAAAACCAATCTGATCCCAAGAGAGGATCTGATTAAACCATCAACGAAAAGAAAAGATACTACTTACACGTCAGCGTTTATTACTACATATAGTACAGATGACGTCAAGGTGAAAGACATTATACAAAAACATTGGCATGTAGTACAGTTAGATCCCATTCTTAAGGGACATATCCCCCCAGTACCAAAGGTTATCTATAGAAAAGCACCCTGCATTAAGTCAAAGCTGGCACCCAGTACTTTTAGGAGAGAAATAGTAAGTAACACCAAAAATTGGCTACCTCCCCCAATTGGCTTTTTTAATTGTATTAGCTGTAAAGCGTGCAAACAAACAATGAAAGGAGACAAAGCGGCTTTCAGCTATAACGTAACTAAAGAAGAATTTAAAATTAAAAACGCGATTAGCTGCCACACAGACTTTGTTGTATACCTGCTTGCTTGCCCATGTGGTCTCCAATATGTGGGACACACCTCAAGACCTCTGAGAGTGCGCATTTTGGAGCACATGGGCAACATACGCAAGCAGGTGTTAACACATAGTGTCTCAAGACATTTTAGTTTATTTCACGAAGGAGACCCGGAGAGTCTCAGATTTAAAGGGAAAGAGAGAGTAGATCCACATTGGAGAGGCGGAGACAGATTCCAGAGATTATGTCAAAGAGAAACGTACTGGATCTATAAACTTAAAACCTTGACCCCCAGAGGTATGAATATAGATATAGATCTGGGGGCTTTTATATAGTTTCCAGTACTCTTCGCCTCACAGCAACCCTCTACAGCTACCCTCCCCCGCTTTTTTCTTTTTTCTTTATCCAGACATCATTATTGTCTAATTATCCCATCAACCCCAACATAAATGGTTGGGATTTCCTACATATGTTTATAATACATATTGGAGTATGTCCATACATGTCTATTTATCCCTTCCTTTTCTGATTCTTTTCAGATTCAGGGCCATACCGAAAATCATATACAAATGGCCATAAAGTTTTTCTGTATGCTCTGATAACTAAAGTGTTACTTCTGAACACGTTTATATATCATTTATGTTTTTTGTATAACTCTATATATATTTTTATTTTCTATTTTTTATTTTCTATTGTCTAAACGGCACTATATTCTGCCTGTTTATTGTCTAAATGGCACTATATTCTGCCTGTTTATTGTCTAAATGGCACTATATTCTGCCTGATTATTTTAAATGCACAGAATAATATATACACACTTTTGTAGGACTCACACAGAGACACCCACTTTATTTATTGCAATATGTCAGTATTACGTTTGGCATATACCTTAAAAATCATTGAACATGAATATCACAATTGTAAGCTTTCACTTTTGAATGTGTGTCTAAATAGGGACACACTCATATATTTATTCACTCAGCCGTCACAATTATATGTACATGTCACACTTCCTATAAGTCACATTATGACCTATTACCAGTTCTTTGCGAAATTTGCACTTCTGTACAGATGTTTGATATTCTGATAGTGTTAACATTGTTTATACTATGCCTCCCAGCACCAATATATATTGTTATACTTATTCCCCCATTGGGACATCATTATATGTCCCTTTATTTATTTATTTATGCACACATATCTGCACTTATACAGTGCACTCACAATGAAGTTTTTATCCCCAAAGACCTGTGTGCGTAGTACCTATGAGTCACAACTTTCCAATCAAGATCAATTACGCTGACAAGATAGGGGATTGGCTGCCAGTAGCATATATACCGGTATTAGCCTTATCCCACCATCTACGGAGGCAGAGGAAGCCCGCAAAGGGGCGAAACGCGTTGCTCTTTCTTGTCAGCAATTTTGGACATCCCCAGCCACCGTCGAGGAGTAGGACAACAGGAACACAGGACCATATCCGGACGCGGAGGCAGTAAGCTGTGTGCCTCGAGCCCTACGATTAACCATCCTAAAGACTGGCTGCATTCTTTTATTTGTTCTATATTTGTTTTATATTTGCTTTTTACCTTTTCTGTTTCATTTTTAATGTTAAATAAAAGACAGGTACTCTTTATCTGAGACTGTACCCTGTCTCATTACTAAAGGGGAGGAGCGTCCAGCCACTCTCCCCATACCTGGAAACCAACATTGAAGTTTTAAAAGATACCCAAATGTGTGCTTACTCACACAAGGCCGTGTGTGTATCATTTTCTATACTTATTATTACCCACTATCTATACGTGCCCATAAGACACTGAATGCGGTCACCCTACATGGGATAAAGAAAAGACACCTCCCCCACAAGTTGCACTCACACTTGTCCGTGTGAGTGACTGCATTTATTTGCTGCTTTATTTGCTGCTTTATTTTATATCTCAGCTGGACACTCAATACCAATATTATCATTTGCATTGTCTCTTCAATACTGTTCATATATATATATATATATATATATCTGTTTGCCTCGAGGGTAACGTCTGAAGAGAAAGTCGTCGGCGAACCTAAGAATATACCTGGACCTGAGAAGAAAGAAAAACACCATAACAGAGAAAAAGGAAAGAGAGGAAAAGAAAAAAAGAAGACCACAAAGAACCCTTGATGTGATAGCATTTACACGAGGCCGTGTAAGTGTGTTTCCATTTTTTATTACCCCCACCACCATTAATTAGAGGTTATATACATTACAATACTATCCCTCTACCTGTGCTCCCCCTTTCTTTCTGTATCCCTGTATCAACAAGGATCCTGGATAGATCCTATTGGGGTCAGAGCCATAGGAGAGACGACGACACTGAGGGGACCCTTGTACAACAATTTCAAGGTTGTAAACTATTTATTGTATTTACCCCATTTAATATACTCTTCGGAGGGAGCGCCCAGGCTTTCCCTGTTCTACTGCAGCATTTCAACCTTAAAATACAACAAAAGAAACGGCAATGCCCACTACATATCCTGTGATGACCTACGAGGACAGTGCACCATTCTTAAAGGTGGCATATGGTTCCGTAAGGGTGTTAACAGGTGTGGTGAGCGAGACTCTTCTTTGCTAGAGTCCCAAGTTGCTTATATACTGTACCACCCCAAACGCACCATGTGACACGTGTGCATAAAAAGGAGCACACCTGAGATACCTGGGAAATGTAAGCCTTTAAAATATACTTTGTATATCCAAACACCCACCCCCTATATTTAAGGTTCTGTTCGAACAGTTAATTGAAGTGAACCTTAGTGTCTAAAAACGGAATTCAATGATTTTGCAGGTTTGCAAAGAAATAGAATTTTTTTGCGAAAACGTGAGAGACGAACTTTGACACATTCGTCCATCATTACTTATTTCACCTGTACACTTTTTTTTAATGTATACAAATTAAAAAATGTATAGGCTGATTTATTTTATTTTTATTTAAAAAAATGTGAGAATAATTGAAAAATGGATGGAAAAAAAAACCTGTGAAAAATAAACCTTAAAGAAAATAAAAAAACAGTGTGGGAGCATTTTCACCCCGAAAGAAGTGAATATAGTTTGCATGGAAAAAATGGCCAATTTAACTTTAATTTATTTACACTAAAATGACTGTGAAAATTACAATAATACCTCTAGATAGACCATTTGATGTCAACACTTTTGTCCATGAACTGGGAGCATACTGTACACTCCTTAACTCGGAACAGGATCAAAGAAGAAAAGACGGTGTAAAACAGCGCTAAAAATTAATAATAGATAAATGTTGAAATAACAAAATAGGCAGCCTGGCAAATACTGACGGTACAGTCAGAAATTGGGTTACAGAAAAAAGAAAGAATTGCCGGCGCCAAAACAGTCCATTAAATGATTGCAATAGAAACCAAACCGTCTTTTGAAAAGTCCCAAAAATGTCCTTGGATATGCAGGCAGTGAAGGGATCAACGGGCGGCTCACACCATATAATAGTGCAATATGTGAAAAGAAGGAAAACAGTTTATGGTGCAGTACGCCAAAATGTTGACATAAAACCATGACAAACATACACACAACAGACAAATCACACAGTGACAACAAACACTAGCAAGGCTGTTATCCTAATAAAAAGCTATTTAATTACAACAAAATAATAAGTTCCGGAGGGTGCAGCACTGGAGTCCAGGGGGGTAAAATTAAAACCCTACTTACAGGACATAAAACGTTAATAGGCAGTCTGGCTGAAGATCGCACCTGTGCTCTTCAAAGCTGATGGCCGTGGCTTCTTCCAGGAGTTTCCTCTTGGTGGGGGTGGATGGTGAGTAGAACGAAAGCCGGGACTTCCGGGTGGATGTGACGTCACACGCCGCGGTGTACCGAGATCAACTCTCCTCTCTCTTCTCCTTTCCCCTTGCAGCCTGCACGACTGCCAGCCAATACCCAACAACTGCTGACCAGTAACCTCCACAACGACAGCTCCACAGGGACAACCCCTGAAGAAGTGCGCGCATGTGCATGAAACGCGTTGGGAGATCATTCCGTTTTTAGAGCTGTCGTTTTGAAGAGCACCGGTGCGATCTTCAGCCTTACTGCCTATTAACGTTTTATGTCCTGTAAGTAGGGTTTTAATTTTACCCCATGGACTCCAGTGCTGCACCCTCCGGAACTTATTATTTTGTTGTAATTAAATAGCTTTTTATTAGGATAACAGCCTTGCTAGTGTTTGTTGTCACTGTGTGATTTGTCTGTTGTGTGTATGTTTGTCGTGGTTTTATGTCAACATTTTGGCGTACTGCACCATAATCTGTTTTTCTTCTTTTCACATATTGCACTATTATATGGTGTGAGCCACCCGTTGATCCCTTCACTGCCTGCATATCCAAGGACATTATTGGGACTTTTCAAAAGACTGTTTGGTTTCTATTGCAATCATTTAATGGACTGTTTTGGCGCTGGCAATTCTTTATTTTTTCGGAACAGGATCAAAATACCACCTTCTTTAGCTGCTTAATTCTTAACTATAATTCCCAGTGTAAATCTGGGAAACAATCAGTTAGCATGAAAGTAAAGTATTGCTGCTACGGTACATCTTGCAGTGACCTGTTCCCAACCTTCACAATTAATGTGCTTGTACAATAAGGTCTATAGCCTGGGCACTACCCAAAGTAACTATGTGATGTATTGATGGGTGCTTTCCATACTAAGCTTACCATGTCTGTGTAACACTCGTGCTGCCCGCAAACATGACAAGACCCCGGTACTGAGGTGGAGAAGGGAGAGCCCACATACCAGCAGCAACGGGTCATGGCCGGAGTGTGGTATTGAGCGTAGACGGGTCTTTGGCTGTAGAGAAAGGTTAGTCTGGTTCTTGCTGGATCCTGGGTTCCAGAGGAAAGCGTAGTCGAGTCCGTAAGCCAATGGTCTGGGAGTAGAGAGAGCCGCGTAGTGAGTGTCCTTTTGCAGAGTCCAAGGAGTAGAGAGGGAAGTGTAGTTGAGTGTCCGCTAGCCGAGTCCTAGGAGAAGAGAGGTAAGCGTAGTCGAGTCCGAAGCCAGGGGTCAAGATCCAGAGAGGGTACATAGCCAGGCCAGGTCAGGAACAAGGAGACTGGAAACACAAGGGAGAGCAAAGCACAAAACCAGACAGCACGAAGTTACAGATGATTATGCTGAGCACTGACTGGATGTGGGGACAGGAACTAAATACAGAGGAAAGGCCACTGGGAAGGGAGGAGTGGGGGAGCATTCCCAGAACTTCAGGGATAGGGAGAAGAGCCAAGGGGAAGGATTAGGGGTGGTTGCGCTGCTTGCGTGCGTTGCGCGGCATCCCACGATGGCTGGGGGTGGGGACAGACGCAGGAGACTGCCCACAAGAAGCGCGGGTCCGCGCGCACCCTTTAACGCTGTGAAGCCCAAGCAAGACCCAGCCCAGCACGGGAAAGGAAGAAGGGCCAGCCCGCGTCGGAGCAGGAGGGAGAGCTGGAGCAGCGGCGGCTGCGAGGACCGGGGTAAGTGAGGAGGGGGCATGTTGTGCAGGACGTGCCCCCGGATCCCTTACAGTCTGCTACTTTGACCTTAACAGATTGAAATACATTATTCAGTACCTCATTTAAAGCCACTTGTATATCCTTACCTAGCAGTAACACGTCTTACCAACACTCTGAGGATCACTTTTTCACATCCTTGTGATCAGTATATCAGCTTCCAAAGATTGGTTTAGCTGTGGAAACTTACCAAAATGAAAAGCAGCAGTGGCAAAACACATCTGCCACCTAGTGGCTACTTGCAGATGTGCCCAACCAACAACAGCAGGGTTTCTATCACCTATATGCAACCCCAGATCAGGTCCCTAAGCCTTAATAAGCATCCTCATTATTTTAGACACCCTTGTGAGAATTGATAGATCCATTACTTCATCTCTCAATTTGGGAAAGTGGCAGGGAGGATTTTTCAGCCCCTCTAGAATGTTCGTGGGCACCAACCTTCAACGTGCCAGTTCACAAGGGCTATTTAACCCTTTATCCAGCTTCCTCATGTTAAAGCTGAGCACCTTATTTCCTTATCATTCTCGTTTGTACTACTTTTTGTTATACTTATGATTTTTAAGATTAATAAGCAAAGGGGTCAGTTGTTATTTCCATCAGACAGGACTTGTATATTCACAAAGAGTACACGTAAGACCCTTCACTTTTGACACCTGTGTAAATTTTCTTATCCGGGCAAAAATGTATAAATTTAAATATTCCAGTTTACCCTTTTGTGAGAGATTTTCTTTCATCATTTAATAAGACTGATCTTCCTCTCTGACATGCGTTTCTATTAACCTGAAAGCTCTCAAAAAGGCCACTCAACATGGAGTGTTATCTAAATGTAAATTATTTGGTATTCTAGAACACATTTATATTCATTCATCAAGAGACATACTTGTAATAATTCCATCAAGTCAAGATTTTTTTGGATAAAACAATGTAATATCTGCAGGACTCACAAGCGTAAAAAAAAAAAACAAAGTCAGCAAACAAGTTGTGAGGATTTTATGAGCTTTACTTACAATATTCTCAGATAAAGTTTGCTTAGGTCAGTACAAACTGAGCTCTTTTATTTCACCCGTATCATGTTGAATGGAATTGCTTTGTAACCTACCAAAATGTAAGATGAGGTGAAAAGATTACATTCATAAACCTGATATATCCAGCTGGAAAAACTTACGGATGTACAGTATATGGTTAAAAGCTATCATGTACAAGTGATACTTATAGATTGTAAAGGATGACATAACAGTATTACTGAAATATTTGGTAATACACAGATTATTGTGTCTTTTTAGAATGTAGGGGGTGAACATTAACCTTGAAATGCCACGAATGGAACCCTGCCAAAAGCTGTACAGTTTGCTGAAGACTTCTCCAATAGTGAATAGTTAAAATAAAAGTGAATAGTAAGAGCAAGTCAACATCTAAGGATCTTGACTTAAATAGGAAAGTATTGCTCTAACAGATTGGTGACAACTCATTTTCCTGTGCAGGGGCTGACTGGCATATTTTTAACTGGAGGGCAAATGTATCCTACCGGGCCAGATATTAGACAGCACGTGGGCCCTTACACAAATCTTTTGTGTATGTAGTCACCATAAACAAAAGCACACGCAAACAGCTGATACATTCACTACATACGAGCAAACACCCATATAATATTCACACGCCACACACTTTCCACTTACACATACCTAATGCACTTCCCTTAAATACATATTGTCCTGCAAGCACTCACTAAAAAGTACAGACACACAGACCGACAAGCACAGCACTCATAGATACGGATCTGCGCACACTGTCATGGTGATCTGAGTAGAGAGTCAAAAACAGAGAAGAGTCTGCGTGAGTTGGATGTGTGAGTGTTGATTATTGACCAAAAGTAGGCTTGTCTAGATTGGGAGAGGTTAGAGAATTTGGAATTACCCAGTATACCGAGGCTGCTAACAGGTAGTGCACACACTTTATGGCAACTTGATTGAAGAGAGACCCAGCAATGATTAATGTAACAATAAGCCTCCGGTATTGAAAACAGGGAGTTGGGTAATAGTAAGCCGGATAGAGGTACAGGGGGACACCTCCCTAAGGGGCGCCCCCAAGTAAATCACAGCCCGGCACTAACCGCCTCAATAATCTCCCTGAAATACCGCGTGGAGGTTAGGAGTACTCACGAAAAAGCCGTCCCTGTTGGTGCAGGGAATTCTGCAGCGGCTTCCTCCTCTGGTGTAGCTGGCGTCAGCGTGCTCCTCCGGAAATGATGACACAGGAAGAAGGGGGTAGGATGGTCCGTGGTTCACAGCAACTTCAGCAGCCAACGCATGGATGTCTAAAAAAACTTTATTGATCGCTAGCAGCAAACATCAGGCAACCACTCTAACATGTTTCGTCCAGGCCTTTAAGGTGAATCTTGATACTGAAAATGCTTTATAAGTACTGAAAAGATTTTATAAGTACTAGATATATGAAATCCTTTGTTATACATCTGTATACTTCCATTAATTGATACAGCTTTATATAATGATAATAATGATGCTGGTAACTTAAAACATCAGTAGTTGTGTTTTTAAATTTATCCATTACTGTATATGTTCTGTTTTGTTTTTAAGATTTTTCATGTGTATGTTGTAAATACCTTGTTGTGCAGCCATTGCTAAGGGGACTGTTGTGGAGATAGTTATCCACTTTAATGATTAATCTACCACAGGTGAGGTTTAAATACGTTCCATGTTTCTATTGGTGGCATACACTCACCGCTCCCTATATCTATTTGGCTGCCATACACTATCAGCACTCTTTGAAAAAGTCCATAGCCTGGACGAAACATGTTAGAGTGGTTGCCTGATGTTTGCTGCTAGCGATCAATAAAGTTTTTTTTAGACATCCATGCGTTGGCTGCTGAAGTTGCTGTGAACCACGGACCATCCTACCCCCTTCTAGATTGGGAGAGGGCAGAATTGAAAAAGGATACATTTGTAGTGAAGGAAGTCTGCAAGAGTATGAGATTTCCTCCAGAGGCATTCAGAGGAACGAGCGCAGGAATGCAGCGTGTGTGCATGGCAGTTTAGCCAGGGTCTGGGACTAGAAGGGCGAGAGTGGGAGATAAAAAGAGGGGCATGTTGGTGAAGAGAGGTGGATAAGGCAGCGTTGTAGCTCCTGACAAGGATGCTAGTGTCTGTAGCAGGGCTGAGAGAGGAGAAGGAGGAGCGCAAAGTGGAGTCAAGAGCCGGGAGGTTAATGGAACACAGGTTTCTGCAGAAATGAGGGGTAGATGGAGGTGGGAAGGGGAGAAGTGAGAGAGATAAAACGAGTTAAGATAATGGTCAGAGAGAGGAAAGGGGGAAATGGAGAAGTCAGAGAGGAAAAAGTTTTTTTTTAGTGAAAACCAACTCCAGGTAGTGGCCATCCTATTGGTGAATTTAACTATTTTATGTATTTAAGTTAAGTTTACGTTTGTTGTGATTACGTTTTTGTTTGGTTAAGGATGGATTGAATGTGTATTTGAGACACATCCAGACTATTACACTAGTTCAAGTGCTTTTATTTACCACTTTGTATACTGTAGGTACTGTAATTGTAGCACAGTATTTAAGATAATGGGGAAAGAAGATCCAGGCCCATAAAACAGCAAGAAACCTTAAGCGCAAACTCTCTAAGGAACAAATAATAATATAGTGAGTGAAAGTGCAAAGTGAATTAATGCAAAATTGACTCACTCTGTGGTAGGAGGATAGTGATCAGATACACTGACATCACATTAGCACCATTACAAATATATAGCAAACAGGTATAACTAATAATGACAGAATTGTAATGTATGTGTGTAATATAATTGGCAGATTTAAAGTGTATGTGTGACATATGAGACCAAGGGGACAATGCTTTAGATGTTCCCTAGTGCAAATTGGTTTTCATAACAAAACCATAAAGATTAAAGGGGGAAAAAAAGGTTAAAAATAGCTTTATGACTCAGACTTTGGTCACTCATTATGATTCATAACACAGCTTATTATTTTTTTATCTTTGGATGACAGTTCATAATATTACTTGTAATGGAACCAAAAATAAAAGTGCTGACACTAGCCAGCGGGTGACATAAAAGTACTGTATGAATCACTGAACAATAATTACATGTTTCTGTAACCCATAATTGAAACCCATAAGTCAAACTCATTCTACAGTACTTTATCACATAATCACATATGATGTTCCCCACCTCATCCAATATCTAACATATACAGTACCAAAGGAAAAAACCCTGAAATGTGTCTTAATTGTGATGTTGTGTGGCATTAAAAGCACTTAATTGTGATGTTGTGTGGCATTAGAAGCACTTAATTGTGATGTTGTGTGGCATTAAAAGCACTTAATTGTGATGTTGTGTGGCATTAGACGCTCTTAATTGTGATGTTGTGTGGCATTAGATGTCCTTAATTGTGATGTTGTGTGGCATTAGAAGCACTTTATTGTGATGTTGTGTGGCATTAGAAGCACTGAAGTGATGACCCGTTTATTATTAATTTCACTCTCACGTGATATTATTTTTATGGAAACATTGTGGCACCATCATACGTCAACCACTGACTAGTCCTCATAATATTTTATCATATGTATTTTTTTTAATTTGGACAAGAAAAGCTCAGGGCAAATCTTAGCCACAAACCAGAATTATTGTACCTTTGTGGTACGAGTAGCTTTCCATTGCCTACACTCAGTGCGCCTCTCCCCTTGTTAATACAACATCTGGAGCCAATCCAGTCACTTTTACTTTGTAGCTTTGCTATTAAGCACCTGTGCTTAATCTCTGAGTGCACTTTTACACATTTGGACACATCTTGTCTCTGTGTCCCTCTATCATCTGTCTATTTTAGTTTTTGGTCCATTATACCTCATTAAATTGTTTTACACCTGTTCAATCACAACTCTCATTATCCTGTGTCTGGGACATTCACTGTTTTACACTACCTGTGTAAGGTTTTACAGTGCACCTGTTATGGGTGCTCACTACAAACAGGACTTAGACCATGTGGCTGAGGTGGGGATGTATATAACCGTCGTCCCACAACCACGGGGCCAGGTCCGGATTGCAGAGTCAGGGTTGTGCAAACCGGGTCAGGGTAGGAGAGTTAATGATAGTCGTAGTACTTGCTGTGGAGAGAGACGAGTGGGTTGGAGAGAGAAGAGTGGTCGTAATCTGTAGCCGAGGTCAAAGAGAGGAGAGAGCAGGTGTCCAGAAGCAAGTCGAGGTCCAGAGATAGAGAAGAGTGAAGTCCAGGTACAAGCAGGGTCACAACAAAGGGTCAGGCAAGGCACAGGTACAGGCAAGAATTCTGGATGCAGTAAGCACGGCACATAAACAACAGTTTATGCTCAGCAACAAGCAGAGGGCGGATTGGATATAAGGGGCAGGAGCCAATGGAAAAGCAGCAGTGGGAGTGGTCTCAGATGTAAGCTTAGAGCTGATAGGAGGTAGCTAATTGAGAGTCAGGTGTGACACAGCTGAGGGCAGTCCTGACATTAGCTGCCGCGCGGCGTGCACGCGTTGGAGGAGCGTGGCGAGCGGATTGCCACCAGGATTGATCACCCTGATGACGTCACGGATGCGAGTCTGCATGAGCTGCCTCTTGCTGCAGCATGCACATGCAGACGGGGGTCCACGCGGGTCCCTGGGTTGGTTGCCTGACGCATCCGAGGGGCAGGACTTAGCCGCAGACCTGACAGCACCATCCACTTTTTACTCTCACTTAGAACTTAGCCTCTTCACTTTGGTCTCCATACAGATTAGTGAGTGATGGGGCTTCCAGTCCACCTGGGGTAACCAGGCTATATAATAAAGGTTAAGCCCTCTGGTTACCCCTTTACCCGTGCGGTCCCTGGTAGCTCCATAAGCCGGGGACCAGGGATAATACATGTGGAAAAAAAGTGACCCCTGCTTTTATCTGTTTTCATGTTCCCTTAGCCCTAGAACTGTGAAATTTCTTATGTGTCAGTTTTAGGTGGGATATTTGGGTGGAAATGCACTCCTTTTGTTTGCAGGAGTTCGGGGGAAAAACTTACTGGTAATCGTTTAATTCTCCCCGGCGAGCAGGCATGATTCGCCGGTACGCGGGGTGAATTACACCGAGGCTACCCAGTGTCCCCCAGACTCCTGGATTTTGAGCCCAAATATCCCCAATAAATTTCCCATATAAATATAAGGTTCCCCAAAGTATATTCTTTATTAAAGTGTACTTTATAATGTGTTTTACATTTACTATAAGGCTGTATGCAGTCCGCCAGGGCATATATTTAAGGTGCCAGTAAGTCTGCATAGAGTCCGTAGTTCAAAGGGGAGATGGAATGTTGAGAGTTGTCTGGGTGCTAAGTGGATGGGGAGGGTAAAGTACTGAGTCCAGAGAACAGAGACACCCAGCGTGGAGAATCCTCTGGTCTGTCAGACTTAGTGGAGATTGCCCAGTAGGTGGCAATAGGTTGACCATGGGAAGCAGCAGAATGTTGGCGCGTTTCCCATTAGTCGATTCATACGTTCCACCCAATGGGCATCCCGAGGCGACTTGACACGCCCTCTCCTCTGACGTCAGCCAAGAGACGAGCCCCTGTTTCTATTGGCTAGTGCGATAGGATTCCCACGCTCTGATTGGTTGCTCCTCCTACCTCAATGCTAAGGATAGCTTAGCAGAGGGTATGTAAGGAGATGGCAGAGGCAGTGAACGAGACGATTTTGTGGCTTGAGTCGATGAAACTAGGACGTGCTTTTCAAAGTTGCTCTGTCCCAAATAGCAGAGCAACCGGTTTCATTTTGAAGCTAGGAAAGTCTGCCCTGCAGAGACTAAGTCAGACGAGAGGACCAAGTTCTCATCTGAGAACGTAGCGGTCGCGGTCTGGAGTTCCTGCCGAAAACAGTTCCAGGAGTATCAGGACTAGGGGCTCTATGCACAGGCGGCTGGCGATAAGCCACTTTTCGGCACCTTTCGGCACTTTTTAAATCGGCTGTATTCTAGTAGCCCCGATCATGTTTTCGGTGCTTATCGGTGGTGATCGGCACTCTCGAAAAGCCATTTTTTCGGCAAATCGTCCCGCCAACTCAAAGTTGGCGGGTCGGTGGGGAGAAGCATCAGCAAGGGCAACACAGAAAAAATCAGGCCTTTTTCCTGTCTGTGAAATATGCCAGGGGTCTCCGAAGCTGATACCAGCACCGGAGCCCCCCGGCATGCATCCGAGGCAGGAAAAATGCCTGTAAAGCCCACTTCATTATCTTAGCGGCTAACCGCAAAGGCAATGAAGGGGTTAACCCACCGTGCCAGCTTTATTGTGGGTAGCGGGGGTGGGTGAAGGGGGTATTTGGCCCTTGTTGTTTGTTTAGGGCTTGCGGAGGGGTTGCGGGTGCACTTAACCCCTTCATGACCGTAACAGTTAATACCGCTACGGTCATGAAGGGGTTAAGGCCTCCCGCTACCCACCCGCAAGCCCTAAACAACCACAGTTGGGGCTAATACCCCCTTCACATACACCCGCTACCCACAATAAAACAAAATCACACACAACAGCCCCACACTAAATAAATAAATAAATATATCTAAATAAATAAATATATATATATATATATATATATATATATATATATATATATATATATATATATATATGTTACCCAAACAACCCCTATACCCCCCTTACATACACATATATGCACATCAATGATACTATTGGCCGGCGGGGGCCCTCGGGTGTTACCCGCAGGCCTGCAGGACCAATTATGTGCCCCACCCAAATTAATGTAAAAACACATACATACTTATAAATAAATAACCCCCCGCCCCCTTAACACATACAGTATAGTAATGGGCACAATTAATATTATCCACAAATGGATAATAGTGAATGTGCCCATTTTAAATACATAAACACCAATCAATACATTAAATACATATAGCACTCACCCATGTCCGACTGCCACGATGAAGGCCATCCTCATATTCATTCTGTTCATGCCCCCTCTGCTGCTGCAAAACAGACACAAGAATGAAAACATCCAATGTAATGTCCCCTAACCCCTTAATCACCGTAGCGGTTATTAACCGCTACAGTCATTAAGGGGTTAACCCACCCTCACCCACCACTCGGGAGGCCTACATACCCTCCCACACTAACCCCCCACCCCGTGAGGCCTAACCACCCTCACCCACTACCCACAAGGGAGGCCTACCCACATACCCTTGGGGCCAATACCCCCTCCCCCCACCCCCAGTACCCACAATAAAAACAATACACTGCCCCACAATAAGCATCATTCTATTTATTAAATACATTAACCACCCCCTGTGCCCCCCCATAATACATGATTTATTCTTTTACATACAGGGTTCATACCCCAGCCCCACGTGAGTAACCGACGGGCTGGCGGGTCACCTGACAGACCTACAGGGTACCAGCAATTTGTTTCACACAGGTTCTGGAGGCCTGTTGGTGGGTCCCGCCAAGCGCCATGGCCCCCAGGTGGTCTCCTTGGGTCACCGTGGGCCACAATTGGGTCCCCACGGTAGGCCCGCGGATGTCTGGGAGCCCCGGGTCAGACCCACTGTTGTCTGCGGGGCCTTGGGTGGTTCTCACGGGGGTCTGGGGAACTCACGAGTGCTCACTACGGGTCCGCGGTGCCCCCACAGATGTGGGACCACCGGTTCATCCCCACACCTACGGGTCCAAGGTGCCCCCACGGATGTGGGACCACCGGTTCTTCCCCGCAGACTACGGGTCCGCGGTGCCCCCACAGATGTGGGACCACTGCTTCATCCCCGCAGGTGTCACCAGTGGAACCACCAGCCTGATACCCGTGAGATACCCGAGGATACCGCAGGTGGTCTCCAGAGGTCTCACGCAGAACCAAGGAACCAACCCTGAATGTAAAAAAAATAAACCTGGCCTATACATTCAATACATAACCCCCCCCCCCAACACCTACAGTACAATAATGTGCCAAATAACTATTATCCAGATAGGGATAATAGATTATTTGCCCATTATTAAACACATTAACTAGCATATTAAAATAAATAAAGTACTACTGACCTCATCAATAAGAAGCCCCCATCGCCAGCAACATCCTTGTCTTTCGTTGCCCACAAAATACATAGCCAAAACATAGCCAATACATTGCAATTACATTCAGATATCAATTAACCCCTTAAACACCTTACCGGATATTAACCGCAAAGGTAATTAAGGGGTTAAGCCACACTGGCCCGATACCCACCCTCCACCCATTCATTTGTACAGTGGCTTCATCATGCAACTATATATATATATATATACATATATATATATATATATATGAACAAAAAACAAACAAAAGCACAAGCTCCATTGCACGTAACTGAGTAAAAAATAAGGTACATTTATTTAAAAAATCAGCAACCCATAAGAATGTGCACTTACAGGATTTTAAACAGAACCATTCATGGGAGAGAAATCTCTATTGTGGTCATCTGCGGTGGTAGGGTGAATCCCAGGTTTGCAGAGTGGATGTAAACAGCCCAGGTTCCCCATGAACTCCTATCCCAAATTGGCAGCAAGATATAAAGGCATCCAATGCCTGCACGTCCTTTGCTCCCTCTTACAATGGTTGCTACAGTAACACTTGAAATTACCGCCAGCCGGAGCGCAGGGAATCCAGGGACTCCAAATACGCCAACACAAACGCGAAGATGTCACAGCTCTACGCGTTTCGTCACACTGCGGCGACTTCGTCAGGAGTTTTGTGATTGTCAAGGACAGCCAATTAAATAGGCTGGATAAAGTAAACCTATTTTCACATTGGTACTAAGTTTCACCACAAATCGTATAACTCTAAAATTACTATAAATATCAACATTACAATGAATAACAACAAAAAAACATCAATACTTATGTTGTTCACATCATACAATGAAAATAGCTAAAACTAAACAATTTAATTATGTATAAACTCAACTAACACAATGACATGTTTGAGGAAGCTGTCCCACTATTACCAATCTAAGTTTCATCAAATATGGATGAAAATATATATATATACCAAATTAAAATTAAAGCCTAAACCTATAATTTTAGTTTTAAACGATATTAATAAATCAATATATTAATTAGAATATAATAATATGAATATATAAACAACCAAATACCACTACACCATATAAAAATGAACGATAGAAAAATCTAAATAAAATTGAAAATATATATTAAAATCAACCTATTTAATTCCTTGTGTGATGAGAACAACATTCACAAAACAAACTTTACATTATATGTACTAACAAAAATTGTTAAATTGATAATTCACATAGTGCATTAATTAACATTATATCTAATTACATATAATAACCACAATTGTTACATTAAAAAAAAACTAAAATTATAAAAGATAAAGGAAAAAACTGGATTAACTATTAAATAACACCTACTTTATGGAAATATCATATAATATAGAGGAATCCCCTCCAAAAACACAGAACCCCATCCTAGGATAGGGGGAGAGGAACCGAACTAGCAACCAGAGCAGCAAGGCAGAGAACAGCAAGGCAGGAAACTAAACCAGTGTGCTAGTGTCAGGAATCGGCGTTCTCCTCGCTTCCCACACAGAGCACCCCCTCTCCGCAGGGAGCCCCTGGACCAACAAAACAATCCTGCCTTACCGTCCTCCACGGCTCCTCGCCCCTGCCGCCGTCGCGGGATCACTCCCCTTGGCGATTCCTCTGCTCAGCGCCGGGCACGCCCACGCCCTCCTGCACGCACACCTACACGCACGCCAGCCTCAGACGTTATGTGCATGCATTCCCAGCTTACAGAGCACACGCCAAACAGAGCACTTTTAACCACTGCTCCTGTAGTGAGGCGTCATCCCCAAGCATCACTCAGTTCCATGCAAATCAATGATTACACCCAGCTGGGCTGTAACACTTCCCTCCTATCAGGGAGGACTCCTTGCAGTCCTCCAGGCCTGCCCCCTTTTCCCATTGGCCTGCCCAGCTTTATTATGCCTGTGCTTCCAATCACTCGTCGCTCGACATAGTTCTGTATGGAAGCATTTGACTACTCTCAGTGACTCCTCAGGTATTGACGCGGATTGGACGACTACCCCCTCTGGCTCTCGACTTTGGCTCTACTTGGACTTCGTGACTTCTGGCATCCCTGGAACACGGCTTATACCTTCGGTCATCCGCAACTCTCCTATCCCTGATCTTGGCAACGGCAAATACTACTCCTCCTCTACTACCGGTACCGGCAAGTATTGTCTTCATTACTATTCCTGGCCTGGCAACACTAACACCACACTCCGGACGCACTCCCTTTGCTGCGGGTGCGTGTATCCTTACGTCCCACCTCAGCACAGGGGACGGGTCTGGTCTGCGGGCAGCACTGGCGTAACATTATGTCGAGCCCACAAGACGCAGACCAGACCGAACTTCAACAGTTTATCTCTAATCTGCTTCAGCATAACCAGGCCATGGCGGATCAAATTGTGACACTTACACTCCAGGTCACAGTACTCTCAGACAGGGTACCGACCGCGACCCCGGCAGATGTAAGCCCCCACTCCGCAAGCGCAGTTAGCAGCTCAGATGTAAGGATTCCTCCCCCCAAGCCTTATGCAGGTGAACCGCAAGATTGTAGGGGTTTCCTAAACCAGTGTGAGGTGCAGTTTGAAATGGCTCCCCATCTCTACAATACTGATCGCAAGAAGGTAGCCTACATTTATAACCTCCTCACTAGCAGCGCCCTGGCTTGGGCTTCCCCGGTTTGGGAGCGACGTTCTGACCTTACCCAAGATTACCCGGCATTTAAAGCCGAGTTTCAACAAGTATTCGATTCTTCCGCTCGTCAGGAGATGGCATCTGTTTCTCTCCTCCAGATCACTCAGGGACGGCGAATGGTGACGCAGTATGCTGTGGAATTCCGGACTCTAGCAGCCGAGACTAACTGGGGACAAGAGGCTCTCGTCCCCGTGTTCTGGCAAGGCCTGGCAGATCCCATCAAGGATGAACTCTCTCGCCAAACCAGGCCGGATCAATTGGAGGTCCTCATTGATTTGGCTGTCCGAGTGGATCATCGTATCCAGGTACGCCGCTCAGAGCGTCAGTGCACTCGCGTCCATAACTTTCAAGTGCCATTCTACAGTACTCCCAGCAACACTCCTGCACTGGAGTTGCCAGAGCCAATGCAATTGGGGGTACAACGCATCCGCACACTGATACGGCAGTTCCGCCACGCCGGGGGATTGTGTTTCTACTGCGGATCCATGGAACATCTGGTTCGGGAGTGTCCACTGCGTCCGGAACGGGAACACCCAGTGAGTACAGAGGGGCTCTCTCTGGGTGTAATGTCTCCACGTCCCCTTTCTAAAGGTGAACTCCCTAAGAAACTTACATTTCCAGTCTCCCTTTCAGGCGATAAGTTCAAGACTTCTACCGCCGCTTTCATTGACTCTGGAGCTGGAGGAAACTTTGTGGATCTTGAATTCGCCAGGTTAAACCGCATACCACTCGTGAGAAAGAAGGTTCCCATCGCACTCGTTGGTATCGATGGACGTCCTCTTACCCCGGCCCACATCTCCTTAGAGACGGCTCCCTTGCTTCTGTCCTCACATCTGCACAAGGAGATCTTAGTTCTTGATGCCATTCACACTCCTGGGATACCCATCACCCTTGGTCTTCCTTGGCTACAGCTTATCAATCCTCTCATTGACTGGACTTCCTCTGCCCCCATTTCCTGGAGGCCGAGGTCAGGCGAGACTCATCAACTGCTGGCCAATACCTCTGTTCCCGAAGTTATTCTACCTTCCGTTTACCATCAATTCCGGGACGTTTTCAATAAGGTACAGTCAGACCTCTTGCCGCCACACAGGATTTACGATTGTCCGATCAATATAGTTCCAGGTTACTCCCTACCCAAGTCCAAGACTTACCCCTTGTCGTTACCAGAATCTCACGCTATGGATGAATATATCCAGGAGAATCTCAAGAAAGGCTTTATTCGTCACTCCAATTCCCGAGCAGGGGCTGGGTTTTTCTTCGTCAAGAAAAAGGACGGGTCGTTGAGGCCTTGCATCGACTACAGGGGTTTAAACCACATTACTATTAAAAATCATTACCCCCTTCCCCTTATCACTGAACTGTTCGATAAATTACAGGGGGCCAAGATTTTTTCCAAGTTGGATCTACGTGGTGCCTATAACCTGGTGCGCATCAGGAAGGGGGATGAATGGAAGACGGCCTTCAACACGCGTAGTGGACACTATGAATATCTGGTAATGCTTTTCGGCTTATGTAATGCTCCCGCTGTCTTCCAGGATTTCATCAACGACGTCTTTCGTAAGGTACTCAATATTTTTGTTATTGTATACTTGGATGATATCCTGATTTTTTCCTAAGATCTCCAGGACCATATACGCCACACCTCCTACGTCCTTTCCTGTCTCCGTGAACACCATTTGTACGCCAAACTGGAGAAGTGCACCTTTCATAAGACCTCTACTCCGTTCCTGGGGTATATCATTTCCGATGAGGGGTTTATGATGGACTCCGGTAAACTTCAAGCAGTCACTGAATGGCCAAGACCCAACTCTCTCAAGGCCATACAACGGTTTTTAGGGTTCGCTAATTACTATCGTAAGTTTATACGGAGTTTTTCCACCATTGTGGCACCCCTCACTGCGCTCACCAAAAAAGGAGCTGATCCTTCTGCTTGGTCACCCGAGGCTATCTCCGCCTTCGAGACACTCAAGGAAGCCTTTATATTCACACCTATTCTCCATCATCCCAACATCGAACTTCCCTTCGTCCTGGAGGTCGACGCTTCTGATTGCGGCGCTGGTGCCGTTCTTTCCCAGAGACCAACGCCCCAAGATAAGTTACATCCCTGTGCATATTTTTCCAAGAAATTCTCGTCTGCCGAGAGGAACTTTGACGTGGGTAACAGGGAACTTCTGGCCATGAAGATGGCTCTTCAAGAGTGGAGACACCTGCTGGAGGGGTCAAAAGAGCCGTTTACTATTCTCACGGACCACAAGAACCTTCTTTACATAGAGAACGCTCGACGCCTTGGTCCACGACAGGCTCGTTGGGCTCTTTTTTTTTCTCGATTCGATTTTCACCTGTCCTATATTCCCGGGACCAAGAACGTAAAGGCAGACGCACTCTCCCGTATACATTCTTCTGAAGAGAGGCCAGAGGAATCGTTGGAGACTATCCTTCCACATGAGAGGATTCTCGCCACGTCTACTTTCAAGAATCTTGACAAAATTTTGCACTCCCAGAGACGCATCCCAAGGACTTGGTCGTTCCCGACAAGAAACTCTTTGTACCATCCAAATTTGTTCCAGAGGTCCTGTCTTGGGGTCACTCCTCTAAATCTGCAGGTCATCCAAGTTTTAAGAAGACTACTGATCTCATTCGTCAGAATTTCTGGTGGCCAAGGATGTCTCAAGATATTCTGGAGTTTACCCGCGCATGCCCCACGTGCGCTCAAAGCAAGACTCTCCGTCAAAAGCCTCAGGGTTTTCTGTTACCCCTTCCAGTTCCCGACCGCCCCTGGTCCCACATTTCTATGGACTTCATCGTGGAGTTGCCCAAGTCCAGAGGAATGAACACTATCTTGGTGGTCGTGGACAGGTTCTCGAAGATGTCCAATTTCATTCCACTTAAAGGATTACCCACCTCCCCCGCCCTTGCTGATATCTTTACGGAGCAGATTTTCCTGATTCATGGGATCCCTTCGTCCATTGTGTCTGACAGAGATTCTCAGTTCGTATCCAAATTTTGGAGAGCTTTCACGAAGAGATTGGGCATCTCTTCTTCCTTCTCTTCCACCTATCATCCTCAGTCCAATGGACAAACGGAGAGAATCAATCAATCCCTGGAGAAGTACCTGAGATGTTTTATATACGATTTCCAGGATGATTGGGCTCAACTCCTCTCTTGGGCAGAGTATGCCGTCAATTCTGCAAAAAACGAGTCCACCCAGGAGTCACCCTTCTTTATAAATTATTGGTTCCACCCTCCCTGTCTTCCCATCCCCAACATTTCTTCTGGAGTACCAGCCGTAGATGAACGCATTTCTTCCCTCCAAACCGCATGGTCCAGGATTCAGTCTACCCTTCTCAACTCCTCCCGCAGATCGAAATTACAGGCCGATCGTCGTCGTCATTCGGCGCCCAGTTACAAACCAGGGGATTTGGTATGGCTCTCCTCTAGGAATATCCACCTCAATGTACCATCTCCTAAACTGGCACCTAAGTTCCTGGGACCCTTCCCTATTTGTGAACAAATCAATCCTGTGGCATTCCGGCTCCAATTACCACCCAGTATGAAGATTCCCAATGTCTTTCATGTGTCTCTCTTACAACCATTTATCTCCAGTCACTTCTTTCCGGATCAGACTCGTAAACCGGATCCCATTACGGTACAAAATAACGACGAATACGAAGTTCACTCTCTTTTGGATTCTCGCCTATCCAGGGGTCAGCTCCAGTTCTTGGTGCAGTGGAAGGGCTTTGGCCCTGAAGAGAGATCTTGGGTACCTTCAAAGGACATTCATGCCCCGGCCCTTCTTAAGTCCTTCAGGAAGAAGTTTCCAGAGAAACCGTTCTTGGACCATCCTGAGGCCGTTCCTGAAGGGGGGGGGGTACTGTCAGGAATCGGCGTTCTCCTCGCTTCCCACACAGAGCACCCCCTCTCCGCAGGGAGCCCCTGGACCAACAAAACAATCCTGCCTTACCGTCCTCCACGGCTCCTCGCCCCTGCCGCCGTCGCGGGATCACTCCCCTTGGCGATTCCTCTGCTCAGCGCCGGGCACGCCCACGCCCTCCTGCACGCACACCTACACGCACGCCAGCCTCAGACGTTATGTGCATGCATTCCCAGCTTACAGAGCACACGCCTAACAGAGCACTTTTAACCACTGCTCCTGCAGTGAGGCGTCGCCCCCAAGCATCACACAGTTCCATGCAAATCAATGATTAAACTCAGCTGGGCTCCTATCAGGGAGGACTCCTTGCAGTCCTCCAGGCCTGCCCCCTTTTCCCATTGGCCTGCCCAGCTTTATTATGCCTGTGCTTCCAATCACTCGTCGCTCGACATAGTTCTGTATGGAAGCATTTGACTACTCTCTCAGTGACTCCTCAGGTATTGACGCGGATTGGACGACTACCCCCTCTGGCTCTCGACTTCGGCTCTACTTGGACTTCGTGACTTCTGGCATCCCTGTAACACGGCTTATACCTTCGGTCATCCGCAACTCTCCTATCCCTGATCTTGGCAACGGCAAATACTACTCCTCCTCTACTACCGGTACCGGCAAGTATTGTCTTCATTACTATACCTGGCCTGGCAACACTAACACCACACTCCGGACGCGCTCCCTTTGCTGCGGGTGCGTGTATCCCTACGTCCCACCTCAGCACAGGGGACGGGTCTGGTCTGCGGGCAGCACCGGCATAACAGCTAGTATCCAAGCACTCATTAAGACCCCTGGGAGAAAGTGTACCAAGTGAGTATATCCAAAAAGACTCTCTCATACATAGTGTCTTAAATCTATCTCCCCCCAATAGGGTACTCGGAATACTCTCAATACCCATAATAACAAGTCCCTTGGGATCCTTTTGGTGTTCTTGGGAAAAATGTCGAGGAACACTGTGTGCCAGCACTCCCTTAATGATGGAACGTCTGTGTTCCAGGAATCTGACACACAGTGCTCTTTTAGTGCGACCCACATATTGCAATTGACGTGGACAAGATAAAACATACACCATATATGTGGAGAGACAATTGATTGAACTTTTTAATGTATATTCAGACTTGTTGCTAAATGAAGAGAAAGTATCCGACAGATGCAGATGTCCACACATTAGACATCTAGATCTACCACACCTAATGTTTCCAGACACTAACTGTGAACCACTATTCTCAAATGAAGTATCACTAAATCTACTTGGGGCCAAGATGTTCTTGATATTTAGACCCTTGCGGAAGACCAGTGGTGCCACAGTGGACAACTGACTGCTGAGGTGCGGATCTGAGAGCAACACTTTCCAGTGGCGATTGATAATTTGTCTAATTTTGTGGGAATAACCATTACATTTTGTAGTAAACTTAACCCCACAGTTGTTTGTGTTGATATCTGCCAAAGGCATGGATTGTTTGCACTGTTTGAGCTTTGATTTAGCTAACAGATCCACACGTTCAACCGACCTGACCTTCTTGAATGCCTCCTGCACCAGAGACATATCATACCCCTTTTGTTTGAAATTGTCGATGAGACGACCGGCTTGCAGCTCAAACACCTGGTCAGACGAGCAATTCCTCCTCAGTCTATTAAACTGACTAAGGGGGATATTGCTTAGCCATTTGGAATAATGTGCACTTTTTGCATGTATATAGCCATTGACCGCCACGTCCTTGAAATGCACCCGTGATTGGATATTCAGATTCAAATCTACTGACAATTCCAAATCTAGAAAGACAATACTAGATGCATTAATCTGGTGGGTGAATCTGAGGCCCATATCATTTGAGTTAAAGTCAGTCAGTATCTGCTCGAGGTCACCCCCATCTTCGTCCCATATGATCAAGATGTCATCAATGTACCGGCCATAGAACACGAGACCCGCCCCCAGCCGTGCATTGGGCCAGATAAATCTGGATTCCCAATAACCCATAAAAAGGTTCGCATAGCTGGGGGTAAATGTGGTCCCATGGCCGTACCACAGGTGTGGAGATGGAAGCTATCCCCGAACAGAAAATAATTGTGACCAAGGATAAAGCCGACAAGGGAGAGGATGGAATTAGATTGTGATACATGTAGATCTCCACCACGCCCCAAAAAGTGCGCAACAGCCTCGATACCCTTATCATGCCCAATAAATGTATAAATGTATATAATGTATGAAAATGTATATAATCACAGGTGGCCCAATGAAAAGTAGATTTTCACTGTATAGAAGAGAGGGAGTCTATGACGTGGAGCGTGTCCCTTATATACGAACGAAGGTGGACCACATATGTTTGTAAAAAATGGTCCACGTATTTAGACACAGTCGACGTCATAGACTCCACCCCTGACACAATGGGCCTACCTGGTGGGTTCACGAGGCTCTTGTGCACCTTCGGGAGGTGGTAGAAGATAGGAATACGCAGATTGGCTACATAAAGAAATTTAAGTTCATCCTTTGTAATAAGCTTCTCATCAAAAGCCTCCCTTAATAGTGAGCTTAGCTCTAACTGATAGTCCAATGTGGGGTCAACATTTAAGACCACATAAGAAGCTTTGTCTGAGAGCAATCTCCTTGCCTCAGCCTCATAATCCTTGTGATTCCATACCACAATACTACCTCCCTTGTCGGCCTGCCTTATCACAATTTGATCTTTCTACTGCTTCAACTCCTTAAGTGCCTCAGATTCACCCACTGACAGATTGCTCTTAATAAATGGTGAATCCAGACATAATCTTTCAAAATCTTTCAAAACAAGCGTATAAAAAGTATCAATATAACTACCCCTCGATTGATAGGGGTAGAATAATGATCTGGGTTTACAGGAGGTAGACACCAAAGCCTGTGTAGGAGTGTCCTCCAACAAATCCAACCAACTGTCTCCCACTTCTGAATCAATACAAAGCACAGAATGTACATTATCCTGTGAGTGTGACTCACCCATAAGATCTACTAATGTTTTCAAACAACCCATATCACCGTCATTCAGCCCATTAACTGAAAATTCTGGATCCTTTCTCGATCTGATAGAAAAATAGCGTTTAGTGTTAGTTTCCGCACAAAACTATTCAGATCGACAAACAGATCAAAAGCTCTCGGTTTGGAGCTTGGGGCAAAGTGTAACCCTTAATTTAAAGGTGATATTTGTTGGGTTGTGAGTATATGTGAAGATAAGTTGTAAATACCCCTCGGTTCTGGAATAGTTATTCCTGCTCTGCTCTTTTTTTGCTGAACCTGCCTTCCTGCTCTGTTCCTCTTGTCCTCTTTTTAAGCCCTTTGTTTGATTCGGCGTGCGATTCTGGGCATCCCACAATGGGTATGATTTTTCTTTCAATGCCCGTTGGCTTTTCTCTAAAAAAGAGGCACAAGATTTATTAGAATCATATTTCTTGGAAGTCCCAACCAACTTAGTTCTAGCTCCCTGGCTATCATTAGAATTTTTTGCCTGAACAATCAGGTTTTTATTAGGACTTGTGATAGCTGTTGGGACACTAAGTAAATCAAATTTGTTATTAGCAAAGTAGAGAGTGATGCAGCGCACCGCGATCCAAATGAGGAACAGGTCTGGCCAAAAATATCCAATCTTTATTGAAGTGTCATAAAATCAAGGGATGCAACCCTTCTACGCGTTTCGTGCATAGCACTTTATCAAGAAGTAGAAACGCGTAGAAGGGTTGCATCCCTTGATTTTATGACACTTCAATAAAGATTGGATATTTTTGGCCAGACCTGTTCCTCATTTGGATCGCGGTGCGCTGCATCACTCTCTACTTTGCTGGACTACATTCTCTACAGCAGCACGCGATGGAGGGGAGACTCTGGTGAAAGCAGTGGTACAGTGAGTACTCAGGGCCAACCCAATGAGGTGGAGGAGGCTGTCTTTGGACTACCTACCCCCACCTTCAGGGTATCTGGTGCCCCAACCTTTGAATACTCAAATGCATGTATTGATAATAATCAATATCCAGATTGTACTCCCCTCTTTCCTGTGTATAGGACACTACTGAGCACCTTAGATCACCCTAACCAAATTTGTTATTAGTCTGAAATTTCTCCAAATTTGTTGTGGAAGCATCCATTGGTTCACTCTGTTTATCAAATACCTCATTGTGAGATTCATTCCTAGAGTGACTACAATAGGATTTTTTCTTATAGTGCTTCCTACTTGTGTGATAATTTTTAGAGGGATTAGAGCGTTTCCAATTCATTATTTTCCCATTCTCGTAGTCATCATTATCTCTAGTTAGTTTTGTAGTTTTCCTCTCCATTATTTCCATATCAAATGATATTACCCTTTGAGTGCTAAGAGCTTCTTGTCTAATAAACTCAGAATCATCAGAAAATACAAGAAGCTCTTTCTGCAAGTTATCAATTTCCAACTCAAGCGTTTTTAATTTGTCCTCCCTATAATCAACTAAGATTTTCATCAAAGATAGAGAACACTTTTCAAGGGTGCCATTCCAGTTTTTAAAAAAAATTTCATCCATATCGAATGATGGTTTTTTTGAAATCCTGAGCCCTCTGGGAATACTATTTTCATTAATATACTGTTGAAGGGACGTCAAAGGCCTTTAAAAAAGCCTACAGTATGTCGTCTCATTTTGAAGGCAGACGCCGAGGAGGAAGGACCTCCTACAGAAGAAGAAGGCCAGGGCGTGGCCGTAGAAGACATGAAGACCCCGGAAGAGAGCCGCAGATAGAAGAAAGAAGAATACAGATGAAGATGGATTACAAATAGAAGACCCGTGGATTGTTTTGGATTTTTATTTTAATGTTTATTATTTTATGGTTTTTTATTTTATGGGTTCCTGTCCGTGGTGGATTGGTTCGAGAGTAAGCTGTTCAACAGGAGTCGGTGAGTGGGTCAAGTAATGGTACGTGAACTAAAGAAATGTATTTTATTTAACTTGGTTTTTTTTTAAAGCTTTTTTACATGTTTATTTATTTATTTTTGGTATATCATTTCTTGCCACTGTATGTATGTATGTATGTCTAGATCAATATATACATACAGGGTAAGAAATTATGTTTTTTAAAAGCTTGATTTGCTGTGTTTTAAATTATTTTGGCTATGCTGCTATGCATAAATGTGTATGTCATGTATTTTAAAATTAGATAGATGTAATTTTTGCTATTGTATGGTGTACTTTAGGTCAGGGTGAGGCTTGCTTTTGTATATTGTATTCTTGTTGGTACTTATATTTTTTCAGGGGATAACTTGTTCTGTTCAACGATTGAATTAGTTAATTCAAATGTATAGGTTTGTCGAACACTGTATATATATATATATATATATATATATATATATATATATATATATATATATATATATATATATATATATATATATATATATATATATATATATATATATATACATACATGTAGAGGTATCAGTACCGTGTTAGCCGAGCTTCAATAATCAAAAAATAAATAGATGATACCGTTCTGTGGCTAACGAAATGCTTTTATTAGTGCGAGCTTTCGAGATACACTGATCTCTTCTTCCGGCGATGTTACAATGAATGAAGCTCTCCATTCATGTTAATTCACACTGATACACATACACACTCTTTCATCACTTGCTTTCAGGAACCTTTTGACACCTCCAGCCATAAAACACATCCACACCGGGGGAAGGACCAGCACAGATAACATTCCAATAGACACTGTTTATAGTATAGCTTTTGCTTGCTTCATTCATTGTAACATCGCCAGAAGAAGAGATCAGTGTATCTCGAAAGCTCGCACAAATAAAAGCATTTCGTTAGCCACAGAACGGTATCATCTATTTATTTTTTGATTTTATATATATATATATATATATATATATATATATATATATATATATATATATATATAGTTGCATGATGAAGGCACTGTACAAATGAATGGGTGAAGGGTGGGTATCGGGCTAGTGTGGCTTAACCCCTTAATTACCTTTGCGGTTAATATGCGATAAGGTGTTTAAGGGGTTAATTGATATCTGAATGTAATTGCAATGTATTGGCTATGTTTTGGCTATGTATTTTGTGGGCAACGAAAGACAAGGATGTTGCTGGCGACGGGGGCTTCTTATTGATGAGGTCAGTAGTACTTTATTTATTTTAATATGCTGGTTAATGTGTTTAATAATGGGCAAATAATCTATTATCCCTATCTGGATAATAGTTATTTGGCACATTATTGTACTGTAGGTGTTGGGGGGGGGGGGGTTGGTATGTATTGAATGTATAGGCCAGGTTTATTTTTTTCTACATTCAGGTTTGGTTCTTTGGTTCTGCGTGAGACCTCTGGAGACCATCTGCGGTATCCTCGGGTATCTCACAGGTATCAGGCTGGTGGTTCCACGGGTGACATCTGCGGGGAAGAACCGGTGGTCCCACATCCGTGGGGGCACCGCGGACCCGTAGTGAGCACTCATGAGTTCCCCAGACCCCTGTGAGAACCACCCGAGGCCCTGCAGACACCTGTGGGTCTGACCCGGGCTCCCAGACATCCGCGGGCCTACCGTGGGGACCCAATTGTGGCCCACGGTGACCCAAGGAGACCACCTGGGGGCCATGGCTTTTTGCGGGACCCACCAACAGGCCTCCAGAACCTGTGTGAAACAAGTTGCTGGTACCTTGTAGGTCTGTCAGGTGACCCGCCAGCCCGCCGGGGACTCGCGTGGGGCTGGGGTATGAACCCTGTATGTAAAAGAATAAATCATGCATTTATGGGGGGGCACAGGGGGTGGGTAATGTATATAATAAATATAATGATGTTTATTGTGTGTCACTGTATTGTTTTTATTGTGGATACTGGGGGTAGGGGGGGGGGGTTCCCCAACGGTATGTGGGTAGGCCTCCCTTGTGGATAGTGGGTGAGGGTGGTTAGGCCTCACCAGGTGGGTGGTTAGTGGGGGAGGGTATGTAGGTGTCCCGAGTGGTGGGTGAGTGTGGGTTAACCCCTTAATGACTGTAGCGGTTAATAACCGCTATGGTGATTAAGGGGTTAGGGGACATTACATTGGATGTTTTTATTCTTGTGTCTGTTTTGCAGCAGCAGAGGGGGCATGGGCAGGTTGAAGATGAGGATGGCCTTCATCGTGGCAGCCGGAAATGGGTGATTGCTATATGTATTTAATGTATTGATTGGTGTTTATGTATTTTAAATACACAGGGTGTGTATGTTGTTATTGCAATGTTTATTGGGGGCAAATGTCCCCAATAAACATGCTATTCTGCCTTAACCCCTTCATTGCCTTAGCGGTTATCCGCTATGGTAATGAAGCAGCATTTATGTATTTTAATAATATTGTGTGGAAGCAGGGGGGCTCCTGAGCTGAACCGCATTGATTTGTGGCTCAGAGACCCCCTGCTTCCCGATTTACAGGCCCCGGTTTGGGGCATCGGTTACAGTGTTGCCGCCATATTTATAGCGGGCACGGCGCGATGGGATGCTATAAAGATGGCGGCGACACTGCCACCCGATGACACATACCGGGGCCTGTAACTCGGGAAGCAGGGGGTCCCTGGTCCACAAAGCAATGCGGTTCAAGCTCAGGGGACCCCCTGCTCACAGTACACTATTATTAAAAATACATTCATGCTGCTTCGTTACCATAGCACATAGCTGCAAATGTAAGGAATGATTGTTTATTGATATGGGTGTTTTATTCATAGTGTAGATGTGCAGAGGGTCTCCGGAGCTGAACCGCTTTGGTTTTAGGTCCGGGGACCCCCTGCTTCCCGAGATACAGGCCCCTTTATGGGGTGCCGGTATCCCTCTGCTTTGTTTACATTCCTCGGTCACGTGATCGGGACATTTAAATGCAGAGGGATACCGGCACCTCATAAAGGGGCCTGTATCTCGGGAAGCAGGGGGTCCCCGGACCTGAAACCAATGCGGTTCAGCTCTGGAGACCCCCTGCACATGTACACTATGAGTAAAAGTTGTTTTGATATGTTTTTATTTTGCCGATGTTTGCGCAGAGAGAGCGGCGGGTCTCTCTCTGCTGCAAACACATATCGGCAGAAACGGCCTATCGCCAGGCTATCGGGAGCCAGGATTTTTTATCACCTGCTCATCAGCGTTTTGCTTTCGCAGAGATTCGGCAGGGATCGGCATGGATTCGGCCCTTACTGAATACTGCAAGGGCAAATCGCCAAAATCATGCCTATCGGCAAAACTTGCCGAAGAGATTTTTTCGGCGCTTAGTGCATGAGGCCCTAGGTCCCGGTCACGAGTTTCTATGGAATCTCGATCCAGGATGTCCGGAACAAGGTTCCGATCAGTGTGAGCCCTTGCAAGTGGGCGCCTTGCACCTAGGAAAGGCCAGATCTCAATCCCCAAACCGCACTGTGTATATTTATGTATTTTGTGTTTTGTGGAATTTCCAATGTTTTATCCAAATAAACCCCATTTTATTTCACTGCCTTGTTTTGCCTATTGTAGATAGGATAGGTGAACAAAGTTCAATAATAGTGCTCTAATGACCGTGATGGTTATACATCTATAATACAATTAATGCTTGATTGAAGATGTCTAGGTGCAGGTATATAGGTGAGTAATGAGGTATATATGGGTAAGCATGAGTGTCTGTGCCCAAATATAATGTCCTGGTGAGTGTGGGTGATGGAGATATATGAGCCCCACCCCCTCACTACCAATGTGGACTGGGTATGACAACTGCCTGATAACACCAATAAAATACCCCAAAGTACAATTAAAGTACCAACTCACGTGACCATGCCCTTGTAGCCTTCCAGGGTACGTGCTTCTGCAGGTAGGAAAGGATATTGTAGCCACAGATGCAGGTGATGCAGAGCACAGCAAAGCAAAGGTACAGGATACACTGGAACAGCAGCAGTAAAATAAAAGTCCTTTATTATAACTTCATGGTGCAGACAGGGATGGGTGCAAAAAGCCTCCTTCTCTTACGCGTTTCACGCCTATAAGGCGCTTCGTCAGAGAGTGTAGGTAGATGTGCCTTATTCCCCCTCTTATACTGGTCTGAATTAACCACAATTGAAAAATCCCCGTTTGCAGCGAAAACCGGAAGTGACGCAGTGATCACCTAAACCGGAAGTGACGTCGCGCAATGTGCGAGACTGTATGATGGATACTATAGCTTTGTTTTACTACGTTGAGAAATGATCATGCATATATGACAAACAAAGCTATAGTATCCATCATACAGTCTCGCACATTGCGCGACATCACTTCCGGTTTAGGTGATCACTGCGTCACTTCCGGTTTTCGCTGCAAACGGGGATTTTTCAATTGTGGTTAATTCAGACCAGTATAAGAGGGGGAATAAGGCACATCTACCTACACTCTCTGACGAAGGGCCTTATAAGCGTGATACACGTAAGAGAAGGAGGCTTTTTGCACCCATCCCTGTCTGCACCATGAAGTTATAATAAAGGACTTTTATTTTACTGCTGCTGTTCCAGTGTATCCTGTACCTTTGCTTTGCTGTGCTCTGCATCACCTGCATCTGTGGCTACCATATTGTTTTGCCTATTGACTTATCCCAGAAATATAAATTATGAGATCCAAGGGAAAAAAACTCCAACGCACAGCCCTGAACAAAGTAGGTCCCACAAAACTAATAAAAATATATCAAATGCTTTATTCTTCCATAGCTAAAAAAACGGAGGTAGGTACCCTCCTACGTGTTTCGGGCAATCCGCCCTTTATCAAGGAGTAATATGTCCCCCACAGTATTGGTATTTAAATACCCTTTTAAGGCAGCCCCAATTCGCGCCAAAATCGCCACCAAATGGGCCCGCCCACAAACGCAATAACGTCACACGCAATGCGTGATGACGTCACGCGTCATGACGCGCCACAGCCACGCCCCCCAACACTACCATGGCAACCGGCCGGCGTCCCACAGTACAGGGGAGGTGGGCCGTACCTCGGGAAGCTCGATCCCAGTCCCCTCCTACACTACAAAGCAGTAAAACGGAGGAGGAACTGTGCGATCGATGCCTGACCGCATATCACTAATTGACTAATTCTGTTAAGAGACCTGGCCTACTGTGACAATCTGGCTTTGCTATATCCTTGCTTTAGAAAAGTTAATACTGGTTCCATACAAATCTACATCCTTTATGTCCTAAACTAGAGTACTTTCAAACAATCCTGTCAGAATATGCTTCAGTACCTTTTCTGCTAATTTTATACTTTAGAAATACCTTAGCGAATAAGGAAATAAGGAAATAAAAATAAATGGCAGAGAATATGTGCAATATTTACTGTGCTGTTAATATCCACACTAATCAATCCATAAAAATGTATGTTAAAATAATCTTTTATATATCTGATAAATCCCCATTTTTTCTGAATCTATTATTATGACAGCAATAAGAATATATGAAATTGATAAGAAATCACCTCCTAACTAACCTTTAAAAAGCAGCATTTACTGTACATTCTATTGCATTGAGCTTACATTTAAAAAATGAAGATTATATTTTAAACTACAAACTGCATATTAAAAATTGGCTACATTCATAATGTTACATTACAGAAAATCCGGTATATGTCCTTACTATAGTGGGTCAAAATATGGTTTTAACCAATTTATCCATGTATTTGTGTAGTTGGCTTCATTTGAAATATTGAATTACTCGTAAAGTAACCATCTTACAGTACTTATTTCTATCTTGTGAAACATGAAAATGCTTTGCTTATTATCAAGACTAGTACTTGAATTAACCCTAATGTGCTGGACACTAGGGACAAATAACGCAGCTTTATTCTGGCGGGAGCCAACAGAGAAGTCTTAGTTTGGATTGGAAAGGGAGCGCTCCAGTCAGTGACACATCATGTAAATAAAAAACATAAAAAACAATGATTGTGCAGCGTGTTAATTCAAATGTTGGTCTGATGTAGTTCTTGGCTCTTGGGGCAATTCTACTTACAGCAATAAAGAATATTTAAAGCCTGTATCTGACTTAGTCAGAAGTTGTGTAGATTGTTGGTATTGATGTTATCAATTGTTCCCCAGACTTTTCTCCCACCGTTTGGGCTTTTCCAGAGTTGAAGAGACTCAGAATCCCATGTAGCAGTATAAAAGGGAAGAGATAAAAACCCAATGGTGCAGATTGCAGATAACAATGGCTTTTATAGAAGTAATGGGTAAAAGAATGTACTCACACTTTGTACATATACATTGTATACATAAAGGTATCTTTCGGTGTATAGTAAAGATGTTGATAGTATTGTATTTGCTCTCCCGATCCTCCTGTGTGTCCAGCCGCGCCGTCGACAGTGGCGTCTGACGTCACTTCCCTCTCGCGATCGATCGCATCAGCTGGGAATGAATTGTGACGTGCCGGAGGGAGGTCTGTAGGGGAGTTCCAGCGTCTGGCGTCTTCTCGTGAAGGCAGCTGCAGCAAGGCTCTACGCGTTTCGCTGTTACTCACAGCTTCGTCAGGAGCAGTATAATGTGTCATAAATGTGTCTTATATTTATACCAGTATATCATTAATTGTATAATTGCTTAATTGCTCTGTCTAAAGTATTTTTGAATAAAATTTGCAATCCACATTACCATTACTAATTTTACTCCACAGGTTTGCCTTTACATAGGCACAGATAATCCTGTGGTCCAAAGAAAAATAAAAAAGAAAAAAATGGTTAGATCTTAGTTTTTTAAATAAATATTATTTATTTATTTATTTATTTATAAAATATTTTACCAGGAAGTAATACATTGAGAGTTACCTCTCGTTTTCAAGTATGTCCTGGGCACAGAGTAAAACAAATAATACATGGTTACAAATACAGTTACATAAATGAACAAGGTATACATTTATATACAAGACATTGCATGCACAGTTAAAGAAAATATATATTATGAGCGTATGAAACAGTTACAGACCAGATTAAAGTGTGAGACAGCCTTAGATTTGAAAGAACTTAAGCTGGTGGTGGATATGAGAGTCTCTGGTAGGTTGTTCCAGTTTTGGGGTGCACGGAAGGAGAAGGAGGAATGTCCGGATACTTTGTTGAGTCTTGGGACCATGAATAGTCTTTTGGAGTCTGATCTCAGGTGATAGGTACTGCATGTGGTAGGGGTGAGGAGCTTGTTCAGGTAGCTGGGTAGCTTGCCCAGAAAGTATTTGAGGGTGAGACAGGAAAGGTGAACTTTGCGCCTAGACTCTAGTGATGACCAATCTAGTTCTTTGAGCATTTCGCAGTGATGTGTGTTGTAGTTGCATTGGAGAACAAAACGACAAATTGAATTGTAGAGGGTGTCAAGTTTGCTAAGGTGGGTTTGAGGAGCCGAGCCATATACTATGTCTCCATAGTCAATAATTGGCATTAGCATCTGCTGTGCAATACGCTTTCTGACCAGGAGACTTAGGGAGGATTTGTTCCTGTAAAGTACCCCTAGTTTGGCATAGGTCTTGGTTGTCAGGGTATCAATGTGCATCCCGAATGTTAAGTGGGAGTCAAACCATAAGCCCAGGTATTTAAAACTAGTGACAGGTGTTAGGGTGGTGTTAGCGTTGGTTCTAATCAGGAGCTCAATATCAAATGCAATAGGATTCCAAGGGGACTGAGACTTTCGAAAGATCCGTCCTCTAATCAGGAAGATGAAGAATTTGTTAAAACGTGGTATAATATCATTGACAAATGCTCAGTAGATTTAATGCTAGCATTAGTCAATCAGCACAAGAAAAACATAAAAAAGATAGATGAAGAGGTAACAATAATAGAGGAAAAACTATCCCATCTAGATGACACACCAGAGTTTAGAATTAAAGACAGAGAATTAAAGAAAAAAATTGATAAATTAGAAAATGACCTATATATCAATAAAACAAATAAATTCCTACGAGATGAGGAGGATTATAAAAGAGGAGAACAGAGAGATTGGAAGAAAAAGCAAAATAATTACCATATAGAAAGAAAAAATGAGAATAGATATGGAAATACCAATCCTAGAACTGAAAAACCCTATTACATAAACAGCTCTTACCGCAGAGAAAGAGAATATATTCCAGCTCAAGATAAATCCCATCAAACTTATAGGGAATCAAGAGAGCAGATAAATAGAGACACAAAATATGTTCAAAATCCATCCCAAATACCTAGCAACACACGGATTGAAAAAACTATATTTGAGGAAAGGGATAAACGTAGAGAATTTGAATATCAAAGAGAGAGGGAAGGAGGAAGGGAGAGAGAATTTAAGATGGAGGAGGATAGAAGAAGAGAGAGAGAGAGACAGAGAGAGAGGGAAAGACAAAGAGAGAAGGAAATTAGAATAAAAGAAGAGAAGGAGAAATATCTTAAAGAAAGGGAAATTCTAAGACATAGAGAACAACAGAGAGATAGAGATTTCATCTATCAAAGAGAACAGAGAGAATTGGAACATAGAGAGAAAGAATTGAAAGATAAAGAATATCAAAAAGAAAAAGAGGCAAGAAGAGAGAGAGAGATGAAAAGAGAAAGAGATGAAAGAAAAAGAGAAAGAGATAGACACCATTTGGATAAACAGCATAAAACAAGCAGATCTAGGTCACCAATTGGGGCCACTGGACATGATTCTTTTTTAGAAATGGACAAAACCATAAGTGTTTGGGAAATACCGAACTCATACACACCTCCGAAAGAAAGGAGGGATCCAAAGCCATACCACAAAAGAGAAAACATCAGAGAGGAAAACGAGGTAGAAGAAAAAAAAGGGAAAGAGTAAATAAAGGGAACGGTTCAGATATAAAAAACATTTTTAATCTAAGTAAAGTTGAACTAACAATACCTCAACAAAAATTAATCTCAAAGGGACTCTCATTTGCACCCACGATAGGGCCCAATAATTTTGAGCTATTTTTAGACGCCAATCGTTATTTACGTAAACTCACGGTCAAAAGATTTTTTCAGAGTAAAAATGTAGAATCTAGATTACACACCAGCAATTTAGGGACAGAGCAAGATAAGAGCAAATTTAAACACACCACATTAAAAAATAAGTCAACATTTAATCCTACTTACTACAAAGGAAAACATCTGGAAGTCTTTTACGATCTCATTGTGAAAGACTTTGAAGCACTTTCTAAAAACTCAAAAACCACAACAAAAAATAATTTGTCCTTAGAGGAAAGAAAAGCATTAGAAGAAATTATTAAAAATGAAAATATAATTATTAAACAAGCCGATAAAGGTGGCGGAACCGTAATAATGAATAGAGAGGATTATCTAAGTGAGATTAACCGTCTTTTAGGGGACACTGACACATATAGAATTGTGAATAAAAATCCGACAGAAGAATTTAAGAAAGACCTTTCTGTCTTATTAGAAAGAGGAAGAGACTTGGGCATTCTAATGGAATCGGAATATAAATTTCTACATAATAAGAACCCACAAATACCAATCTTTTATATTCTGCCTAAAATTCACAAGTGTCTTCAAAATCCACCTGGTAGGCCGATAATATCGGGAATAAATTCACTGACGTCGAACCTATCAGCATATATTGATAATTTTCTTCAGGGATATGTAAAAAAGATGAACTCATACGTAAAGGACACCTCTGACATTATTAAAATTTTAGACACATTTGTATGGAGAAACGATTATCTAATGGCAATTATAGATGTGAGTTCATTATATACCTCTATAGCTCACAATCTAGGAATTCAAGCCGTTGAATACTTTCTTAAGAAAGATTCAGAATTACAAGATCTGCAAATCCAATTTCTCCTTGATAGTATCAAATTCATTTTAGATAAGAATTTCTTTTTGTTTGACAATACATTTTATGTTCAGAAATGTGGCACCGCCATGGGTACGAGGTTTGCCCCCAGCTACGCAAATCTCTTCATGGGGTTTTGGGAAGACCAAACCATCTGGTCCAGGGGCGAGCTGGGGGAGAACCTTGTCCTATGGCGGCGCTACATTGATGACATTATTTTAATTTGGCAGGGAGATCGAATAAGTCTAGAACAATTCATTTTAAATTTAAACCAAAATGATTTTAATTTGAAATTTACACATACAATTAGCGATACATTTATCGAATATCTGGATCTAAACATATATATAGAAGGAGGTGCAATAAAAACAAAAACACATTTTAAAAACGTCGATTGTAATAATTTTATTTTAAGAACAAGCTGCCATCACCATCAATGGATGGATGGAGTTCCCTACAGCCAGTATAGGAGACTACGTAGGAATTGCACAGAAGATGACATTTTTGAAGACCAATGTAAGATTTTAGAAAATCGTTTTATAGAAAAAAATTATAGTAAGGAAACTTTAGATCTGGCATTAACAAAGGCAAAAAATTTAAAAAGAAAAGATCTTTTAGAACCACAGAAAAAACCTTCAAGTTTAGAACATAATAAATACGATATAGCTTTTCTCACAACTTTTAATAAAGAAGCAAAAAATATAGGGAAAATTATACGCAAGCATTGGCATATTTTAAAATCTGATACTATTTTAAATGAAATCTTACCGGATAGGCCAAAAATAATTTTTAAGAGAGCACAAAATATTAAAAGTTTAATAGCACCAAGCGCTTTAAAGAATAAGAAAGATAATAATCAAAGCTGGTTAAAAAATCTAACAGGCTTTTATGGATGTGGATCATGCACAGCCTGCAAATATAAAATGAAAGATAAAACAAGTTTTATTAATTTTAAAAGCAAAGAAACATTTAAAATTAAACAATATATAAACTGTTCAACTGATTTTGTTATTTATGTTCTTCAATGCCCTTGCGGGTTACAATACGTAGGGAAAACATCACGACCCGTACGCACCCGCATCATAGAACATCTGAGCAACATAAGAAGGGGCATTTTAACTCATAGTGTTTCTAAACACTATGCGAAATACCATCAGTCTAATCCAGAGAGCCTTAAATTTACTGTCATCGAAAGAGTAAAACAACATTGGAGGGGGCGTAGCAGGGAATTAGATCTAAGTAAAAGAGAAATGTTCTGGATTCATAAATTACATACATTAATTCCACATGGATTAAATTCAGACTTCGAGATCTTACCTTTTTTACATACGTAACTAATTTTAATAATCTCTACAATTATTTTAATTTCTGCTAGCCCACCCACATTTATGCTTAGATCCGCTTATGTCTTTTTAATATGCTCCTCATTCTGTAAACCTCTATTCAGATAATTGTGTACTTTTATGTAAGAATTTGTAGTAATGTTTTAGATTTTTTAAGTTTCACCATGGTTTTATACACTTAAAGTAAGATAAATTTTAGTTGAATAATTAATTATCTTAGATGATATTCCACTATCTATATACGAATCCCTTTAAAATAAATGGATATTTTTTAAGAAACATGCTATTTATTTTGATAAGCATTTTTATGGGCATATATTATATATCCATTTATGCAATTTAGTAAAAACTCACTCCCTTATATGTTCACTCATATTTGTCCTTGTCACTTATGTATAACAAATTAATTATATTTAGAATTCTGACTTACTCTCTTTTTTCCTTTTTCCATTTTTTCCCTCGTGTTTTTTCCTCTTATTCCTCCCTCCAACTACTTAATATTAATGAGAGTATTAATTACATGAAGACCTATTTTTATTGGTGATATAGTATACATTTTATCCATTCGATTTTAAATCTACTCTTGTTGTTTATGTGTGTATTTTTAACTATTATTATTTATGTGTAATGATTTAAATAAAATATATTTTTCTTTGGACCACAGGATTATCTGTGCCTATGTAAAGGCAAACCTGTGGAGTAAAATTAGTAATGGTAATGTGGATTGCAAATTTTATTCAAAAATACTTTAGACAGAGCAATTAAGCAATTATACAATTAATGATATACTGGTATAAATATAAGACACATTTATGACACATTATACTGCTCCTGACGAAGCTGTGAGTAACAGCGAAACGCGTAGAGCCTTGCTGCAGCTGCCTTCACGAGAAGACGCCAGACGCTGGAACTCCCCTACAGACCTCCCTCCGGCACGTCACAATTCATTCCCAGCTGATGCGATCGATCGCGAGAGGGAAGTAACGTCAGACGCCACTGTCGACGGCGCGGCTGGACACACAGGAGGATCGGGAGAGCAAATACAATACTATCAACATCTTTACTATACACCGAAAGATACCTTTATGTATACAATGTATATGTACAAAGTGTGAGTTCATTCTTTTACCCATTACTTCTATAAAAGCCATTGTTATCTGCAATCTGCACCATTGGGTTTTTATCTCTTCCCTTTTATACTGCTACATGGGATTCTGAGTCTCTTCAACTCTGGAAAAGCCCAAACGGTGGGAGAAAAGTCTGGGGAACAATTGATAACATCAATACCAACAATCTACACAACTTCTGACTAAGTCAGATACAGGCTTTAAATATTCTTTATTGCTGTAAGTAGAATTGCCCCAAGAGCCAAGAACTACATCAGACCAACATTTGAATTAACACGCTGCACAATCATTGTTTTTTATGTTTTTTATTTATATGATGTGTCACTGACTGGAGCGCTCCCTTTCCAATCCAAACTAAGACTTCTATCGTGGGAAATCTTAGCACATTTCCAGGAGAGGTTGAGAAGTATCCGGTTGGGTAATCACTTCATGGTTATTATATCTTGTTTTATATTGTTTTATCACTATTAATATTTAAGGAAACGGTGGCGCCAGCGCAAATCATTTAAATACTTCGGGAGCCAACAGAGAGCCACAAAGTACAAGCACAAGGCAATAACTCGGGGTACAGGGGACTTCTAACTCACTTGTTGCAGGGCATTGCCAAAGCTTGCTTACCCTGGATGCCACCTTGATCCATCCTTTCTTCAATCACAGTAACAAGGGATGTGATTTAACGGTTGTTAGTGGGCCAAAAAAAAACCGAGTCAAAAAGAAAATAGATAGACATGTAAGTGTATTTTACATATTATAACAGGGCTAGCAAACATTTTGTAACTTAGAGATGCCTACTCTGATCCTATTCCTGGGTCGCCATCTTGACTGGTAAGGGCAACGGGCGGCTTTAAACTTTTGATCATGTTTGGGTGGTTGGGCACACAGTCGGCAGTAAATTAGTTAGCGTGTGGGTGGCAATTGGAAGGATATATAAGGGGTTCAGCGGCAGTTGGAGGTTATTTTTTTTTAGTTTTACCTTCATATGCTAGTGTTTTTTGGCTATGCTGGAGTTTTTTGATAGCCCCCTTTTTGGTATCTGAATGATTGCTTTACAATGAATAATTGAGTTGGGGATCTTTCTGGAAATAATTAGGGCCAACTCTTAAAGTGAAGGTGTGGGTGCCTTGCTCCGGGCTTGCTTGAAGACTCCTGAGTGAACAGTGGGAGGTAGCAGACGGAAAGACCTCTATCTCCCTAAAGAGTCCTATTGGCTGTGCTTATAGTGCCCGCGATGGCGACACGATGTCGCTCCAAAACAAATCAATTGACTCCGTCACCAGCGCTTATAGTAAGCGCGACGGTGATGGAGCGACTGAGCGACGTCGCGGCAAAACAATTTGGGTAGCGGGGTCAATTTGATTTTTTAGAGACAGTCGCCATATGTGACTGTCTCTAAACCAATCAGAGACCGCGGCCCGCCCCCTTTGGTGACATCGCTGGTGACAGTTGCTTCAAATCAAATTACAACTTTTGCTGGAGGCGACGGGTGACGTCATCAGTTGCATCGCCAGCACTAGAAGTGCGGCCTAAGGCTCTGCATCACAAGACTCCCTCGATTGGTTAAAAGAGAAGGTCTTAAGTGTCACGAGAGGAGGTGGGGCAAAGAATCAGCAAAAAGACGAGCAAAAGGCTGCTATGAAAAAAAATGCAGCTATGCTATTGGAAAATATGTCCCAATCAAGGAAGCTTGGAAGATATATTGTTTCAGAAACTGTTACTCATATTCCCCTGGCTAGTAGGGTAGTAGTGGAGATGCCATGAACATCTGGTCTGTCAGCTGATGTTGATTGATCATCTGGTTTTGAGAACTCATCCTTCTCTAATTAAAAAAAAAAGAGGTACAGTATTATGATCTTTAAAAGAGTTAGTTGAGAAGTTGGGTGACGATCAAGTTATTAATGTTGATAATTCAGTGGCTCGAGTTTGGTTACCTGTTAATAAAGATTCTAATGATTTATCGTTACAAATTATTCATAATGATAAAAGCTGTAATAATTGTGGGGTCAAGGATTGCTGTTATACGGATGTTATGGGATATGAAACTACTCCTTGGGGCATGCACTCACCTTTATCAGTTAAAGAAAGAATTTGGAAGACAGAATACATAGATATATATATATATTTTTATTACCAGGTATGAAATAGATGAATTTGGATATGATTAAGTACAAGAGGTGAGACAAAAATAATATAATGAATAATATCATTTTGGAAGCATATAACCATTTTGGGGATATTGGTTGTTTTTTATATGATGTTCAGTTATGGCAAAAATTGTAAATTCCTCCAGGGTTTACTTGTGCATGAAGGATGTGAACCTATGGTTAGTCTTCATGTTATTTTGTAATTTGGCATTTTTATGTCAGCCGCCAACCAGCAGTCCCTTTTTCCTCCTTTGCCCGCTCTGAACAAATTAGGACATACAAGGAAGACCAACTGACAGACAGGACAGACAGCACAGACAATTGGGGGGGGGGGGGAGAGGTGGGGGGGAAGGGGGAGAGAGGCCACACAAGGAGCACCTATCATCTTTTTCCTCCTCCGGTGTTGCATCCGCTTGGTGTGGGACCACTTTAGGGAGCCCTGTCTCACTCTACAGTCAACCCTACTTGTACCCCATCTGGTTACTGTCAGTACCGTTGCTTCAGCGGAGAATGCATCTCAATCTATGAAAGCAATATATTGGTGGCGTCTACCCCGGGGATATCTGATTGGGCCAGCTATGGGTCCCAGACTTTTAGAAAGTTTGTGCCGGTGTCATTGACCAGACTCGTCAATTGCTCCATCCGGCAAACATACCAAATTCTGTTCCGGATTTTCGTAATTGTGGGTAAATCTGGTTGCTTCCATAATGCTGCGATTTTGCACCTCATGGCTATTGCAAAATGTGCAATCAATTTCTGTGCCGGTCTGCTCAGCCCCTGCGTGTGCCTGCCCAGCAGGAACAACCAGGGGTCCAAGGGGACCACAAGTCCGAGAATTCTCTGTAGCCAATTTTGGATTTCCTCCCACAAAGGAGCAACTCTGGTGCAATCCCACAGCATATGTAGCAAGTCTGCTTGTTCCCCACATTGTTTCGGGCACAATGGGGGGTAATCTTTTATAAACTTTGCCAATCTCATTGGGGTAAGGTACCACCACATTAGGACCTTATATGCATTCTCCTTCAAAGTAGTGCATATAGAGCTTTTAGCTGCTGCCAGTACTATTGTGGCCCAGTCTGCGTCTTCTAACGTCTCCCCTAAGTCCGATTCCCATTTGTTTCTATAACTCAATTTAATGTCGTCATCAGTTCCAGGACAGACCACCTCTTTGTAAATCCTAAAAGTAAGTCCCGTGGTGTCCGTTCCTCTTGAACACAGCTGCTCAAAATTTGTACGCTAGGGGCGTTGTGGGATCTTAGTGTAGAATGCTCTTATCTGGAGGTATCTAAAAAATTCAGAATTTGGCATCCCTTTTTCTGATTTAATTTGGTCAAAGGATTTTATTGATTGTCTTCCCTCCAGATGTAGTAGCTTTGTGAGGCCCTTTGTTTTCCAAGCGACTAGGTTCCTGCTCGGCAGGCCCGGAGTGAAATCAGGGTTCCCCACAAACGGGGTCATTAAAGTGTGCTGAGCAGTAAGAGCACATCTATATCTGGTACCCTCCCAAGTTGCCAACGAGCTACTAAGTGCGGCCAGCGGCTCTCCCATGGTCCCATGTACCTTTGGTGGTAGCCAGATGAAGTCTTGTAGGTCTACAGGGGCGCAGCATGCTTTTTCTAGCTCAACCCACCTATGCAGGTTAAGATGCATGTGCCACTGTATAATTTGGGTTAATTGGGCCGCTTTGAAATACGATATCAAGCAAGGTACCGCCAGTCCTCCTCTTATTGTTGGTCTGATTAATGTGCTAGATTTATTGCGTGATTTTTTGTTACCCCAAACGAATTTCACCATGGAGGACTGTAACCGGAGGATGTCATCCCTGCCCACTTGTATCGGGAGGGTCTGAAAAAGATACAAGATTCTGGGAAGGAAGTTCATCTTAAGGCTCTGGATCCTGCCGATCCATGAAATTGCGTAGCCTGACCAGTTTCTGAAATCCTCCTTCAGAGTCCTTATCAGTCTGGGGTAATTGGCTTCATATAGGGCGCTATAGTCCTTGGTGATATTAATCTCTAGGTATTTAATGGAGACGGCTTGCCATTTGAAGTTAAAATTCAGGTCAATTCGTTTTTCAGTGACCTTTGGCAGGTTTATATTTAACGCTTCTGATTTGGTTTGGTTAATTTTGAATCCCGAGATCTTGTTAAATTCGCCCAGCAAGCTAAAAACATTCGGTAGGGAGGTAAGGGGCTTTGATAACATTAGGATAATATCATCTGCGTACAGGGCCACCTTGGGTGACTGTTCTTGTATTTGTATTCCTGCTATGTCTGGGTTATTACGGATATGCGCCGCCAAGGGCTCTATGCATAGTGTGAAAATAAGTGGGGACAGGGGACATCCCTGCCTGGTGCCACTCCTTATCGGGAATTCTTCCAAAGGGAAGCCCTGGTGCCTGACCCTCGCCTTCGGTTCCCGATAGAGAGCTAGAATGGTGCCCAACATTCTCCCCCTTATGCCAAACTCCCCAAGCGTCTCCCTGAGGTAGGGCCAATCAATCCGGTCAAAGGCTTTCTCGGCGTCCAGACTAAGTGCCATAGACGGGATGTGCTTCCGTTGTGCCAAATCAATTAGGTCTATGATTCGTCTAGTATTGTCTGCCGCCTGCCTCCCGCATGTGAACCCCACTTGATCCGGGTGGACCAGCTTTGGCATAACTTTGTTTAGGCGGTTAGCCAACAATTTGGAGAAGATTTTAGTGTCCGAATTGATAAGTGATATTGGGTGATAGCTTTTGCAATCTGCTGGGTCCTTCCCTGGTTTGGGGATCACTGATATAGACGCTTGTAGCATTTGGCCAGGTATAGGGGCACCCTCTAGGAATGAGTTAAACAGTTTCACCAGGTGAGGCACTAGAATTTTCCGGAATTTTTTTGTAGTAAAGATTAGAGAAGCCATCAGGGCCTGGGGCTTTTGATGGCTTCAATGTTTTAATTACCTCTGTTATTTCCTCACCCGAAAAATCTTCCTGTAACGCGTCCCTTTCATCTCTGCCCAATCTGGGTAGGTTCGCTCCCTTTAGGAATGTTTTTAGCTGCGTATGAGTGGTCTCACAATGGGAGACCTTTACCCCATCATAGAGGGCCTCGTAGTAGGTTTTAAACTCTTCCATGATTTGTTTGGGATCAGAAGTGAGGTCAACTTTTTTTGTCCGAATAGCCTGGATATGAAAGTTACGGTTTGCATTCCTAAGTTTATTGGCAAGTGGGGTATCTGGCTTGTTCGCTTTTTCATAAAATTTCCGCCTGGACCAGGTCATCTCCTTCTCAGCTCGGGAAGACATCAGTAAATTTAGTTTTGTTTTAGTATCAAGCCAGGCCTTTAGGGTCTGTGCTTGTTTGTTATTTTTAAAGGCAGATAGGGCTGTCAATTCAGATTGTAGAGTTTTAATCCTATGTTCCCTTTCTTTCTTCCGCCTACTCGCTATCCCTATGAGCTCACCTCGTAGTGTCGCCATATGGGCCTCCCATAGAGTAGATTGAGATGTCACGCTACCAACGTTCTCGTTGAAATATTCCCTGATTTTATCCCCTACTTTTTGTTCGATCTCAGGGATTTTTATTAGTAACTCATTGAGTTTCCATGTCGCTCCTGGTCTGTCCAGTCTGAAATCAGTGCACCGCAGCTCTACAGGTGCATGATCGGACCATGAAATATCATGGATTCCCTTGTGGAAGATCTGCGAGACCATTCTTTTGGACACAAAGAGGTAATCTATCCTGCTGTAGCGGTCGTGTGGGTGTGAGTAAAATGTGTATTCTTTTTCGCCTGGGTGCTGCTCGCGCCATATGTCAACTAGTCTATTGGTTTTTAAGCCTTGGACCCAAGCGGCTCTGCTTTTCGGGTGTTTGAGCCCACCTGGAGTGCATCTGTCCGCGTGCGGGTCCAGCGTGAGATTAAAGTCCCCTCCTAGTATTATACCGCCCTGCGCTACTTTGTTTAGGATCGTAAAGAATCTATCCATAAAGGTGTCATCTCGGTCACTGGGAGCGTATACTTTTGCCAATGTGAGAATTTGCCCTCGGATAGCACCCACCACTATTATGAACCGACCATTGCTATCCCGTTTAGTGAGTTTAATTTCCAGTGCTAGGCGGTTGTGTACCAGAATCGCGACTCCTCTCTTTTTTTGTTAGCTGCCGCTGAGACCCAGGTTTGGTATCTGCTGTCTATGTATTTTGGGGAACTATCTTTAGAAAAATGTGTCTCCTGTAGTAGGATATCGGGGTCACTTTTTTTATAATCAGTCATGGCCAAACATCTTTTGTGGGGGCTGTTAAAACCCTTCACATTGTGTGAAATCACTGAGAAGTCCCTACCCATCGGTGTTTTCTACAGCCTTGCCTTGGCTATCTCGTGTGTAGGACATGGCGGGTGTAAGTGTATTCTCTTGTTTTTGTTAGGGAGCTCTTATAAAGAACCATCTTTTCCTTCTTGTCCCTTACTACACCTGCTGGGTATTTGACACTAAAAGGGTTCCTTATCCTTTCTTGCTGGGGGTTGCCGGTTAGATGCCTACCCCTATGGGTGGGCTCTCCCTCATTTTTCTGTGCCCGTGGGAGACGCTTAGTCTGGCCTGTGTGTTTATGTTGCCGCAGTATGCTGCCTGTGGCCTTACTGGGGCTTATCTGGGGCCTGTTTGGGTTCGTTTCCTATTTTACCTGCTAGTCTTCCCATATCGTGGGCCTGTGATGGCTGCCGGCCCTGGCTCCCCACCCCCCCCGGATCCCTTGCCACTCTGCGTGCTTGTGTACTGCTCATACCCCCCGGTTCGTGCTCCTAAGGACCACCCCCCCTCTGTCGCTGGTGTCGTGTCCGCTCTGCGGCGTATCGGCTGTCCTCTTCCAGTGCTTGCCGTGTTATCCTCAACCAAGATGGCCGCCCATCTACATCCGGTGACGTCCATCCGGTTTCCGCCATTCTGCCGCCGGACGTCCTCGGAGGCGGACGTCTTCCCGCCTTGTCTTCCCGCGCTGAGTGCTTCTTCACCCAGTGTTGTCCTTTTAGCCCGCAATGACCAGGAGCGCCTCCATTTTCTCGAGCATGCGTTTCGCGGCCTTCTTTCTGGGTGCTGTCTTCCATACTCGGCCGTAATCTCAGGTAAGTGCTTGGACATCTTTGCATTGCAGGTTGCCGCTCCCTTTGTCCTCGCGTGTAGCACCATTGAGGCAATATGGGGGCTTATTGGGGCGTCTTCGTAGGGGTGGTGTGACAGAGTGAAGTCAACTCCTATCAGTTACGCCTGGGAGACATTTGTCTGAGTGCTTCATCCAGCACTCATAAGGGTTAACTCAGGTGGAAGTTAGGAAATCAGAACTCTTTAGCTGACACCTGAGAGCCAGCAAGGTAGATAAAGGATCATGTGACTGGCAGTAGCTGCCAGAGAGAGAGAGAGAGAGAGAGAAGCACACTGCTGCGTGAGCCCTTACTTCAACTAAAGTAAGGATTATTCATTTGTTTACTGACTGCTTAAAGTATCCTTATGGTTTGGTTCTGGTTTAGCCAGCCAGCCTGCTAGATATGTCTGCTGTGTTATTAGTCAGTTTTTCTCACAAAGTGGAGCAGGATTTATTTTGTTAAAGGGACAGTGTACCCGCATGTTATGTTACTGTGGAGAAATAAAGCCACTGAACGTTTTTATTTATCCTGAAACTATACGTGTGGACTGTTCCCTGACCTCGGCTACAGGCCGTCCTGCCACAGGTGGTGTCAGAAGTGGGATGTCGGACGGCCCCTGTATCTGAAGGGCCACACAAAAAAAAATGGAGAAATTTTTTTCTCAGTTCCTTGAGCAACAGCTCCAGCTAGCAGAGAAGCAAGCAGAGCCCAGCAAGATGAGCGACAAGCCCAGCAAGCTGAGCGACAAGCCCAGCAAGATGAGCAACAGGCCCGGCGAGAGGAAAAGCTACTCCAACTGCTGGTCGAAGGCCCAACCCGAGGCAGACCAGGGATTCCAAATAACCCACTGGTGATGCTGCCATAAATGAAGCCAAACGAAGACCCAGAGGCATTTCTCCTCACTTTTGAAAGGGTGGCCATGGCCCACGGCTGGACAGTTGATCGCTGGGTAACGACTCTGGCTCCACTCCTCATAGGGGAAGCTCAGGAAGCCTACCAGGCTCTTCCAGCGGACGAGGCCATGGACTATTAGAAACTAAAGGCTGCTATTCTGGATTGCCTAGGCCTCACGCCAGAGACCTACTGACAGCGGTTCCGGACAGTCAAATATACAAACCGAGACAGACCCCGGGTCGTAGCCCACCGCTTAGTAGACTTATGTGCCAGGTGGATACAACCGGAAAAACATGACAAGGCAGAGATCCTTGAACAGTTTGTGCTCGAGCAGTTCATAAAGATACTGCCCCCCTCCTCCCGCTCCTGGGTAAAAAGACACGCTGCATTTTCCCTGGATTCAGCGGTCCGCTTGGTGGAAAACTTCCTGGGTGACGACACCCAACAGGATAGCTGGGAACGGCCGGTGCAAACACCAGTTGCTTCCGGTGATACTAGAGGCAGGAGAGCAGACAATCGAGGGGTCTACAACCCGCCAGCTCGGGAGATCCAGTCAACCCGATCGGAAGACCCTTTCCCATCTCGGAGGGTTCCTGGTACAAACTCCCGCAGAGACGCCAATCCTGGGTCCGAGGCCACTGGATCACTCAAAGGAGGCCACCACCCACAGTATTCCCCGAGAACCTGGACTCCTGTCACCCACCCGGTGGAGAGGATAACCCCACCAACCAGAAGGGAGGATCCCATCCAACAGCGGAGAGGTCCAAACACTGAGCCCCGTCGAGAGCTTCCACGGACGACCGAGTTTGCGGACTCAGGAGATGAGGAAATGGACTGTTCATATGGCAGAACCACTGCCACAGCTTGTCTCCGAGGGGACCACAATCCGTGGTTAGTCCCAGCATCTCTGGAGGGGACAAAAGTAAACGCCATGCTGGACTCGGGCTCTGGAAAAACCCTGATCCTAGAGGGCCTAATTCCAAGCAATAGACTATCTTATGACTCTCCTTAGAATATCGAGTGTATCCATGGGGATACAAAGAGATACCCGACGGCGAACGTTACACTGCGTATCCAGGATCAAGAGGCTAGCCTACTAGTGGGAGTTGCTCCCTGGCTACCTGCTCCTGTTCTACTTGGCCGAGACTGGCCCTACCTCGAGACATTGTTGGCCCCTACTCCTACGGAGCCTACTTCTCTGGTACCGGAGAAGCCCGGAGACTTGTTCCCTTTTTCCCCAGAGATTTTCCCCCGTAGACACCATGTCCCAAAGACACGTAAACAGAGACGTGCGGAAAAAGAGGACTGGTTAAGAAAGGCTGGGACTTTTCGTAACATTAGTCAGCCCAAAGGACTGCAGGTCATGGCCGGGGATGACCAGGGTGGGGAACAGATAGATACGGGAGTCTTGCCAGACCTGGATCTTCCTGACTTCCATCAGAGGCAGAGGGAGGACCCAGCTCTGGCTAGACAATATGAGAAGGTGGTACAGGTCAACAACAAGATAATAGATGAACAAGGTGTAAAAGTGTTTCCACATTTTGAACTGTTGAATGACATACTATATCGTGTGAATAAGGTTACACAAACAGGGGAGGTCATTCGACAGATGCTAGTCCCTAAAGGGTTGATTAAAACAGTGTTTACCCTAGCCCATACTCTCCCATGGGGTGGTCATTTGGGCAGAGATAAGACCACGGACCGCATCTCATCCCGGTTTTACTGGCCAGGCATAAATGGTGACATCATGAAACTATGTGAGACATGTCCTGAATGCCAGTTAACTAGCCAAAAAGGACAGAAGCCGGCTCCTTTGGTTCCTCTGCCCTTGGTAGCCGTCCCATTCGAGAGAATTGGGGTAGATCTGGTCGGACCTTTAGAACCCTCTGCGAAGGGACATAAATGTATACTCGTTGTTGTTGATTATGCCACCAGGTATCCTGAGGCCTTCCCTCTGAGATCAGCCACTGCTAAACAGGTTGCTCACAGGCTGTTAGAACTGTTTTCTAGGGTAGGACTTCCCCAAGTAATGTTAACTGACCAGGGAACAAATTTCATGGCAAAGTTAATGCAGGATGTCCTGAAGTTATTGGAGGTAAAATCCGTCCGGACCTCGGTCTACCATCCTCAGACTGATGGATTGGTAGAGAGGTTTAACCGTACTTTAAAAACTATGCTTAGGAAGTTTGTGGACACTGAAAAGCGAGCTTGGGATGAACTTCTCCCTTTCCTGTTGTTTGCGATATGAGAAGTTCCCCAATCATCCACAGGCTTCTCCCCGTTTGAGCTCCTATATGGACGCCAACCTCGGGGTATTCTCGACCTACTGAAGGAATCCTGGGAGGAGGAGCCCTCCCCCTCCAAGAATACCCTTCAGTATGTCATAGACCTTAGAAACCGCCTAGACATGATAGGTCGGTTTGCGAAGGAAAACCTCAAATCTGCTCAAGAACGTCAAGAGAGGCAGTACAACCAAAATGCTCGCTTGAGGGTCTTCCAACCTGGGGACCAAGTGATGCTACTACTACCGACATCAGAGAGTAAACTCCTTGCGAAGTGGCAGGGTCCTTTCCAAGTTCTCCGCCGCACCCGGGAGGTGAACTATGAGATCTCTCAACCAGGGTCCAGGAAGGGTAAACAAATCTACCACGTGAACCTCCTGAAACCCTGGAAAACAATGAGATCACTGTTCATTCACCCTCGGGAAGGAGAGACGGATTTGGGTCCAAAGCTTCCAAAGGGTAGTACGTACACTGACCATCAGGTTCCCATGGGAGAGCAGTTAACAACGGAACAAAGGTCAGACATACTTGATGTATGTGACCAGTTCCCAGATGTTTTTTCAGAGCTGCCAGGGCAGACTGATTTAGTGTCCCATAGGATTGAGACAGAACCTAGCGTAAAAGTACGGTCCCGTCCCTATAGATTGCCAGAGGGCCGAAAAGACCTGGTAGAGAGGGAGATAATAGACATGTTGGAATTGGGCGTGATCGAGGAGTCCCACAGCGAATGGTTTAGCCCTATCGTGTTGGTCCCTAAACCAGATGGGAAGGTGAGGTTTTGCGTGGATCTGCGAAAGGTAAATGCTGTATCCAGATTTGATGCATATCCAATGCCTAGGGTGGATGAATTGCTTGATTCGCTTGGTAAAGCAGAGTATATCTCCACCCTAGATCTCACGAAAGGATATTGGCAGATACCTCTAGCGGAAGAATCCAAATGCAAAACTGCCTTCGCCACCCCTCTCGGTTTATACCAATTGGTCACTATGCCATTTGGGTTACATGGGGCTCCAGCCACGTTCCAAAGGTTAATGGACAAGGTACTACGACCCCATAGGGCATATGCCGCGGCCTACTTGGATGACATTGTCATCTATAGCAGACACTGGCAGTCTCATATAAAAAGGTTAAGGGCAGTCCTAACGTCCTTAAGAGAAGCAGGGCTTACTGCAAATCCAAAAAAATGTGCCCTGGGTAAATCCACTACAAAGTACTTGGGCTATGCCGTTGGGGAAGGGATAGTAAGGCCACTAGCTAGCAAGGTGGCCGCCATAAAGGAAGTCCCCACCCCACAGACAAAGACACAGGTCCGCTCCCTTTTGGGGTTAGCAGGGTATTACCGGTGGTTTATCCCCAATTTTTCAGAAATATCTGCACCCCTAACAGATCTGACAAAAAAGAGTGCCCCGGCCCAAGTTAAATGGTCTTGGGAGTGCCAAGACGCCTTTGACATGCTAAAAAAGTGCCTGTCAGAGGGCCCCGCTCTTCGGAGCCCAGATTTTAAAGAGCCCTTCATCATCCAGATGGATGCCTCAGAGGTAGGACTGGGAGCAGTGCTGTCTCAGCAATTTGATGGTGTTGAACACCCCATACTGTTCATCAGCCGGAAGCTGTTCCCTAGGGAAGTGAGGTATTCCGTTATTGAGAAGGAGTGCCTCGCTGTAAAATGGGCAATTGAGGCCTTGAGACATTATGTCGCCAGAGTACACTTCACCCTGGTCACTGACCATGCACCCTTGAAGTGGTTAAACACCATGAAGGACACAAATCCAAGGTTGACCAGGTGGTATATTGCCCTCCAACCCTTCTCTTTTGATATTCAGCATAGACCTGGAAAGGACCATGGAAATGCTGATTTTTTGTCAAGGGAAGGAGTGGAGGGTCGGGCTTCAGCCGTGTGGGACACTAGCCACACACAAACAGGGGAGGTGTGTGAAAAAGTGAAGTCAACTCCTATCAGTTACGCCTGGGAGACATATGTCTGAGTGCTTCATCCAGCACTCATAAGGGTTAACTCAGGTGGAAGTTAGGAAATCAGAAATCTTTAGCTGACACCTGAGAGCCAGCAAGGAAGACAAAGGATCATGTGACTGGCAGTAGCTTCCAGAGAGAGAGAGAGAAGCACACTGCTGTGTGAGCCCTTAGCCAGAGGGATTTCACCAAAGACTACTTCAACTAAAGTAAGGATTATTCATTTGTTTACTGACTGCTTAAAGTACCCTTATGGTTTGGTTCTGGTTTAGCCAGCCAGCCTTGCTAGATAGGTCTGCTGTGTTATTAGTCAGTTTTTCTCACAAAGTGGAGCAGGATTTATTTTGTTAAAGGGACAGTGTACCCGCATGTTATGTTACTGTGGAGAAATAAAGCCACTGAACGTTTTTATTTATCCTGAAACTATACGTGTGGACTGTTCCCTGACCTCGGCTACAGGCCGTCCTGCCACAGGTGGGCAGTAGGAGACCTCGCATGCCTCTGAACTGTGTACTACAGGCTAACAGTGCCATCTTGGCTAGAACTTGCACCGTAACTTCAGCAAATGAACCAGGGAAAGTGTCTTTTACTCATGGCCTTTCACTCTTTCTCTGCCTCCGCCGTTTCCCGGTTTTTCTTGGAGGTGGCGACTTGCTGCCATTCCATGTCTGGCTCCGGTTCCCGCCGGGGTCCTGGCGCCGGGCCTTCCTTCACCCCCAATTTTTGGAGAAAGTCATTACCCTCTTCGGGTTCCTTTATGGAGATGGCCCTCCCGTTTCTGATGACCATCACGCCGAACAGGAAGGTCCATCTATAACGGATGGCCCTGTCACGGAGTACTTTCGTGACCGGCTGGAGTTTCTTGCGCTGGGCCAGAGTTATAGGGGAGATATCCTGAACAGCTGGAGGGCGGCCCCCTCAAATCTGCAGGCTCCCTCACCCCTTGCCTTCTGGAAGACCGCTTCCCGAGTGCGGAAGTAGTGCATGCGGGCGATGACATCCTGCGGTTGCTCATTAGCCAACGGCCTACTCCGGAGGGCACGTGGCAGCAGTCCATCAACAGCTCTGCCGCGGGAATGTCTGGGAGCAGGTCTCCATCCACTGGGTAACGAAGTCCTCGATCTTGGTGAACTCCTCAGGAATGCCGCGTATCTGGATGTTACTGCGGCGATCCCTGTTCTCAGTGTCCTTCTGTCGGTCCGCTAGATCCGAGATCTGGGCCTGCAGGTAGGAGGTCCACTTCTCCATTTTCTTGATACTTGTGGAGGCAGCCGCCATCTTGTCCTCCAGAGCACCCGTGCGCTCCCCCAGTCCTTGGATCTCTTTTTTGAGCTCCTGGATCTCTGCATGGAAGAGTGTCTTCATTCCATTGTACAAGCGATCGAAGTCGCATCGCCGTACTGGTTGATGCTCCGGTGCCTCCTCCATGTCCTCCTCGCGGTCGGAATCCGAGCCCGCGGCGGAGCCCGGCAACATTTCTGCTCCGGCACCCTTTGCTGCAGAATGGCTCAAATATTTGCGCAGGTCGCCTGTATTTTTCTTTTTTGAGGACTGTGGGGCCATCCCTGATCGTTCCCTGACTTGTGTGGGAGATTCAATACGCACGCTTTTGTGTGGATATTGCTGCTTTATTCTGTTGGCGGGGGTAGGAGCTCAAGGCTTAAGCAGCTAAACACCACACCATCGCGCATGCGCCTCAGTATGCTGGATTTTTAATGAGTCTCACTGTACTGTAGATGGCAATCAGCTTCTAAATATAGACACGAAAACTCAGCGTGCAGTGGCAATCACTGAGAATAACGATGTGTCCACAGGGGCAGGGTAAAGATTCGGGCTTTCAAAATGACAACTCCTATGAAGGTAAAAAAATTGAGTTTTGGTTATTTTTATATCCAAAGAAAGATAATACTACGTTATTAAGAGGTTTTAGTAATCGTTTCTTGATTCCGTCAAAATATATTGAAACCTTTGAAGAAATAGACAATTTTAAACCTGTTTTTAAAGGTAAAGCAGTTGTAAGTAATAAATGAAAAGGAATTATTCCTGGAAACGGCCTTATTAAAACGGCCTTTTAAGAATTTTAGAGTTTCCATGTTACGTGTAGCACCTAAAAAGGACTCTGGTTATTTTTGTTTAATTAATCATTTGTCTTATACAAGGGTTGCTCAGGGGAGTGTAAGGAATCTGGGAGCATGCCCCCAGTGGCGTGGTTCCTCCTTACCTGATGCTTTGCATACTCCAGCGCAGCTTACAGAGCGCACGCGCCCACTTAGGGCTTTCAATGCTTCCACAAAGATTGGCTCTGTCCCCCGCTTGCGATGCGGGCCGCGCACATGTGACACACATGCACCGCTCCCCAGATGCGTGTCAACACTCCTGATCTCTCCCACCTGTCTCCTGCACCTCACAGCCCGTCCCTGTCTCCGCAGTAGCCACTCCACCGCTCCACCCTCCTGTCTCATTGGTCGCCTATTCTCATATATGCTCAGCTCTCTCACTCCTTCTTTGGCTGAGCATAGTTCATTGTTGCCTTGCTGTTCCCCATCCCTGTTCCTGCTGTATTGCCTTGCATTGCCTGTCTCTGTTTGATCTCCTGTGTACCGACCCGGCTAGACTTTGGACCCTTCTCTGGATATTGACCCCGGCTTGCCTCTGACCTTCCATATCTCTCCATCCGTGACCATCCAGCACACGAACAACAACTATCCTACTGGCTCCAACCCCCTCGACCCCGGCACCCAGCTACCGACTACTCTCCCGGCTCCAACCTCTGACCTCAGCAAGTATCAAGACAATTCTACTCTCTCCAACCCTGATCCGGCAAACCTTGACTATCCACTCTCCAGCCGTGCCTCCGCTGCTGTGGGTGGCAGGTTCTTTACTCTCCCACCTCAGTAACGGAGTTCCGCCTTGTTCGTAGTGAGCGCAAGCATTACAGGGAGCAACTGTGGGGCTGGAGTCCAAAAACTGGAATAGGCTAGCAGGCTGGTAGTAATGGTGGGAAAACAGGGCTGGTGGAAAAACAGATTGCGAAGGTCTGTTAACAGGTAGAGGTCAATGCCGGTGACAGGCAAGGACAAAGCTGAGCTTAGTGCTGGAACTTCCTCAGGGGTGCCTGCAGCAATATTTACCAGCTACGTGTGAGTAGAACATCAACGCCTAGACCCCTAGTGGTCATAATGCTTTTTTACCTTTTGGAGCATGTGAGTTTGTATGGGCTCACTGCTCAGTTCTGTGTTATTTTATAAAATTGTGCTGTACTATATATGTTTCTTTATTCATGTACCTGGGGAGTTCCTGATTTCACCTTAGATCTTGTTTGATCTTATTCAATTTAAACATCATAATAGTGAGTGGAGATGTATTGCTTATTCTGCACCTTCACTTGCACTTATATTTATATATCTTTACATGAGAAGAGTTTGAGCTAAAAGTCTTTGCTCAATGATTATTACACATTTCGGATGTCAATTCCTGCCCAACTCAGACTGCGATACTCAGGGGGAGGGCCGGGGCATTCCCATGCATCATGTTTACTGCGGCTGCAGCGTCTGGCGAGTGAGTGCTTGATTGAAGGGGGCGGAGAAGACTGAGGTCAGTATTATTGCTTACTGAAAACTATAGAGGTGTATGGTTTTGGAAGAGAACATGAATTTTTGGTCTGTGCAAATGCAGTTATTTAAAGCTACTGTACTGTAAGTTGAGTAATGCAAGATGTGTGCCGACCAAGCAATCTTTTGGAAAGGCCAGCTTTTGTTTGCCTAAAAGGGTTAAAAGTAAAGGCCAGAACCTCCATCTTGTCTGCCTGAACTTTTTCCTGAACTAAGTGATATATGTATGCAAGAAACGACCTCCAGACAGGCAGAATTGTTCTGTTGGCTGGACACCAGTTCTGTGTTTTCTTTGAATCGGCTTGCCCGCAGGTTTTGTTTACAGAATGCAAGGCTACATGGAAAGTCAACATAACAAACAAAAAGTATCCCCAATGAATGCACTCAAAATGATTAAGTGGAAATGGTAGAGAACATTAAAAATTACTGTCCATGGAGAAGAAAAACCTAAGACAACACTAGTCTATGAAATGTCTAATAGTGGAAAGGCTGCCTTGTCCAGGGATCAAATCCTAAGGCGATAGTAGTGACAATAATTGTCACAATACTAGTATCTAAAAAACTGATAAGGAATTGTAATACCAAATATCCAGTTATAGCCTCCTAAAATAAGGTGACCATAAATGCAGAGTAGTAATATATATGATAAACAGCATACTGGGAGGATAAAATATAATATATATAATATATATATAATATATATATATATATATATATATATATATATATATATATATAAAATATAATTATTTCTGGATACATTTATATAGCTAGCCTTGTGATTGTTTTACCAACTAGACACTAGTTTTGCTTACCCCCCTTGTGAATTTCCCTATCTTCTGCGGATTTACGGTAGCATGTTATCTGGGATCTGTCTAGGTCCGATTAGCCTAGTATCTTGATTTGCCAGCCCGTGGGACCATCATTACTGGTCATCAGTGGCCATTTCTCCTATACACTTATATCCCCCATTTCTTCATGCCTATTATATTTAATCCTCCCAGTTAGGACTCCATATGCAAACGGGTTCTTTTTACACAGCATTGTACACACTAGCTGTTACTCCTCTTATACCACCCTGCTCTTTAATGAGTTTTCAATACATCAATATTGACTTTACAGCGGAGTACTTCACGCACCTTTAAGATTTGCTGGGCGATTTAGTGATGCTGTATACATTAGCCTCCCAATATGAATCTGTGGTTCTTAGTGATTATTACCCAGATTTATGAAGATGGCTACACCATAGCTGAGGACATTCACTCATCTATTTTATTCTGAGGAGTGATATTGGACACATGATACTAATCTAATGTGTCCTAGCACCAGTGTCTCGCTGCCTGCACTTCACTTCTCTGTGCAATCTGTGACTCTCTCTGCGCATGCGACAAGTATGCCAGCTGCTTTGTTTGGGTTAATTACCTTTTCATTGCTATGACAACCAGTTGCTTTAAATAGCTTACGTTGATAGCACGTATGCATCTTTGAAAAAGCGCGTTCCTGCGCGAAACGTACGTCAGGTGACCCGACGGGATGACGTCACTCCGCGGCACCGGTGGGTACACACTGAAGCCGGAGCTGCTCTTCACCATACACAGGAAGTTCAGCGTTACTATACCGACACACAGCTAAGTCTTTTTTGTAGCTCCCTCCTATACATAGTGTGCTACCATATGTTTAAGCGCTGAAAGGAGGTTTTCTTTACTGAGTTACTATATCTGCAGTCGAAGCTGCTCTTCACTATATGTAGGAATTGTAGCGTCACTATATTGACACACGGCTTAGTTTCTTTGTAGCTCTCCTCTATATACAATGTGCCATTACATGCATATGTGCACTGAAAAGAGGCTTTTTTCTACTGAGTTGCAATATTTGTTACCAACAACAGTTGTGGTCATTGTTGCTATTTTTCAATGTTGTTTCTATCAATACTGACAATCCTAGACCCAGGACATCATACAGTATATGCTATGGGCTATACTTAAATTACTGCATTAACTTGTCACCAGTATGTGGATTAACAGTACTGTATCTACATTTGACTACATTTTATTAAGTGTTTGTTACTGTTGTATTGATTACACAATGACACTGACTGTTTCCTGAGATATATAATTACGATGATCCTAGTGTACCTTTCAACATATGCTGTTTATCATATATACTACTACTCCGCATTTATGGTCACCATATTTTAGGAGGCTATAACTGGATACGGTCCTTTGAACCGTGCCTCTGGGCTGTACTATTGCATACTTTATGCTAGCCCGTTTTAGGATCCCATTCTCTCAGGTTTTATTATTGTCCTTATGAGTTGTGTTCTGATTCTGTACATTAGTGTTCTTTTTCACCGGTCTGTGTATGTTTAGTGACCATACATCTAAATATCATCCTACTATTATGATACACTAGTTCTATATTATAGGTCTGCCAATTTGGTATATACTTTCTGTCCTGATTTATTCCTTTTGGAATCAGTGCTGATATTTGGTATTACAATTCCTTATCAGTTTTTTAGATACTAGTATTGTGACAATTATTGCCACTACTATCTCCTTAGGATTTTATCCCTGGACAAGGTAGCCTTTCCACTATTAGGCATTTCATAGACTAGTGTTGTCTTAGGTTTTTCTTCTTCATGGACTTCATGAGGAAGTTTTAATTGGTGTCTCTTTAGGGAGTGGTCTTGGATCATTTTACCACATCCCTCTGTAAAAATATTTTTTTTTTCATTATATATAATAAACAGTAATTTTTAATGTTCTCTACCATTTCCACTTTATCATTTTGAGTGCATTCATTGGGGATTCTTTTTGTTTGTTATGTTTACCTAGCCCCTTGTCCCTATTTGCACCTCATGGTTTTTCACACTGCTACTTACTATGTCCTATATTTAGAAGCTGATGCGGCAGCTTCCCCCTCTCTTTCCCTCCCTCCGTTTTGTCTAGATGGAAAGTCCCCAGGAAAAGTTGTTATTTAGTAATATGTTAATATTGTTACGCCTCTAATTTAAGCCTCTAATTAGCATTTTATCTTCCTGTATAAATAGTATTGCTTTTTTGAAATAAAGTGGAGATGAAGAATCAGAATCACTCTCTCTGTGTCTCTTTCTTTATTTTCCGAGCGCTCGTACGTCATCAGATCGAGGTCCAGCAGCCCAGGGCATGGTTAAGTCTCCCCGGGTAGAGCAACACTGTCTCCAGTCACGGCCGGCTGACCGAGGTGGTCCCCGGTATATTATAATTTTACGAACCTTACATTGCCTAATCCCCAAACTGTGGGGAGAGGGGGGTGTGCGTTAAGGTACAGCTGCGAATAAGTGCTCTCCAGCACAATACAATACATACATCTCTATGCATTCAAACTAAAGATTATTTTAATGCATTGTAATATTGTATTCAGTTCTATTGCACTTTGTATTTAACACTGCCTGACTAGGCCAATTTTGTTGTTACAGCTGCCTCAGCCAACGCAGATGCACTTCTTCATCTGTTGCTATAATATCTACAAATAGTATATACGTAAGTAAAGAAATCAAGCGCTGAATACCTCTACAACAATAAGTGCTTATATGTGTTCAAAATACAAGTGAAATCTAGGTGACCCTATTCTAGAGCAGGGGTGTGTAAAATGGGGGGCACGCCCCAGGGGGCGGCGCAAGACTTTTGGGGTGGCATGGCTCACTTACCCAGCTTCAGTTAGCTTAAGTCCCTGCTTCAGTAAACGCGTCTCCTGACACCACAGCGTCACGTGACGCAACATCAAATTTAACGTAATTTGATGCCGCATTAGAGGTAAGGGGGGTGCCACACAGGGGGAGAGTAGGCAGGGGGGGGGTGGCGCAGTGCAGGAAGTTCGTGCACTACTGTTCTAGAGAATGCTGCTGGAAAATTAACTGTTCCTTAGTCCAGATAAAGTCATATATCGAAAAAGAAGGGACCAGCGCAAACTCCAAACAGGAAAATGGGCGAAAAGGGAAGAAAGTAAAAATAAAAAATATGGTAAAGAACGTTATCTCAAACTGAAGGGGGGTGCGAGATGCACTCACAAGCAATAGATATTAATGCAGCCCTGTATCACCTGGATCCCTGCATAGGTGCTAATTTTTTATAGCCAAATATTCAGTTGGATATATTAGATAATCATATGCTATATATTTGAATAGAACGCGGTTTTGATTTTAAGGCTGAGGGTAATCATTGGGAACCCTACACTAGATATGGCTGATTCTGTTATCAATATGCTGGTGTGGCCAATGATTATTATGGGATTTATTATCCATTACCCAATTATCCCCCAATGTTAAAATGATATGAGTCTGTATGTGTGTCTTTCATTTTGTAATATATGAGGTTGATGTTTGTTAATTACCAGTTGATTGTATGGATTCATTTATCATGGTGTGGTGATGTATAGTTAGGATTGATATGACACGTGTATATTATCCAGTAACCTATTAATAATGGTCAATTAATAGTCAGGAAGTTATCCCTGGGTAGATATTAATATCAATTATCCTAGATGCAGTTCTCTTTTTTGATGTAATTTAATGTGTGAATGTATTAGAGTTCCTTAATGTAGTATTACATTTTATTGATGAAATATTAATGCTAAGAATATTTTCATACTGCAAGAATAAGCAGATGTTGTACATACCTTTTAGATATCAATTGTAGGACCCCTCTTTTGGATAAATAATTTTCTACATGGTACGTAAATTATGGTTTATCCTATCTGAGAGTTATTAAGTACTAGGTATGTAGGAGAGAGTACTAATAATCTGATAAGCTTTGAAAGCTTTAGTTTAAATAATTCCAATAACACACCCCCAAAATTAGTCTCGATGTGTTTTTTTTTTTATCTTTCAGTGTCTTTAATGTTAAGTTGTGGTACCGTCACTTGTTTTTATAGGAGGAATTAATACTTTTATTATTGTATATTCTCATTGATTATCCTAATAGGAGACATTATCATCCCCCTGAGTGAGAGCAAGTTATTATACACAGACTGTTAACATACAGTAATATATCTATAGACTTAAGTGATTGATGGTGGATCTAATTCCAAAGTACAGTATCCCTGTGCGATTTATATTCTATGGGCAATGTGGTGAATTGACACCTATAATGTATAATACTCTGAGTCCAATTTCTTAATGGTTATTCAGGTTTGTCCCACTCTTCAGCGAATAGTATATTTATTTAAGTTTGTTTATATATTTTTACTAATATTTCAGAATGCACTCATGTATTGATTTATAAGATGCATGCACTTTAGTTCTTTAAATGATATTGCAATAATGTGTTAAGGTTTTGAAGATGGGCGGATAAATGGACATTCCAAACCTTGACCAATAGGGAGATGCAGGTGACTGCTTAAGAGACAGGGCCAGATTACTGCACTTAACCCCTGAAGAAGCGGACAGGTGAAATGCGTAGGGCAACGGAGGGTTGTGTTGTGGCCCATTGTGGTGCAGAGATGAACAGAGGAAAGGAAGAACCCTCCATAGGATCGCTGATCATCCAGGCACTGGCTAACATCATCACGAGGACGGAGCCAGTTGGACACGAAGAGTTTGACGTTCAGCATCCAGGAAACTCCATTCGATTCTCATAGTTCAATTTTGTCTAATTCTTTTAAACTCCCCATAGGGGATATTAATAATCCATCTAAAATTGTGTTTACTAGATGAGAAAATATAACTATTGCAATCCACTTTTTTGTAGAATGTTTTGGTTTTTATGACTATATATATATATAAATTGTGACAGAAACCAGGGGATGGTAATAAATTCCATATATAGGGCTCCCAGGATACTGAACAGTTTCTATCCTGTTTAGGCTGAAAAGTGCAGCCTCAGAATGCATGCACTCCATCCCACAGTTGGGCAAGTGCTGGAACTGAGGGATGAGGATCCAGACCAGAGTTTGTCTGCTGCCTGATTTCTGTCACCTGTCCTGCAGAAAGGGGAAACGCCTCTCCTCAAACAGGTTAAATCATTCTGTTCCTTTTTTCTAAAACTGCAAAGTTCCTTATTTTGTTGTTGGAAGTGGATAAGCCGGTCCAAACTCAGCCAGGGAAAACCTTAGTTAAGTTATTGCTCATGTGAGCAGGGTTTTTGTTTGCTTATGTATTATTTTGTATTCCGTGTGGCAGTCTCAGTGCTTGGGACTGAATAAACCAGGCAGTAGCCTCGTCATTTAACCTGAAAGACCGTGTTCTAACAGTACCGGACAGACGGCGGAGCCCCGGAGTAAGCCGTTTGTCACATATGATGGAGAATGCGGGCAGAACACTTAAAGGTCTGCGGGTAAAAGAACTTTAAGGAAAAAAAAAAAAAGTTTTTTTTCCAAACAAGATGGAAGACGTGGTGAGTGCGCTGGTACGCAATGTCGCTGCCCAGAAAGAGACGAATGAAACCGAGCAACAGCTGGTAATAGCCCAGCAAGAGGCTAATGCAAACCAGCAACACACTAATGCAAACCAGCAACAGACGAATGCAGCCCTGCAAAATGTGAATGCAACCCAGCAACAAACAAATGCAGCCCTGCAAGAGGCAAATGCAGCCCTGCAAAACGCGAATGCAACCCAGCAAGAGACAAACCGCTTGCTGAGAGAGGAGCAACAATGGTTCGCCCAGGGCTTACAGCAGGAACTCGAGGTCCTGAGAGAGGCTATCATTAAGACTCCACTGGCAGAGGCAGGCCCAGTTCCGAAAATGACCAGGGCAAGCCATTACCATCTTGGGGGCCCAAGATGGGGCCCTCGGATGATGTTGAAACCTATCTTCTCACCTTTGAACGCACGGCACAGAGAGAGGGTTGGCCAGAAGCTGAGTGGGCCAGTCTAATCGCACCCTTCTTAAGCGGAGAACCCCAGAAAGCTTACTTTGATCTAGAGCCAGCCGAAACTAACGTCTATGCAAAATTGAAGTTCGAGATCCTCGCCCGCCTCGGCGTAACCACGGCCGTTCGCGCCCAAAGGTTCCACGCATGGTTCTTCACAATGGATAAAGCCACCCGATCCCAGATGTATGACCTAATCCACCTCGCTCAGAAGTTCCTACAACCCGAGATCAACTCAGCAAGCCACATCGTGGAATGGTTGGTCATGGACCAGTTCTTGAGGAAACTTCCCTCTGCCCTACGCCATTGGGTCAGTCAGAGTGACCCCCACAATGCAGATGAGCTGGTGGCCCTCGTAGAAAGGTACAATGCAGCAGACGAGCACCTGCAAACCACAGTCATGGAGCATCCCCACTACCCAAGGTTCCAGAACTCTTCCAGAGATGGTAAAAGGGTACCGGGTTAAGGGGGGCTGAAGAGCGATGACCGCCTTCACACAGCACAAGCAACAGTGGCTCGCATACTAAGGGCAACAGCCAACATGGAGAGCCGAAAAAGGGCTCTAAGTGGGACACAGACTATGTACCTAAATGTGTAAATTGTTATGAGAGGGGCCACACCGCGAAAGTTTGCCCACTAAATACTGAACCAATGCAATGCAACAGCGTTGAACCTTATTCGTTGTGGTCTCAATGTATGGGCCCTAGCCCAGAGGACCCCTTGAATAACCATCTCTGGGCATCTGTAAAGGTAAATGGTAAGAGGGTTCGGGCACTACTTGACTCTGGGAGTATGGTTACACTAGTGTCCGAATACCTGTTGCCCATTGGGAAAAAACAGGTAAACAGTTCACAAAGAGTGGCAATTTGTTGTATACATGGGGATAATCATGAATATTCCACTGTTGATGTTCTTATTGAAACAGAGTTTGGTTCTTTAGATTTCAAAGTGGGTATAGTACCCAAACTGGCACATGGTTTTGTTAATAGGGACCGACTTTCCCCATTTTCTAAAAATGTGGTCCTCCTCTCAGAATAGCGCCCATAGTTCAATAGCGGACCATAAAGAAGTAACAGAAGAAACAAATCCTTTCCCTTTTTCAGAAATGGAGGTTGACGAGGGCCCAAATAAAAAGGGGAAAGAGGAAGAGTGCTGTAAAATTCCCTTTCCCATGGCCACCTTGGTAGGGAATACCCCAAATCAAGATGTTGAACAGGCGCTTACCACCCCAGAACAGGATATGACCTTCGCTGACCTAGAGGTCAGTCCTGGGAGTTTTAAGAAGGCCCAGTGGGAAGACCCCACATTAGTGGAAGCAAGGGGGAATATACGGGATCAGAATAGTGCTCCGGGCCAACCAGATAGGTCACTTGCCTACCCCTACTTCAAGGTAGAGAATGACCTAGTATATCGGGTTGATAAAAGGAAATCCATTATAACTAAACAATTGTTGGAACCACGGACATTCCGTAATGTAGTATTACACTTCGCACATAGTCACCCATTGGGGGGACACCTAGGGGTGGAAAAGACAAAAGAAAAGGTTCTCCGAAGCTTCTATTGGCCTGGGGTTCTGGCAGAAATTACAAATTATTGCTCCTCATGCCCAGAATGTCAGATTACTGCCCCATTCAAAGCATATCGTAGCCCAATAGTACACCTTCCCATAATAGATGTACCATTTGACCGGATTGCTATGGATCTAGTGGACCCCTAATAAAATCTGCTAGGGGACATCAGCATATATTGGTAATATTATATTATGCCACCCGATATCCGGAGGCAATTCCCCTACATAGCACCTCTGCTAAAAACATAGCAAAAGAGTTAATAGTCCTGTTTACCCGGGTCGGAATTCCTAAAGAGATCTTAACTGACCAGGGAACACCATTTATGTCCCAAGTAACAAAAGAGTTATGTAAACTCCTAAAAATCAAGCATCTCAGAACCTCAGTCTATCATCCACAAACAGATGGTTTAGTGGAACGATTCAATAAAACCTTAAAAAGCATGTTACGCTGGGCAGTCGATAAGGATGGGAAAAACTGGGATTGTCTGTTACCCTACCTGTTATTTGCCATTAGGGAGGTTCCCCAATCATCCACAGGCTTCTCCCCGTTTGAACTATTGTATGGCCAACACCCAAGGGGCTTACTGAATATAGCCAAAGAAACTTGGGAACACGAGGTTACCCCATACAAAAGTGTAATAGAGCATGTTGCCCAGATCCAGGACCGCATAGCTGCAGTCCTACCTATAGTGAGGGAACACATGGAAAAAGCTTAAGAGGCACAGAGGAACACATATAATAAGGGTGCTAGGGTCAGAATTTTTTTTTCCAGGCGATGGGGTGCTAGTTCTGGTTCCCACCGTAGAGAGTAAATTCCTTGCTAAGTGGCATGGGCCATATGAGGTCTTGGAAAGAGTGGGAGAAGTAAATTACAAGGTGAGACAGCCAGGTAGGAGGAAACCTGAGCAAATTTACCATGTAAACCTACTTAAGCCCTGGAAAGATAACCCTAGTAGCCCCAGGTCCGTCAGAGAATCGAGAAACTGACCCAGAGGTTAGCATAGCTGAAACACAGTCCGTTCATCAGAAACGACAGGTCCAGAATTTAGTGAGAAGGAACAAAGAAGTCTTCTCTACACAGCCAGGTAGAACTAGCGTAATTGAACATGACCTAGTCTCTGAACCGGTGGTCCGAGTTAACCTTAAACCGTACCGAATCCCAGAGGCCAAAAGAGAGGCTATAAGTTTAGAGGTTAAAAAAATGCTAAAACTAGGCGTAATTGAGGAATCCCAAAGTGGGTGGAACAGCCCTATAGTTTTAGTCCCAAAGCCAGACGGTACAACAAGGTTTTGCAATGACTACCGTAAACTAAACGCTGTGTCAAAATTTGATACTTATCCTATGCCCAGGGTTGATGAACTGGTAGAGAGACTGGCAAAGCCCGATATCTCACAACCCTAGACCTAATAAAAGGGTACTGGCAGGTTCCCCTCACAGAAAGGGCAAAAGAAAAGACAGCCTTCTCAACCCCAGACGTCCTCTTTCAGTCGAGGGTGCTGCCTTTTGGCTTACATGGAGCTCCCGCCACATTCCAAAGAATGATGGATACAATTTTAAAACCACATGCTCGGTATGCTGCTGCCTACCTGGATGATGTGGTAATCCATAGTGAAGATTGGCAATCCCACCTTCCAAAGGTCCAAGCTGTGCTTGACGCAGTTCGGTCTGCTGGACTAACTGCTAACCCCGCTAAATGCACTATTGGTCTGGAGGAGGCCAAGTATCTGGGGTATTCTATTGGCAGAGGTTTACTCAAACCCCAAACACTCAAAGTAGAGGCGATACAAAACTGGCCAAGGCCAGTTACAAAATAACAAGTAAGGACCTTTTTGGGATAAATTGGCTACTATAGAAGGTTTATTCCCCATTTTGCAACTAAGGCAACCCCACTAACCGACCTCACAAAAGCAAGAGGGCCGCTAATGGTAAAGTGGTCCCCCGAAACCGAACAGGCCTTTAGAAGCCTGAAAGAAGCTCTCTGTGCTCAACCAGTGTTGGTCACACCTGACTTCTCTAAAGAGTTTTTAGTCCAAACCGACGCATCTGAGGTAGGGCTGGGGGCTGTACTCTCCCAGGAGTTTCAAGGTGAGGAGCACCCCATCCTTTATTTAAGTAGGAAACTAAATCCCCAGGAGAAAAATTACTCCATAGTCGAGAAAGAGTGTCTCGCAATAAAGTGGGCTGTAGAGACGCTCAAATACTATCTGTTGGGGAGAAAATTCCGGTTGGTCACAGATCATGCACCCCTCACCTGGATGTGTCAAAACAGAGAGAAGAATGCTAGAGTGACCAGGTGGTTCCTAAGCCTACAACCCTTTACATTTTCTGTGGAACACAGGTCAGGGCACAAACATGGCAATGCTGACGGGTTGTCAAGGATGCACTCCCTTATATCCATAGTCGCTCATCCCTCGAGGTCTGAGCTGGGGGGGAGGATATGTGACAGAAACCAGGGGATGGTAATAAATTCCATATATAGGCTCCCAGGATACTGAACAGTTTATATCCTGTTTAGGCTGAAAAGTGCAGCCTCAGAATGCATGCACTCCATCCCACAGTTTGGCAAGTGCTGCAACTGAGGGATGAGGGATCCAGACCAGAGTTTGTCTGCTGCCTGATTTCTGTCACCTGTCCTGCTAATTAGAAATCAGGTATTTTAGGCTGATTTCCTGGTTCCTCTTCCCTCTCCCCAAGCGCCTGGAGGCAGGAAGGCTGCTGGAAGCAGAGATAGGAAACGCCTCTCCCCAAACAGGTTAAATCATTCTGTACCTTTTTTCTAAAACTGCAAAGTTCCTTATTTTGTTGTTGGAAGTGGATAAGCCGCTCCAAACCCAGTCAGGGAAAACCTTAGTTAAGTTATTGCTCAGGTGAGCAGGGTTTTTGTTTGCTTATGTATTATTTTGTATTCCGTGTGGCAGTCTCAGTGCCTGGGACTGAATAAACCAGGCAGTAGCCTGTTTAAAGGAACAGCACGTTACGCCTTGTCATTTAACCTACCCTAAAAGACCGTGTTCTAACCGTCCCGGACAGACGGCGGAGCCCCCGGAGTAAGCCGTTTTCACAATATATATATATATATTTATATATATTTCTTTATTATATATTATTTTTATTGTATGTCCCTGTGTCTAGGGGCAATCACATTGGACCTTTGGCCTGTCACTCCGCCTCAGGCCAATGAGAGGGCTCCCTTGGCCCGCCCGCCTCCGCACACCTCTCATTGGCCGGTGTGGTCTAACAGTGTCACACACACACACCCCGTGCTCCTCTGCAACACTGGCTACCACACGATGTGCACCAGCCGCCGCCAACTCCAGCCCAGGTAAGTAACTAAACTGCCGCCTCACACCCCTGCGCCTACAGCCTCCCCTCCCCGCTCACACTCCTGCCGCCACCAGGGCCTCAAACCCCTGTGCCTCCCCGCTGACATTCCTGCCGCCTGGTCCTCAAACCCCTGCGCCTCCCCTCCCCGCTCACACCCCTGCCGCCGCCTAGGCATCAAACCCCTGCGCCTCCCCGATCACACCCATGCAGCCGGGGTCTCGCTTCCCGCCTTACCTCACACTACCTGTGCCTCCCTCCGCCTCACACCCCTGGTCGCTACAGTCAGCGGGGAACCGGCCAGATGAGACCAAGCGGGGGCGGACAGCTGGGAGGGGGAGCGGGCACAACAATTGCAGGCACGCTGCCTCCCACCTCAGATCCGCAGGGGAGCGGCCGGACGGGGGAAGGAACGGCCGCCGTGTGCACGCGCCTCCATCTGCACCAGCACACTGAAGGTTCCGCCGATGGGGGGGAGGAGCGGACGGACGACCGTCAGAGACAGCGTGGGAATGGACAGGGGAGCAAGCGGATGCTGGATACATTGTCACTCCCCCCCTTCACCTCCCACCCCCCCTTCACCTCCCTCCCCCCCTTCACCTCTCTCCCCCTTCACCTCCCTCACCTCCCGTCCCCACCCTTCACCTCCCCCCCTTCACCTCCCACCCCCCCCCTTCACCTCCCCCCCCATCACCCCCCTTCACCTCCCCCCACCTTCACCTCCCCCCTCCCCCCCTTCACCTCCCTGCTATATGCTATACGATGGAGGGTTTTTAGTCACCTTTTCACCCACCATAACCTAAATAATGTGTGGTGAAGATCTAGCCAAGTCTCAAATTGCAAAGCCAGTACAACAAACCACACACTGATGAGACCCAAAAGGTCGAAAAAGGTGTCTGTGAGTAGGTTCACTGGCTTTGCATCTCATCCCAAGCTATGTTTAAAAGTTGTGTTTAAAATAGCGAGCATTGGCTTAAGTAAACAGTTACGAGGACATTTGAGTTTGATGGCAATCTGCCATTTTCTGACACGTGATGTCAGACACTGTTGTGAGGAACCCGGAAGTGCGGAGACAAACAATGACACTGAGAGCCCTGCTGTTGCCGGCAGCGGTAGCGCTCTACCGGATCCTTACTCCATGGGACTTCCCCATGCTAGGACTAACAGTAACATCTATTTCACTAAGTACAACTTGCTTAAATTATCAATGTGGCTATTGTCTGAAAAGTGCCATGAATTACAACCATTGGCCGCTTTTTCAAATTAAAATCTAACTACTATGCCTGATGAAGCACCATAGCGTTGTGGTAGTAGCATTTTTATAGTCCTGTGAAGTAGCGTACTGTATAGTTCCAAGATCCTAGAGCTCTGAAGCGAGACGCGCTTTTACTAGGAGTATATGGGACCTTTGAGCTTGGAAGTGGAGAGTCAACGTTGAGAAGCAGCTGATCCCAGCGCGCAGGATACACAGCTGAACAATCGTTTGGTCTCCTACTCCCTCCAGATCAGGAACTGGGCAACACGGACTGCTTGCCGCGTTGGGTGTTTGCAGAGGAGAGAAGATCTTCCCTACACAGAAGCTGCAAAAGGAGAAGGTCTACCATACTGGTACTTTTAGAAAGTTCCGCATGAGTGCGGATCAGAACTTTTCTACCCAGCGGTGACTATGAACATCCATATTCATGTACCCTCTGATGCTGCACTATAATTACATTTTATGTAGTTGAGAATTAGGGCTTGTGGCCCATAATATACACTTTGCACTTTACTAAGAAAGGCTGTCCTTGTCTTTCTTTTACTAGATGATATTGGGGGTCCCCTGGCAGGACCTTGAAGAGCCAAGGAACCCGGCCTTAAGAAGACAAAGCACTTGACCTGTTTTCTAAGTATTTTAATACAAAATTTATACTGGGACTTAAAGTTGAGCACGGATTAAATATGTGTTTATTTTTTAGATTTCTGTAATTTCCATGCTCGTGATCTTTTTTTAATCTTTTGAATTTATTTTGTTAATTTTAATTACTTTTTTTCTGATCTATCTAGTTTTCTTTTAATTGCATATCTAGCAATTAAAACTCCTCAGAGTACTACCATTTCCAATTTATATTTTATTTTATTTCTTTTATTTCATTATCTATTCTATTCAAAGATCGTATTCGATGTGAAATTAGCAAGTTGTATTATTTGAAAAGAACATGTATCTAAAATATAATTCCTTTCACCAATTAATACATCGTTATGCAAATCAAATGTCAGGGATTTGAAAATCCAAAGTCCCCTTGTTATTCTTTTGTAAATTGTGCTCAATGAGTCTCTTCTGTTTCTTTTCGACTGTATATTTACCTGTTTATTTATTTGCAATTTTTATAGGGTACAGAATAATAAGACAGGATCCACTAGGGCAGGGGGGCGCAAACTTTTTTCCCTGCGCCCCCCTGCCGGCTGTCCCCTCACTCCCGCGCCCCCCTCCCAACCCCAACTTACCCGCGCTCCGGCGTAATGACGTCACGTTGCCATAGCAACGTGACGTCACATGACCTCGCAGCGTCATTTTGACGCCGCGTTGCCATGGCAACACAGGGAGAAAGCCGCCGGAGCCACGGTAAGTTAGGTTTACAGAGGCCCTGCAGCTCCCCCGGCACTTAATTTAAGTGCCTTCGGGAAGCGCGCGGGGCCTCTGTAAACCCCGCGCCCACCGTCGGCAGTGTCGCGCCCCCCCCTGGGGGTCGCGCCCCACAGTTTGCGCACCGCTGCACTAGGGTATACACTGCATAAATAGATACAATACAGAGGTTACAGTTCACATTTTAGTATATACCATGATCAGTCAATCATAATACGAAAATATACAATGTAGATAAATAAGGAAACAGAAATAAATGCTATTAAGGCGGAGGGGAATTTCAATTAGTTTGTACATTTAATATAATTATTATTATTTTTTAAATATTTCCTGCATGGCCGACCATATCATGAGGTTCTCAGCTGCAATCTCTCTGGTGAAGGAAGCCTCTTTCAACCTAGAGTAAGGCTATTTCCCTATTTCCACCTTGACCACCAATCAAGGCAAACCAAGGCTCCTAAATCTTGGCATATTTATGGCATTTCTCTCTCCAATTTTCCATTAAGGAGATGTGCCAGATCCTGTGGTTCACCTTGGCTAAGGTCGGAGCGTCTTACTTTTTAAAAGATGAAGCAATACAGCATCTGGTAACCGAAAGGAAATGGGCTATCATCTTGGCAGATGCCCTCGGGACATCTTAAGCTAGTCTACTCAGGAGTGCCAGCCAGGAATTTGGTCTCTGATTGATATTAAGTATCATATTTATGAAGGGGAATATCTGTTTCCAAGGTGGACCAGTACTAGACATGACCATCAAATATGTGACCGAGCCATTTGGCCACATCATCTAGAGCAAGCTGGAGAATGGGAATTTTATATGGCATGGAGTCTGACCAGGGTCATATACCATCAAAATAATAGTTTATAGGAATTTTCTTTAACAATAGTACATATTGAACTCTTTGTTTTTGCTTCCCATATACTTTCCCAATCTTCATCATCCAGCGACTCTCTTAGTTCCTCCTCACACTTCAACATGTAGGCATATTTGCTATCTGCCCCAGAACGTATTAGGATTTGATATATTGCAGATATTAGACCCTAGGAACTGATCACCAAATACATTTTTTTTAAATATGTAGACGTAGAGGGTTGCCGGTCTGTGTGATATTGCATGGTAAAGTGTTTCAGTTGTACATAATGAAATATTTCTGAAGAAGATAGATATCCCTTCTCTTGTATTTCTTGGAATTGTTTTATTCCATTTCCTGCTACCATGTCCCTGCCCCTAGAAATGCTGGCAGTCCTCCAGATCTGAAAGGAGCCTGATGATCACCCAGGGTTAAAATCTGTGTTATGAAAAAGTGGGATCATGTTTGAATGTACTCCTGTGAGTTTAAATTTAAATGCAGAGTAAATGGACGGAAAGTTAAGGTTGATTATGTTTGATTATCAATGGTGATTTACTTTAAAAAAAACTGTGGCCTTTACCACCATATCCTTTTGTCTTGTCTCATCTTTTATTATGAAGTTTAAGGGGTATATGCGTCCTGAGCAGGACATAGCTACTTATGGTATATCTCATTGGCTAATGATGGCCAACAAAGTAACAGAGCTAAGCTACAGTAAATATGTTGATGACTGGCAACAGTCTTACCATTAGAAGACATTATTCAAATGTTGTACAACTATTAAAAAAGCATTTTTGTGTCACAAAAATATTTTTAGGCAGAACAAGCCCTTTAAAGAAGCACCCATCAACCACAAAGAATATTTTTTTAGAGCTTACCTGCACTGGGGGGTTCCTTTTTAACAGGTCGGTGGTCCCCTGACCTCTAGATATCCCGTGGTTTCCAAGATATTTGTACTTTCATTTTTGTGCCTGGGATTTTTACAACTTTATATTGGTTGCCGGAGCAAGCACTGAGCCTGCGTCTCAGTTACTGGCAAGGAACTGATTATTGCTTGGGAGCTAAGAGTCCACAGAGTTCATGAAACCACAGATTACCTCCAGATAACCCCCAGTTCATGTAAGCTAATACACTGGTTGATAAACAGTATTTCTTTAATAGAAATGCAAATAAACAGTGTATGAATAGATTAAAACTGTGATGTCCATATTGATGACAAAGATGATATAAGGGACAATTGATTGATTATTAAAGCATGTAGAGCACCATGGGCTGGATAACAGGCAAATACGACAGCTTGGAAAAAACTAACAAAAAGCTTATTACCAAAAACGCAATTAACAACAATCACCCTGTGCCATGATTCTACACACAAATAAAATATCACAATACAAATCTAAAGAATTACAAAAAATAAAACCACCTGGAGAGAGCGAAGGCTGAATAAGTCCCCAAATATCAGTGTGTCAATGTACTGAGGATGTATAGGAGTGTATAAGGATCCTTTACAGTCCAACATTGGTAACCCGGGTACCAACGTATGCACAGACTCTAAATGTATGTAAACACATTGGTAACAGCATGATAATAAGCAGTACTACCACAAAACTATAGAAGCTCATAGAGTATAGACATATATATATATATATATATATATATATATATATATATATATATATATAAACAGATAATCAGCGCTAAAAATCTATACATGCAATATATCCTATCAAAGCATATGAATCAATAAAATGGTGCCAGGTGTATAAAAAAAAAGGATATAGGGTAGATGGCTCAAATGTATCCTGGGTTCTGAGCAGCTTCTGTGGAATAAACCAAGTTCCAAAATAATCTAAAAAAAAACCAAAAAGCAGAAGTGCATGCCCCAAAGTGTATTGTCATTTAATACAATTGGCAGAGAAGAAACCTTATAAATGTACACTCACAAACATTAGGGTTAAAATCGCATTGTAGATAAACCTATAACAGGTAAGGTTAGCTTAGCTACAACTGCCAGGGTCCACTTGGAGCAAGATGCTCCCTGGTGTGTCCCGGGGGTACAGAGAGAGAAACTCCAATGGCAACATAGATATCAGGTCACACAGCATCCTGTGGTAGATGTTTTCTCCTGGAAAACAGTTGATCAGGGAAATCCCACAAGCTTCTGCGATCAGGGGGTGGGGCTTATCGTAGCTTGTCAAATGACATCACCACTGAACCACCAATCAGAGACCCTACGTGTTTCGATGCGATGGCAACTTCCTTAGGGGCATGTTTTGTTTTATATATATGTAGCACTGTTTCCCCCACCCTCTGGGAAATCCACTTTATTGCTACCGTGCGGTGCTGAGGCATACCTGTTAGGTTCAGGAGATCTGAGCTGTCTGCTGTGATATGGAGACCAGGACAGGCTTTTGGATATCACCTGTCACCTTTCCTTTTGGTTTTCAGCGCCTCCAGCTTCAGGGGGCTCTGGCAGTACCAGAGACAGCCCTCTCTGAAGCACATCATTCATACACACCATGCACTGACCCCATCCAGCCTGGTGTATGATTAACAAAGGGGCTTTATTTAGCCGTCAATGCATCAGGTCTTTATAGCGGTGCAAGTGCAGTTATTTCTCTGCTTTATTCACGTGTGGGCATTCCACTTCGGTATCAATAGGAAGGGTACTTCTTGTTCTGCTTCGGTGGGGCGAGGGTCGTCCCATGTGGAAACGGTGTATAGAACTTTCCATTTTAGGACTTTTGCCTGAGTTTCCTCTTCCTTTAGCCCGGCCTAGGATTCTTTGCCTTGGGAGCTTTTGTTGCTGTTTCTTTTGGCACCTTTGCCTTTCGCTGGGAAACCGCTGCCACCTTTCTCTTTCTCACGACCGGGATAGCAGCAGCAGCAGCAGCACACACATACATACATACATACATACATACATACATACATACATACATACATACATACATACATATATATATATATATATATATATATATATATATATATAATAAAACAGAGGGGCAGCTGGCACTCCCATCAAAGTGAAATTGTATGGTGCCTGTCCTATAGAAATAAACAGAGAAAGCAGTCATCCCTAGCAAGGGAAGACAAAGGACAGAACTCAAGGATAAATGGCAACAAAAAAAACCTGTATTCAGATGGTACAGCACAAACAAGACCTATAAATAAACAAAAGAGATACCGGCGCCTAATGAGTCCAAAAATAATGGAATCCTGGATATCCAGTAGAAATAGTTCCAGTCCCAAGGAAATCAACAGTTTCTGTATCCTGGGGTATTCAGATAAGACTTGATGCAGTGGAAGTGGAACATGCAATGAAAAAATAAATATTTAGTGCAACACAGTTTAAACAATTTATACAGACATAATTGCAACTGGCTGGCATAAACAGACAAAACAAACAGACACACTAGACAAACAACACTTAAGCAAAGCTAATGATAAAAGTTGATTTATTAAACTAGAAGATAATAAGGACAAATGGCTGACAGACCGCTCCGGTGGGTTAAAACCTAGATAACACTCACAGGACGGCTGCTGGTAATTCGCATAGTACCAATAGAGGCTGGTGACCGCGTGTGGGGGATCCGCTGGGTGCCTCAGACGCCTTGTATTCCTTCTGCGTCCCTCTACTGGCAAAAACCGGAAGTGACGCCGTCCTCGTGGCGGACCGGAAATGACGTTGCCGGATGTGACGTCAGAACCTGGCAATCTCCAGTTGAAGATACAGGAAACGGCGATCTGCACCTCCTTGCCCCACAGTTGTTGGAAAAATGCACTCAGCACTTGTACTGCTTGTAGATATAAGCCACTAAATGTCCTATATATGGATAAAAAATGCCCTACGCGTTTCGTGTGTCTCAACACACTTCCTCAGGGGATATGCAAACAAGACCTATATATATATATACCTGTACTGTACTATAACACTGGAAAATGCCTGTTTTTCAATGTTTAGATAGAGACAATATTAAATATTGACCTGACCACCACCATGATTACATCAAGATTAATAATCACTTTTGTAAATACATTTACTACTACACATTAATACAACAGGTTTTTTGGGGCGGTTTATTGCGGGGCGGTTTATTGCGGGGTGGGGGGGGACACTAGTGCGTAGAGCACAGTTCATTACCGGGTGCATTTTTATTTTTAAATTAAGTAAACATGTTCTCTCCCCCATAGCTGTGGCGGTTCCAGGGAAGTACACTTCTGTGCCTCAAAAAGCCATGTATGTTGTCTTTCACCGATTTGACTATTAATGAGCGCAGACCGTAATGAGCTTTGATTTGATCCATAATTATTTTCCGTAAATTCAAAGGTAGCGCTGTCTTTCCCTTCTTGCCATCATCATTCACAACGTTGACCCACTGATTGTACAGCATAAAATGTATGTGGTGTTTCCGAATGAGAAGTGCAAATCTGGCCACCTTTCCATCACATTTCTTTAAGTATTTCTCCTGAATGCTGTGCAGTAGGTCAGTTAAAGTGATGTCTGGGATCACGATCCGTTCAGGTCGTGTCTCTTGTGCCATTTGCAGCTGGACTATGCTGGGTGCAGCGGGTGGTGGAGCATAGGTGCTTATGTCAGTTGGTGAGGTTACTTGCACTGTGCTTATTGTCATCTCTGGTGTTATTTGCAAATGTACTCTCTGTGGTGCAGCAGGTGGTGCAGCGGGTGGTGCAGCGGGTGTGCCTCTGCCTGTGAGTGAGGGTTGAGTACCAGGGAGGATGCTTTCCTCCGGGCATACCTGTGCTCTTACCGGGATTGTCATCTGATTGGGTGGGCGGGTGTACTCCGGTGGTGGTGTGGATTGTCTTGGGGGCATGCAGGTAAATTCTGGTGATGGTGAGGGTCCATGGGTTGAGTGCTGTCCCTCCTGGTCACCAACTGGCATCTGCCTTACAGGGGCAGAGACAGCAAGTGAATAATAGAGCCCCGCGATGATACTGTCAATGTTGTTCATGCGAGCACCCATACCTCTCTCGATCCTCTCCAAAGAAAATCAACCTTGGCCTCCGTTCTCTCCCTGTATTGCAGTGTTCGGTTGCAAGGTACCTGTATTTCATGAGCCATTATCTCTTCCAATATGCACCCGACGGAGCTGACGCTGATGAAAGGTGTCAGGTTTTCATCTGGTAGTGCCTCTAAGTTGTCTGGTGATGGGAGGGGCCTATCTGCTTGAGCATGAAATGTGTGTGATTCACCTTTTTCATGCTCCGGTTCCTCGCCTTCAGTCCTGAGTGGGCCTTCTCCTTGGACATGAATGGGGTGGGATTCCCTTTGTTCATCCTCTGCTTTGGTCTCGAGTGGGCATTCCGCTTTGGTATGAATGGGGCAGTGTATGTCTTGTTCTGCATCTGTGGGGCGAGGCACACACCTTTTGGCTTGGGTGAATCTAAGTCTCCTTTGTATGAATTCTCCCAGTTTCTTCTTTATATAGCCTGGCCTAGGATTCTTTGCCTTGAGAGCTTTCGTTGCCATTTCTTTAAGCACACTAAAAAAAGAATAATGTTACAAAGAATTGTTAGTTATGAGTTGAATCAATGCTAAAGCAAAGTAAAAAACACTTCCATACGAACAATCAATTGTAACTTATTTATATATGCGAAAGCTTCTATTGTTTTCCTTATCTTTGGAGCACTGTTCAGTTCCTTCATGTCCATCTGAAGAATTGGCCTCCAGTGACATTACCCCGTCCTTCTTTATGTTGATAATATTTCCACCATACACTTCAGTATTCTTCTGTCTTTCTTCCCGTTATTCATATTGTCGCACATTATTGAGTACTTTTAAGTTATCAGATGAAAAATATTCTAGTTATCTTCCCTTTATGCTGAGTGACAGCAATGCACCATTGATCATGTATTCTTCCACTAGGTATTCATGATCCAAGAGCATGGTTTTGCACTTTTTAAGATTCAATTGAATTTGAAATGTACAATACTTCAATGTTTATTTTAGAGTATTGATCATTTAATTCCCTCCCCTCCCTCCTCCGCACCACCACCACCACTGTGACTTTCAATGCTATGGTGTCATCGGAAAGTATGAATAGTTTATCAATAATGAAACTAATACAGTACATACATTGGTCATATTAATGAACCAGGTGGCTGTCCCTTGGCCCTCGTTAGCTTATATGGCAGTCACAATATCACAATCAGTATTAAGAAGATTCATTTACATTATAAATACATAGAAAGGAGGGTAAACCCCATTTATATTTGCCCTGTTATGTTATTAACACAAGTAACAGTAACACTTTGTAGCAGAAAAGCCATAGCCATGGTAATTGTTTAGAAGAAATACATAGCAACCAATAAGAAAGTCTAGTGGCTACAGTAAATTAACTGGACAATAATAAGTAGCTCTCTAGTACTAGACTCTACTTTATGTTACTGGTTACTTCTTTATTTCTTCTTAACAATTACAATGGCTATGGCCTTTCTGCTACAAAGGGTTGCTTTATATTATTAACACCATTGCTAAACCTGTTTGTTACTTCATGTATTTTATTTTATCATTCGTGTCTGCTTAAGTTTCTTTTTCAGAGAAATTATCATTGTTTTATAGCTTTCCAAATAAAGGATATTTTAACTTGAAAAGTACCCCCCCCCCTTCTTCATTTTTTTTTTACCATTTGTAGACCCACATTGTCCCGTTTTTATTTATTGGTATCAATGCATTAATGTGCTCTGCTCCATGACTAATCTGCATTCTCAATATTGTAAGGTGATACTCAGTGACGCCCATGTACTACAGCAGACAAATCTTTCTTACAATCAATGAATACCAGAGAAGCTATTCCGCTCCACTTAGCTAAGGTGAAATTCAAACTGCAGACACGGGGGCCTATTCAGTTAACTTGTGACTTTGTATCTATTTACTAAGCTGTGATAACGTGTCAAAATCGCTTGTGAATGTGTTTTTTTTTACAAGTGTTATCACTCGTCATCTGACAAGCCATGGGTAGCTCAAAAAATGTGGAAACTCACATTTTGTGCCAATAACTGCTATTCGCCTAGCTCCAAAATGCAAATTGTGGCTGAAATACTTGCATTTTTTGATTATCAACTAAAGGGTGACGAGATCAGAATCATGATTTGCATCAGACAAAGTATATTGGATTTTTACTACATAGGATTGAAGCAGGGGTTTCCCGAGCTGACCTGCATTAAAACCAGCTCCGGAAACCCCCTGCTTCAATCCTATGTAATAAAAATAAAATAATGTGCCCTCAGCGGGGGCACAGATAGCCACATTGGCAACCAATGGGCACTCTAGAAAAGAAAGGAGATAAGATCTAATCACTGGTGACTCCTCTTCAAGCAACTGAGGATCGTGGACTTCTGCACATAATCCTATACTACAGCATGAAGATCATTGCTTCATGGTTCAAGAGTTGATTGGTGTAACAGTTAGATGAGGAGGCTTAGCCTTCATCCTGACAAGGGTAAGAAGCACTTTGATTGACTATGGGGTGCCCATTGGTTGCCAATGGGGCAATCTGTGCCCCTGTTGATGGCATAGGTAATCACAGTGACAATCAATGGATTTCTTGGCTAGTGCATCTTTTAATTGTATTGTTACTGTATATGCATTTTTTTAATTTTGTGTTTTTTTTTTTACAGTTGCACATTAATTGCGAATGTGGCTATCTGTGCCCCCCATGAGGGCATAGGTAACCAGAGTGTCAATTAATGGATTTATTGCTTAGTGTTTCTTTTTATTTTATTGCAATGTGTATATATTGTGTATGTGTATATATGTTTTTTTCAACACAAATGGGCAAAACCATTATCAGCCATATTTGGCTAATAGAGAGATTGCCCATTTGTGTGTGTGGTGATGGGGGGAGAGGGGGTTGGTAATGGGGACATTTGCCCTGCGGAGGGTGGTTATACCTCCCGGATGAGTAGTGGGAGGGGTTAACCCCTAAATTGTATAAAGACATTGCATGAACAGTATAACATATTTTATCATTTAGGCATATGAAACAGTTAGAATAGATTAAAATGTGAGACAGCTTTAGTTTGGAAAGAACATAGGGGGCTATGCACTAAGCTCAATGGCTTTGCGTCCGAATAAAAGAAAAAAGCACGTTCGTTAAAAAGTGAGGCCGGAGACGCGATTTACTAAGGCATTGATGTCATTTTTTTACGTACGTGTTCAAAACAGCCACAGCATACGTGTTTGTTTTTTCCCACTGCTAGCGTTCTTAAACTTCACCTTCGCTAGCTGATAGACTGTCAGGGTTCTGCTCGCCACAAACCAGAACCGGACCGCGAGGCTGAGGTGGGGTTGTAAAAGCACCGACCTGAGACCGCGCAGGCTGATCCGGATTGCGCAGTTCGTAGTCATATGTCGCAGGATCAGGATTGGAGAAGACAGCGTCGTCGTTGTAGAAGCCAGGGTCAGGACAGGAGACATCAGGATAAACATTGTTCAGGCAAGAGTTCGGCAACAGGTAGTCAGGAGAGCCCCGCTTCAGCTTAGGAGCGCGGGGTTGGCCTCTGCGCGAGCGACGACCATGGCCCATGGTACTGGTCACAGGAGATGGTAGGCAGACCAGAGTAGCACACCGCTTTGCTGCACGGGTGCACCAGTGCTACAGCGCAAGAGTCCTGAGCAGGCTAGGGAATCCTCTGTCTCAGCGCAGGAACCAGGACACGGCCTCTCTAGATTAGGGAAAGAGTAGGCCCCAGGAACCAGGAAGCTGAAGATACACAGGGAAACCTCCGCTTCAGTGCAGGAATCCAGGAGACTGAAGAACGCAGGGACGAAACCTCCGCTTCAGTGCAGGAATCCAGGAGGCTGAGGGACGCAGGGACGAAAACCTCTGCTTCAGCACAGGAGAACAGGAGTGGACCGCTGCGTGAATATAGCAGCCGGTCACAGGAAACAAGGAGCTGAAGTGAACAAGAAGAGTACTCAGCTACAACACAGGAGACTGGAGCAGACCGCTGCGTGAATATAGCAGCCGGCCTTAGGAAACCTGGAGCTGCAGACAACAAGGAGAATACTCCGCTTCAGCATGAGAGACAGGAACAAGCGAGGGCTTGTGGCAGAACAGATAGTGACATCCAGGAAGGACTATGCTCGGCAGGGAGCATTATGGGAAGACAATACTTAAAGGCCAGCGGGCCAATCCCCGTAGGGGGGTGTGAAGGTACTGCTCCAATGAATGAATGCAAGTCTAGGTTGCAGTGATAGGCTGCACAGCTGCAGTAGATACCAGAGGGAGTGTGTATAGCTTTGGTGAGTGAATCCAGGCTGCAGCAAACATCAGGAGAGGTGCTCCAGGACTGCACACGTCTGCAAGGTAAGGCAACCAGTAAACTGCGGAGTGGATTCCTTACAGTACCCCCCCCCTTCACGCGAGACCTCCGGGCGAACATGAGCACACCTAGAGTTGGGGGACCGGGAATTGTTGCTGAACCTAGGATTGGGGTTAGAGTCGTGGTCCAGAGACTCGTGGTTAGTCCTTAGTGTACCCCCACCCCCCGGTGAGAACTGCGGCCAGACAGGACCATCCATGGGTCTTGGGGACATTGAGTTGTTCCTAAAATTCTTTAGGTGGAAAGGGCATCCGTAAACGAGCAGTTCTTTGGTGAGTACAGTTCTAGGATATGAGATTGATGGAAGAAACATCTTTGGTACATGGCTCGCCTCGCAAAATGACTTGGAAATCCAGGGCTGTGAAGAACCAGAGGGTTCCAGAGCAGAAACGGCAGGAGAACCCCTACAGGAAGCCCAGTCTTTAATAAATGAACCGGACTCTAGGATCAGCAGCCCTGATAGTTGATCGAATACACCAGGAGGAACTTTGTAACAGAAAAAGTCTTGGCTGACCACTGCATGTTGGAATTTGCGAGGAATTTTTCCTCTAGAAGGCTCCCAGGTAATGGTTAGTAAGGGTATAGGTTGGTTGGAAGCATCTCCTGGTATTGGTATGGAAGGTGACAAGGCAAGCAGTAAACCAGGCATAGGGACCGAAATCTTGGGATACGTACAGAGTATTTCCAACTGAGAGGAAATAACAGGGGCAACCGAAAATTCCGAGGGACAAAACCATGGTTTAGCAGGAGCAGAGAAGCAAACAACAGTAGAGCTCTCCAATACTGGGAAATCTTCATTGGGAGATAATATTGTCAGTGAATCAGGAATAGTCCTTGGGATCTTTAAATCAGTAGCTTGAGAAAAAGGCAGAGCCAGGGTAGTGGTGGGAGGGAAGCTAACATCAGAAGCTGAAGTCTGTACCTCAGTGACAGGGCCCTGAGAATCAACAAGCAGCAAGTATGAACTATGAAAACTCTTAATGACAGGCACCTTAGGAGTACAAGGAGTCTTTTCCGAAACTGCAATGGCCCTAACCACAGGGGTACCTAACCTGACAAAAACATGAATTGGTGGTGTGTTTTCTAGTGCAAAATCTCTGATCACAGGACTCCTAACCGATAGTGAGGGTGTCTGGGTTTGATTAGAGAAAAAATCAGATGTATTGATAAGTGACTTAGAAACAATTACTGAGGTTCTAGATTTGCTGGACATGTGAGAAAAAATACCCTTTAAGACAGGAGTTTTCATTTCTTCCCAGAGTAACCCCATGTTTGCTGGGGCATATTTAGACACAGTACTGAGGGACTGGGTTTCAGCAAAGGCAGGACAGCTAAATAGCTCAGATTTAAACCCCAGGACTTGTAATATATGCATGGTGACCTCAGACAGTACTAAGGAAGTGACCACAGATATGCTGATCCCTGGAGAATTAGCCTGGACAGAGAAATCAGGGGGACCCCCAATCAGGATACTCCTTGTAGGAAGAGCTTCAGAATCAGAAGGAGAATCATTACCTCTCAGAGTCTCAAAACTAGTAAGACACAATTCAGCGAAAAGGGATACAGTATGCAAGCTTTTTACTAATCTATATGAAAAAGCGTCACTTTGGGGAGAAAACCGTGCGTCAGCAAACATTCCTGGGAACATAATATGAACCCCAGGAGGGACATACAGACTACTGTATGCTTTTAACCCTAAGCTTAAAGAGGAGGAGAACTCAGACAGTACACGGGGGTGAATCATAACTGTACTGGTCTCTGAAGTAGGTATTTGGTAAGGAATGTCTGGGAAACCAGAAATTACTGCAGACTCCATAATGTGGGAACTATGCGCTGAAGCAGGGATCACCGCTATGTGGGCGACAGGCTGGTTCAGCGAAACACCCGGGAGAAGGAACTCTGCGAGCAAGCTTAGGGAAAAACCTGACTCCTGAATACATTTATCAGGAACCAGAACTTTAGCCGAAGTCTCCGGAGACGAAACTGCGGAAACTTGATCTGAAGCAGGGGATTTATAGCAAAGAATATCTAGGGACTCCGTACGGTTATGGGAATCCCTCAATGCAACCTCTGCTGTCTGACTTGTGGACTCATTCTCTGAGGCTAAAACGAAGGCATTAACTTGGAGGCAGCAAGAATTTACAGGGGTTAATGCAGACAATGCCTGAGAGTAAAACATAGGTAATCTTCTCTCTGTATTAGGACAGACCAGGAATCTCTCCTCTGAAGCTAGGGGCGTGACCATGGCTGACAGAGAACAGGGATTTACCAAAGGAAACTCAGAGAGCTACCCCTCAGGGGTTAATACAGAAATGACCCTGGGAACAGAACTTAGGGATTCTTTCTCTGACGGGGAAAGCGCACAGGACTGCCTAGCAGAGTTTAAAGCTGGAAAACCCTCAAGAGCTGAAGTGACAGATTCGGAGTTAGAAATAGGGGAACAAAGAGACTTATTCTCTGATAGTAGAACCTTAGTGTTGGCTAGTGAAACATATGTATTCTCCAGGGGAACCTCACAGGACTGCTCGGCAGGGGTTAAAGCTGGAAAACCCTCAAGACCTAGAGAAAGGACTTCTGAGCTAGAAATAGGAGAACTAATGAACTTATTCTCTGATACAAGAACATTAGGGCTGGGTAGAGCAACATATGTATTCTCCAGGGGGAACTCACAGGACTGATCGGCAGGGGTTAACGAAAACATATCATTGGTGTCAGGGAACCCGGGCATACACTCAGGGCAAGGATCCGTGGTAGACCAGGGATACAGCCAAGCGGCAGCGAAGCTGGCGAGGGGAGGATCCTGTTCCTTTATGCAAATGTCCAATGTCATGGAAAGGATATGGAGTGTTTTTTGGGCATCAGCCAACATGAGGAGAGGGTCCTCTTTTGCTATATAAATGTCTAAAGACAAGGCCAGGGAAGAGAGTTCCTTTTGGGCGTCGTCCAATTCTAAAGGGTACACATTTTCCCAAGTTACAGGGTAACCAGGAAAGCAAATACAAGCGGCCAGCGATTGTTTTAAGTCCCGGAGGCGGTAAACCTTCATCATGAGATCATTACGGCATTTGTTTTGCAAAGGGGTTAAACCTACAAACACAATCAGATCTTCAATCAGGGGTATTATCTCACATAGAAATTGGTATTCACACTGGGACTGGTTTACAGGCTGGGACAGGCTTTCAGACAGAAACTTACCAACCCTCACCACAGGGCGGTCCGAGTTTGTGCGGCCGAGCATACTGTCAGGGTTCTGCTCGCCACAAACCAGGACCGGACCACGAGGCTGAGGTGGGGTTGTAAAAGCACCGACCTGAGACCGCGCAGGCTGATCCGGATTGCGCAGTTCGTAGTCATATGTCGCAGGATCAGGATTGGAGAAGACAGTGTCGTCGTTGTAGAAGCCAGGGTCAGGACAGGAGACATCAGGATAAACATTGTTCAGGCAAGAGTTCGGCAACAGATAGTCAGGAGAGCCCCTCTTCAGCTTAGGAGCGCGGGGTTGGCCTCTGCGCGAGCGACGACCATGGCCCATGGTACTGGTCACAGGAGATGGTAGGCAGACCAGAGTAGCACACCGCTTTGCTGCACGGGTGCACCAGTGCTACAGCGCAAGAGTCCTGAGCGGGCTAGGGAATCCTCTGTCTCAGCGCAGGAACCAGGACACGGCCTCTCTAGATTAGGGAAAGAGTAGGCCCCAGGAACCAGGAAGCTGAAGATACACAGGGAAACCTCCGCTTCAGTGCAGGAATCCAGGAGACTGAAGAACGCAGGGACGAAACCTCCGCTTCAGTGCAGGAATCCAGGAGGCTGAGGGACACAGGGATGAAAACCTCTGCTTCAGCACAGGAGAACAGGAGTGGACTGCTGCGTGAATATAGCAGCCGATCACAGGAAACAAGGAGCTGAAGTGAACAAGAAGAGTACTCAGCTACAACACAGGAGACTGGAGCAGACCGCTGCGTGAATATAGCAGCCGGCCTTAGGAAACCTGGAGCTGCAGACAACAAGGAGAATACTCCGCTTCAGCATGAGAGACAGGAACAAGCGAGGGCTTGTGGCAGAACAGATAGTGACATCCAGGAAGGACTATGCTCGGCAGGGCCAGCGGGCCAATCCCCGGAGGAGGGTGTGAAGGTACTGCTCCAATGAATGAATGCAAGTCTAGGTTGCAGTGATAGGCTGCACAGCTGCAGTAGATACCAGAGGGAGTGTGTATAGCTTTGGTGAGTGAATCCAGGCTGCAGCAAACATCAGGAGAGGTGCTCCAGGACTGCACACGTCTGCAAGGTAAGGCAACCAGTAAACTGCGGAGCGGATTCCTTACATAGACAAATTAAGCCGCATGTAACATTTGCATGGAGATTTGCCATTTCCATTCAAGGCTGTTACAGGCGATCGTACACAAAATAATTACATTTTAATAATAGTGTACATGAGCAGGGGGTCTCCGGAGCTGAACCGCATTATTTTCTGGTCTGGGGGATCCCTACTTGATGAGGTACAGGCCCCATTTAGTGCTGCCGGTATCCACTGTAATTTTAAAGCTTCCGCGTCACGTGACCGGGAAATGTACATTCAGCAGGGGATACTGGCACCCAATAAAGGGGCCTGTACCTCCTGAAGAAGGGGGTCTCCGGACATGAAACCAATGCTGTTCAGCTCTGAAGATCCCATGCTCATTGACAGTATTATAAAAGCAAACGTAAGCATGAATTTTTATATTTACTCATTTCCACGCTAAGGCAATTATGGTCCCCTGAGGTTCCTGTATGTCCCCTTAGTTTTCTGGGGTATCTGTGGGAGAGACCATGGAAGGAGTGAATCCATTCAATATAATATTATTGTCAATTACTGTGTGTGTGTGTCATAGTTTTTTTTTGTTGGGACATGGTAGTGTAGTGGTTAAATGCTGAAATGCTGACTTCATCAATTTAGGCAATCCCATGAAAACAATAGTAATCACACTTGCGGCGGGAGTAATCACAACTATTTTGGAGGGATACCCTATATAAAGCGTCCATTTTGTTCAATCAGTGTGGGTGTTGTTGTGAGGAGAGATAGAGTGGAGTTGGTGGTAGTAGTTGGAGAGAGTTGGTGATTTGTTGGCGATTATTGAGTGAGTTGTCTTGTGTTATTATATTTTGTTTATCTACTTTTTTGTATTGTTAGTGTGATTGAAGTTTGTTAGTGTGTCATTTTTGTTTATATTTGTTTTTTGTGAGTGACTGAAATAGAGATAATGAGTGGACGTGGGAGTGGATGTGGACGTGTGAGTGGTGCGGGGGCTGGTGGAGTGATGGAGCGTGGGAGTGGAGGAGGTGCGGTGGCTGGTGGAGTGGTGGAGCGTGGGAGTGGAGGAGGTGCGGTGGCTGGTGGAGTGGTGGAGCGTGGGAGTGGAGCAGGTGCGGTGGCTGGAGGAGCATGGGAGTGGAGGAGATGCGGTTGCTGGTGGAGTGGTGGAGCGTGGGAGTGGAGGAGGTGTGGTGGCTGGTGGAGTGGTGGAGAGTGGGAGTGGAGGAGGTGCGGTGGCTGGTGGAGTGGTGGAGAGTGGGAGTGGAGGAAGTGCGGTGGCTGGTGGAGTGGTGGAGCGTGGGAGTGGAGGAGGTGCGGTGGCTGGTGGAGTGGTGGAGCATGGGAGTGGAGGAGGTGCGGTGGCTGGAGGAGCATGGGAGTGGAGGAGGTGCAGTGGCTGGTGGAGTGGTGGAGCGTGGGAGTGGAGGAGGTGTGGTGGCTGGTGGAGTGGTGGAGAGTGGGAGTGGAGGAGGTGCGGTGGCTGGTGGAGTGGTGGAGAGTGGGAGTGGAGGAGGTGCGGTGGCTGGTGGGAATGGGGGAGTGGGGGAGCATAGGAGAGGAGTGAGACGTACAGATACAGTCCGTCCTGCCAGGGCAGGTACGTCCCGTGATGATACTCCAGGTGGGGGAGTGCAGGTGGGTGAGGGTAGCGGGAGTACTGAACTGGAAGAGAGGGGCACTGTTCACCATACGAACAGTGATGCGGAAGAGGATGGAAGTGATGAGGGGCCATCAACAAGCCAGGCGCGGACGGAGGGCCTAAGAAAACCCCGCTTTACCCATCGCAAAATGACATTCTGGTTGAAAGTGTCATGGATTCCTATGAACAACTCTATGGATCATTAGCATGTAAGATTTTATTTTCAATTATTCTATAACAATATAGAAAGTATGTTGTATATGCCGCATTATCTAATGTATTAACTATATTTGGCATGGGTAAGTTGTGGGTGCTGGGGAACAATGAAGAGACCTCTAATCTCTCTTAAGTACATATAGAACATAAAAAGTGTTCTCCGCACTCATAATGAATACTAAACAATCAATGATACTTTAAATGCTGATATATATGAATGAGTAAAAGTAAGGATCATTAATTATCAATGTGTCTAAAAACTCTCATCACAAACAATTAACAGAAGGGTGAGGGATGCTGAGGGAAGGGGGAAAAGTGACATTATTAAAAAGTGAAGGATATGATAAACACATCCCTAACAGGGAAGGAAGTGGTTGCGATGAGACGCAGGGGAACGTGACTTTTCGTGCTCACTTACCCCTTTTACAGGCCCATTATCATAGTCAGCACAAAGTGGTACTATGTTACTTACCGACTCCCTCACACTAATTTCATCCCAGTGTTAAAATAAATGCTATCAAGATGCCATAAATGTTTATTTAAGACGTTACATACAGTTGGTAAACATGTATGCTGTAACGGAGGTGTGCAGCTGATTGGGCACATGTAATTTGTCAGGAATGCGCGCATGACATAGCCTAATAGGTGTCTGTAATTATATGTACATGTTAAAAAATGTTAAATATTACCATACATTATGAATTCACTACTGAAATGTATATGAACAGATTGTTACATATACACAGGTAAAACCAAGACCAGTCAGAAGACAACATTGTGGGCACAGATATATATTATATTGTTTCTCTGTGTCTCTATAAGATACTATCTATTCAATTGCCCTTTCCAGCAAGGCTATGCTTTCTTTATATATATTTATATACATTTGATAATATTTCATTATACATTCCTCAATTGAATATTTTTTAATTTTTAATTTATAATTCATTTATGCAATTTTATATTTTTTGATAATAATTTTTTAGATTGGTATGTTTGTTTTTTTTTGTGTGGGGTTCATTATACAATACTATCATGGTTATTCATTAATTCTTTTCTAGCACTGTTTATCCTCCGATCATTTCTATCCCCCTCTCTCTCTATACATATAGACAGATTTGTTTACATTCCTGTTTTCACTTGTGCCAGCCTTTTCATCAACACAAGACTTAGCCCTGCTATGATAGGTTTACCAGTTCGAACTTTGAACCAATTGAAGGACATGATTGGGTTACCTAGCAACCAGCTGCTATAAATCCTTAGCGTGGGCATGAATTACCAGCAACCCTTTGAGAAAGTCACATCACGTGACCAAACGCGTCAGGGAGCGGAACTGCGTCATCACGCAAGCGCATGACGGGCCGCATCGAGCACTGATTCATATTGCGGCCGGCTGGCATTGGAGTTAGTAACTTACTCAAAGTCTGCACCATCGATTTTAAAGGAGTCTTTGGATTTATGTACCGGGGAACATCTACCAGCAGTTTCAAGTGAGAGTTGGACTGCAGGGTCCGGATGCTGAGTGACCAGAGTTGGCGGTGACTTGTATCACACACTGCTTGATTGTAACCTACCCTTGTGAGTGGATTTTCTACCCCCCCCCTCCCCTTGTCCCTTTCCCAAATAAATGTACTGTATTACGCTATGGGGCATGTGCTCTCTCTTCTTTTTCTCCAATAGGTGTCTTCTTGATGTGGTTCATCCTATTTGAGAGCGGCCGGAGACCCCCTCATACCAGCACTATTCCCCCAATTTAAGGACTTCCATTTAAGGACTGGTTTCTATACATTTTTTCTTTCTGCTTGTATTTTGTATGTTTTTGAAGGGTTGTCTTAAATTGTAGTTCACCAAATAGTAGCACTTAATATATGTTATATATATACATTTTTCTTTTAACCTTAGTGCACATACTTATGATTTTTAAGAATTTTATATAAGAATATTTTATTCAATTCATTTTTGATACACATACAGCTAAACCCCATTATAACGCGGTCCTCGGGGTCCACCCCGAGACCACCGCGTTACTAACGGGGTCGCGCTAATTTTAAAAAAAAATGGCCGCCGCATCAGTGCATATTTACCCCGCGGTCCCGGCTTCCCCCTGTCACCGCGTGACAGGAGATGGGAGGGGGGATGCCCCTCCGGCTTCAGCTTCCCCTGTCACCGCGGGACAGGAGATGGGAGGGGGGATGCCCCTCCGGCTTCGGCTTCAGCTTCCCTGTCACCGCGTGACAGGAGATGGGAGGGGGGATTCCCCTCCGGCTTCAGCTTCCCCTGTCACTGCGGGACAGGAGATGGGAGGGGGGATGCCCCTCCGGCTTCCGCTTCCCCTGTCACCGCGTGACAGGAGATGGGAGGGGGGATTCCCCTCCGGTCCGGCTCCCCCCCGCCGCAGAACAGGGCTCTCGCGCCGCAATACAGGGCCCCCTGGCCCCGCCTTACCGGATAGGTAAAGAAGTCACTGCAGCTTAATTAAAACTACAACTTCAGCCTGCAGCCGGTTCCGTGGTCCTGCGGGGGGTCGGTTTGAGCCGCTCCGCGAGACAGGGGCGGGGCGCGGAGGCTATGATGTCATCGGCGCGAGGGGCGGAGCCTGAAACAGCAGCCGACAGGTGTGTGACCGCAGGGAGGAGGCCGAGGAGCGAGGGCAGCGGGGGAGGAGCCGGGCAGCTCGGCTGTCACGGTGAGAGAGAGACCGAGCCTGCGCTGTCAGAGGGGCTGTAACCATCACTACACCCCTGCACTGCATTGTATGGGTTACCTAACTCATTCACTTCTATAGGATAGTGCACTGCTTTGTGTGGGTTACCTAACTCATTCACTTCTATAGGAGAGTGCACTGCATTGTGTGGGTTACCTAACTCATTCACTTCTATAGGAGAGTGCACTGCATTGTGTGGGTTACCTAACTCATTCACTTCTATAGGAGAGTGCACTGCATTGTGTGGGTTACCTAACTCATTCACTTCTATAGGAGAGTGCACTGCATTGTATGGGTTACCTAACTCATTCACTTCTATAGGATAGTGCACTGCTTTGTGTGGGTTACCTAACTCATTCACTTCTATAGGAGAGTGCACTGCATTGTGTGGGTTACCTAACTCATTCACTTCTATAGGAGAGTGCACTGCATTGTGTGGGTTACCTAACTCATTCACTTCTATAGGAGAGTGCACTGCATTGTATGGGTTACCTAACTCATTCACTTCTATAGGAGAGTGCACTGCATTGTATGGGTTACCTAACTCATTCACTTCTATAGGAGAGTGCTCTGCATTGTGTGGGTTACCTACCATGCCCCCCCGCGCTGCACCGGGCCATCCCACCAGCCCCTGCAGCATCAGGGGCCCCCGCAGCCATCATCCCCCTCCACCGCAGCACAACCCCCACCGGCACGCCCCCCCCCCTGCAGCCACATGCCTCACCAATCATCCCCAAGGTAAGGCTGATTTATGTATATGTGTAGGGTGTGTGTGTGTGTGTGTGTGTGTGTGTGTGTGTGTGTGTGTGTGTAGTGTGTGTCAGTGTGAGCAGTGTGTGTGCAGTGTGCAGTGTGTGCAGTGTGAGCAATGAGCAGTGTGTCAGTGTGTGCAGTGTGAGCAATGAGCAGTGTGTCAGTGTGTGCAGTGTGAGCAATGAGCAGTGTGTGTGCAGTGTGCAGTGTGTGTCAGTGTGAGCAGTGTGTGTGCAGTGTGAGCAATGAGCAGTGTGTCAGTGTGTGCAGTGTGAGCAATGAGCAGTGTGTCAGTGTGTGCAGTGTGAGCAATGAGCAGTGTGTGTCAGTGTGAGCAGTGTGTGTGCAGTTTGAGCAATGAGCAGTGTGTGTGCAGTGTGTCAGTGTGTGCAGTGTGAGCAATGAGCAGTGTGTGTGCAGTGTGCAGTGTGTGTGCAGTGTGTGTGCAGTGTGTCAGTGTGTGCAATGAGCAGTGTGTGTGCAGTGTGCAGTGTGTGTGCAGTGTGAGCAATGAGCAGTGTGTGTGCAGTGAGTGTGTGCAGTGTGTGCAGTGTGCAAAAAAAAAAAAATTTAAAAAATTTTTTTTTAATTTTTTTTTTTTTTTTTTTTTTAAACGGGAGCCACGGGAAAACCGCGTTATAACCGAATCGCGGTATAACGAGGCGCGTTATAACGGGGTTTAGCTGTATTCAACACGTCAATTTGGCACTGCTTCTTACCCCCCCTCCTTTTTTTTTGTTATATATATATATATATATATATATATATAGCTTTGCTAAGTATTATATAAGTATTATATATATATATATATATATATATATATATATATATATATATATATATATATATATATATATATATAATACTTAGCAAAGCGTTGTAAGACCGTTGGATAAGCCATTCATTGTAAAAGGAGGACTGCCTGTACAAGCATAAGTCTAATGTAATGTGGTTGATTGTGAAAATATATATATATATATATATATATATATATATATATATATATATATATATATATATATATATGATGAGCATACAGTTGTATTTTTATATATATATATATATATATATATATATATATATATATATATATATATATGTGTGTGTGTCAATATGGTTAATAATGTTTATTTACATAAATACATTGTTTTGATGCAGTAAGCATTTTTTTTGTATATGTAGCCTAAATTTTGTTAACGAAATGCTTCACGTGTAGTACATAGGTACAGTATAAAAACTGTGTGTTTAGATGCATCATTGTGTTTGTATGTAACCGATAACTTTATTACATTAATATTATATATCTACCTTTTTCACAGATGTTCACAGCTCCGTTCCAGACTGAAGATAATGTGAATGCATGTATCCAAAGACCGACCAACTGAGAGCTTTTCCATCATGGCCACATGCCAAACACATCACATGGCCACTCATGCTATGATACCTCAAACTGCACATGCACACTTTTATATATCGTAGCTAATCATAGATTATCTCATTTTCATAGCAGAATGAATATAGATATTAGGGTATTTGAGACTAAATTGAAATGTGTGTAAACATTACAATAAACTTTGACATTACATCTTGTCTTAGTGCTCCATTGTTACCAATGTCACACTGATTACACTGACATCACTCAAATAATACAATCAATTTTTTACTATGTCGCCTGAAGAAACACACATGTACTTCTAGTGAAAAGAATGTATTGTTAAATGTTCTACATGACTAATTGTACGAAACATTAACCTGAAAGATTAATATAGAAATGTGTGGATTTAAATTACAAATATTACTTATGATAGGGATACATGCCAGGTTACTGATAGAAGATATCAACATCTCATCTGCTCATACTCATGCAGACACTCCAATTATGTATGTAGTAATAGTAACATACGTGACAATAATAATATTAAGTAAGGAATGTGAAGCATAACAATTGTCTAAATATTTAAGAACACATTAATTGTTTCTAAGTTTATCATGATGTTGAAAGTATGACAAAAAATGAGATATAATCATTTACAGTAGTTCAGTTGTAAGATAACACTATGCAGAGTACTCAATACAGCATTATCTCTTCACTTAATACCCAACATTCTGCTTTTAATGATGCACACATTGTATAGGTGGTTTGAAACATGATTAATACAAGAAGAAAGGTGTGAAACATTCACATACCGTAGCCAGACGAAGTTCTGATCATTCACTACAAAATGTGCAGTTCTCTGGAGAGAGCAGCATCCTAAGATTACATACACACAATGCAATGTAACACACATAACGAGATGATTACAGATTAGATTATATGTCTTTGAAAAACGTACATGTGAAAAAATTCGCTATTAAGTCCTGCGAGTCTCCACCCCACTGGCTGTATGGCCCCTAACCCCTGCAAGAGGCACGAGAGGATCCTCCTTTAAATCACCCCGAATGTTGCCTTGAAGATTGTGACGTAGGGCAAAGTTGTGCAGAATGCAGCAACAAATCCCTATGTCACCAACCTTCGCTGGCGAATTCCAGATCTATCAAGACACCTAAAACGATTTTTCAACACTCCAAATGTCCTCTCGATCACCGAGCGTGTGGATATGTGTGCAGCATTATAGCGGTACCTCTGAAGGGGTTTGAGTATTGCCCAGTGGGGTCAGAAGCCAAGGTCGGCTTCCATATCCTGAGTCGCCTATAAGACAGTCAATTGACATAAAGGTTAAAATATGTAACAATATTCAAAACATTGTGTATTGCCATTTCATAATACATGACAGTGAATAATATACAACACATGCCCTAACAATGAAATCCTCCTTATCTAAGATGACGCTTCATGACATGGATTAGAAATAGAAGTTCACAAAAGTGAAGTATTTGTGGTTACTTACAATATTAGCAACACACAATGAAACATAAAACTGTATAACATTGACTGACCCAATAGCCAACCGTCCTCGAATTCCCCCGCTTCAAATTTACGGGACACTAATGAGTTCTTCAGAATATGCGAATCGTGGCAGGCACCTGGGAAGTGAGCTACCACACTCAGAATTTTCATGTATGCGTCACACCTGCACATTGAGCGAGTGGTAATGTTTCCTGTTCCGAAAATCCCTCTCCTCTTCACGTAGCACGGTCAGCGCAACATGTGTGCAGTCTATAGCACTCATCACATTGGGTAGCCCAGCTACATTATAAAATGCAATCTTCAGTGCCTGCCACTCTATCTGCTCACTAGGAAAAAGTATATAATCACTAGCGCATCGAGTCAGTGCACATAGAAACTGGCTAAAGGTCCGCGAGAATACCGACTGCGAGACCCCGTCTACTACAGTATGCCCACAGTTGTCTGAAATGAGCCCGAAGCAAGAAAATGTAAGGAGCTCCGCATTTTAACAAGGCCGGTCACTGCATGACTCCTGTCTGTTGTTGGCTCTAAATCTTCTCTTAAAACTTCATAGTTCCAAGATAGCCGCTGAGCTCTCCTCTCTCTCCTCTCTCTCCTCTCTCTCCTCTCTCTCCTCTCTCTCCTCTCTCTCCTCTCTCTCCTCTCTCTCCTCTCTCTCCTCTCTCTCCTCTCTCTCCTCTCCAACATAATCTCCCTCCTCCTCGCACAAAACATCACAAAAGCGCAATCTGGTGCCGCATCCATTTCACTGTGGAAGGTAAGTGCCTCCTTCTATCGTTTAAATAGGCAGACTAATAAGTCCCATTATTATAAATGATGACACGTGTGTTGGATAGTATTGTGAACATATGAATTGTAGTCATTCTAAAACTCATTGTACTTTAATTCAGATGTGTTACACACATAATGAAATGTGATGTCATCATCAATTACACAGCATTCGAGAATCCACAATGAAACCGATGCTGCGACACAATATGAGTAATTGCCATAAAATAATAACTCTATCATTACATTTGTATGTAACATGTTGAGTCATGAACGTGTTACATCTCAAGAAATAATGGTTTGTTTCTATAAAGCTGTGTCAGAAGGTTGGATTATTGACAAGATGGTTGTTTGGTGATGACGGGAGTATTGCCCTTTAAATTAACCCCCTGATAACGTTTGATGGAACACTATAAAGTTTAGAAGATACATGTAATTCAATTGATATAAAATTTAAATCAAACGTTTTCACCTTTAATTTCAATTATTGACTATCATCTCCGGGGGATACAGATATATTCACGCCAACATCCATGGACCCCCAGACAGCTTCGAGGACCACCCCTGTACCCCTCTGAGTGCTAAATAAATGTACTTTCTTTCTCCATCTGAATGTATGTTAAAAGGTGAAATGCAGAATTATCCATATGTGGAGAATATTATTTTATTACAATACTGTACTGTATGTGTTATGGGTTTATATTAATTTGTATGGATACTTGTATTTGGGGGTGGCACACGATTGCTCCCGCATGCCAATGGGGAACCCCGAACACCCACGGACCCCCGAACACCCCCGGGAACCCCTCGGGGTCAGGCGGGGACCCCCACGGGGTTAGCCGGGGACACCCGCAAGGCCTGTTGTAAGGGTTTTGAACATGCAAAAAAGTCAATCAATAATTTTTTCTAAGACCAGCTTTTTTTGCGTCTAGCTTGAGATGATGTGTTCTGATCAACGCAACTTTCACATACGCTAAGGTTGCATTGCTTAGTGCATCCCGCTTAAGGGCAGAATTTAACGCAAACATGGTAACGAACAAGCAAAGTTGGACTTAGAAAAAATTCCTGAAAAAAGTCAGTTTTAGAGCGCAAAGTGCCTGTTTGCGTTGCTTAGTGCATCGTGTTCAGTGCAACATAACGTTCTAAGAGCACTTTGCGCTCTAAAAGTGACTTAACGGTGCTTAGTGCATGACCCCCTTAGACTGGTGGTGGCTTTGAATGTCTATGAAACTATTGTAAAACAGGATGTTAAAGAATCTCCAGTGATAAGGGAGATTCTGTACTATATATGGCCATCACAATCTATATGTATTTGTTACGTATAGCTAATATACTTAGCTTCCAAGCTATAACTCAAAGTGTTAAAACGTGAATACATGGTAACATTAAGGTGGGGAGTGCTATGAACAGTTTTACAGGCCTTGCGGCATAGGAGGATCAGCCCAGTCAAACACAGAAGTTGGGCCCGACAGGAAGAAACTTCCGGGATTGGTCGATCTGCCGTGCCCCTTTCTCTGAAAAAAGCAGATGGGCCCTTTCAAACCTGTGAGTTGTGATGTACAGTAATTTGTGATCCAGCATCAAGGAAGCTGTGATGTACAGCTATTCCTCAGATTTTTCCCTTATGGTTGGATTAAATATGTTCAAAAGATGTGGGGAGGGGGAGTTTAGAGGGAATAAGTTTTTTCTTGAAAAAAATGCTTTGCGCTATTCCGATATTTTTAAACTAGGATTCCTCCACCAAGGGTGCTACAGTCCTATGGGAATCACTCAACTGGCTCTTGAACGGGTACCTAATGCACTTGAGACAAAGGAAACGATCCACCTCTCCTCCTCTAGCCCCATACAAAGGAGAGAGAAGTATGTTCATCTCCAGACAGTGCCGGACACACTTGCTGAGCAGTTGACATGTTTCATGAGTGTGAAGGTGGGAGCAAAGAGGGAAGGAGTTAGAACTTTGTGTGAGATGGAAAGTGTGATGGCTTTGTGTGGGGAGGATGAGTGAGGCTAATACTTTTTGTGGGGTGGGGGAAGGTGTGTGATGTCAGTAAAATAAAGAGGGGTAAATTTGTTTTTTGTATTATTAAGAAATAGGGTGTGTGTTGTGCGAGAAGGGGGCATGAATGCGGAGTGTGTGTTGAGTAAGGAGAATGTGGAGCGTGTAAGAAGAGGATTGTTGTGATGGTGAAAGTGTACCCAGGCCATTAGTAAAGGTATTTGGCCTGGCTGGGTGCCGCTGAGCCATATTGGGGAATTGTGAGTGTCAGCTCTTCAGCCCAATTGTGACATGTAACTGCATGTGTAATAAAGATATGTGTTTTACTGTTCCAGGGGTGCTAACCAGCGGATATGTGCAAGGCGTGAGTTTCAGGGGTGATTTTGCGTTAAACTGTTGTCAGGGTGTGTTTGGGTAGAAGGGGGCCAATGTTGCGGGTTACCCCGAAACATGTACTCAGGAATCTTCCCAGATTCCTGCGGACATGAGGAACACAGACCACCAGATAAAATCCTCCCTAGAAAGCAGTTTGCAGCTCATCGCCAAATCTCCCTGCTTCAGCACAAACCAGGGCAGTAAGACCGGGCAGGGAACTGGGCTACATTACAGGTCCCAGGGTATGCCAAAATCCCAGAACCCAGTGAGGGGTTCCGTACCTCTCTCACCAGATATAAGGTGAAGAGAGTTATAGGGGTTTTTTAAGTTAACATGTAGAGTGTCAGCTCTACAACCCGGTATTGGCTGCAGTGCTGTAAATGTAATTTAATTGTCTGTGTGTGTCCCGCTAGGTATAAGGGGACCACATCAATGCCGGGAATGAAACTGTATAAGTATTGTAACCAATAATGTGTCCATTATGAACATTGTATTAGTTTCCCCGCAGACCGCAGAAAGGAAAAAAGGTTTTAAAACAAGGCAGCTTGCTGCATAGCATATGTAGCAAGCTAACTTTGAATAGGAATGTCCGAGCGCTCTGATTTTTGCTATGCGGAGGGCTAGGGGGTAATCATTAAAACAATTATGGTTTCTGTATTTTAAACTTTCATTAAAAGTAATGAATGAAAGTCCCCCTCTTTTTGGTGTATTCAAATTATAAGAGCAGAGGCATTTACATTCAAGCGGGCGGAGCAGCAGAAACACTTGATTCACAAGTACCATGATCAAAAGGTATATGGCAGGACATCCCTGCAAGTGAGTCATGCATAATTTAAACCCGGACATCTAAGGCACCTTGCGGTGATGGTCCCAGAATGTCTGACCAGGTCCAGAGTTAACAAAGGACTTGACAGGTTAAAGTGCTAAGTGGGGAGGGGGCGAGGTAAACAGTTTGTCCCTGTGTCCCTGACATATGTCCAGGTGTCAGGGAGACAACCTGTCACGAGGGAAGTGGGCTTGGCTAGGCATGCTAAGCAGCTTTGGGCCAAAGTTTGCACATCTGCCAGGCTTCCTGAAGTATGGGCGAACCTTGCCAATAGGTGGGATGTTTTGTACCCACGCCGCGATTGGTTGCAGAGTGTAAAGATAGGACTTGTGAGGTTTTAAAAGTCTGTGCAGCCAGTCAGGAGGTAGATTCAACATGCTGTAAAAGATTCACCTGAGATTTAATTTAAGATCTTTCCTGTATTCCGGCATCTTTCTTTCCTGTAACCAGAGTTAACATCGTAGCTAAGTGTATTTTCGTATTATTTTGTAAATTAAGCTGTGTTCATTGTGTGAATAAATTACAATTTATTTTATCTGACGTTTTGCTCAATCAAAGGATCCATGTATTTTTGTGTTAAAAGCATTGGTCTCCCGTGACAATGGGTTAATGTGTTGGCTATGTGCTTGTGATAAGGAGGGTGATGGTATATGTGTGTAAGCGATGAGGGGTTGAGTGAGAGTGCTCCAAGATTTTAAAACCTCAAGGAGTGTCCCTGCTCAAAAAATGTTGAACCACTTCACTATTCAATAATTTGATGAATCTGATACAGTTGTTTGAACCCATTTTTGCAACATACAAAAATATAATCAGAAGTTGCACTCACCAATCTCCTCCCAATTGTCTCCTTTCGTGCTCTGGTTGCAGATTCTCACTACAAATGAACAACAAATAAAGCTTTTTGTGCATCTGAGGCCACCATACCCACATTGGAAACCTTGAGATGATCCCTAGAGGCGGTTGTGACGCGTGAGGCTGACGGAGGAGTCCCAGGATGCGAGTGAGAGCCATGGACCGGGTAGAGTGTGCATGTGTGCACACAGAAGCCAAACAGCTGATTTGGGAGAGGGGTTGGAGTGCGCCCAGAGTCACTTCATGCTTTTACCAGCGTGGAGTGTGTTGTCCCTTTCCCCTCTGTGTTGTTTGTGATTTGAGTAAAGTGTTAATGCACTCTTCTCTATGCAGTTGTGTCTTCTTCTCCATATGAGGTCTACAAGGAGTCCCCACACCAGAGGATTTCGGTCTATGGAGTATCAGTGTTGTGTGGTATCAGTGTTTATTTAATCACTGGGATATTCTGCACTTTAACATTGCATATTCTCACTACAGGTTACAAAAAATCTTAGACAGGCACCCAAGTTAACATCCTAAATTACAAGAACTTGCTGACTCTTCCAATGTTTAAAAAAATAAAATAAAAAGTTTCCCATTTAATTACAATATATCTCAAATCACAGATTCTGATATCAAAAACAAAAAGTAGCAAGCTTGATAAAAACGTTCTGATGAGACACATAGTAGCTACTTGCAGCAACACGAATTTCAGGGCTAAGTAAAGGGCAAAGAAGATCTGAAACGCTAGCGTTGCTGCCAGTAGCTACTACAGTATGTGTCTCATCAGACCAGGGCTGGTGGCAAGCAGGTAGGCATGGTCAGTAAAGGTAGGTCAAGGCTGGAGAAAGTCAAGCGAGGTGGAGTCCGAAAGGGTCTTGTATATAGCAAACAGCAAAGGCACGAAAAGGCAGCATGCTGGTCCAATGGGAGAGCAACAATAAAAGGGCACAGGAAGCAGGAAGATGGGACCTTCACCACATAGACAGTTTTCTTCAGGAATAACAGCAGGCAAAAGAGCAGTCCCAGTGCACTGACCAGGAGAAGTCCAGGCTGTGAACAAGAGGCCCTTTCCATTAATACCCTCTCAAAGGAACATCCTCTGGATAATCCTATTTTTGTTTTGGCCATATAATTCTTATAAATGCCTTAACCAGGCGTGGAGCTTGGACATTCTCCTGTGGTTCCTAGGGTCTCTTCAGGACGATAGCCCATCCATGTCAAAAGGTACTGCAGTCTTCCCCAAAGATTCTGGAGTTTAGGATTTTTCCCACAACAAACTCATTGTCATAATCCACCTAGAAGGAGCCAGGAAGAGGAATAATGCATCAAGGGAAGGGATTCTCCCTGAATGGCTTCAGCAGGGAGGTGTGGAACACCAAATGAATTCTCATGGAGTCAGGGAGTTGTAGCCAGATGGATACTGGGTTGATCTGAGAAATGTTTTTTAAAGGTCCTATAAACTTTTGTCCGAGTTTCCTAGCGGGAATCTTCAGGTTAAGTTGTTGTTGACATCCAAACTTTGTCTCCTACTCGCATCACAGGGACAGATCTGCAGTGCTGGTTAGCATTTCTTTTGCATTGATCCTGAGCCTCCCAAGTAATAATCTTCGGGGTTTCCTGGTTCTCTTGTAAAATCTCATTGAGACGGCGGGAACAGAACAGGAGAGTGGTAAGTGAGAAATGGTTGGGTGATATCCATAGTTACCAAAAATGGGGGTTTCTGCGTCAAGCTTTGCAGGGTATTGTTGTAGGAGAACTCAGTGAGAGGCAAGAATTCAGACCAGTCATCCTGAAAATGACCAATAACATAATGCAAGTATTGCTGCAGAGTCTGGTTTGTCCTCGCTGTCTGGCCATTTGACTGGGGGTGAAAGCCGGATGATAGATTTAGGCTGATACCCAGTGTGGAACAGAACCCTCTCCAGATCTTTTATGTCAAATTTACATGTCTATGTCCAATATGACCTCATCTGGGACCCTGTGAAGGCAAAAGATTCCTCAGAATATTAACTTGACAGTCTTTTCTGCTGCGGGGAGACCCTTAGTGGCAACAAAGTTGTATATTTTAATGAGCTGGTCCACCACAACCAGAATCATACTGTATCCTCTGGATGGGGCAATTCCATGATAAACTCCATCATGATGACCCCCAAGGAAGTGTAAGCACAGGTAGTGGCTGTAGAAGGCCCAGAGGGGAGGCTCAAGGGGTTTTGCTCCTGGCACAGGTTTGGCAGGAAAGGACACATTTATGGACATCTTTTGACAGGGTTGACAACCAAAAAAAGCACTTGAGTCTTATGGACACCTGGATGGCCTTCAGGTTTGGAATTGTGTATCAGATGAAAGACTTCCAACCTTACTCTTTCCCAGAATGCACAGGCAGTCTTGGAAGATCCAAATGCCATCCTGCAGAACTATGTCATCAGAGATGTCATGCAGAGGATTATTTAAGAATTGTTCATCAGAGTAGGCTGCCTTAACGTGTGAGAGAAAGTCAGAGGAAAAGGTGATGCCAAGGAAAAGTCTATTGGGCAGAAACTTTTCCTCTCATTTGAAATTTGAATGAGTAAGGTGACAACCTGGATAGAGCACCTGCTTTCCCATTCTTAAAGCCAGGATGATATGAGACCAGAAAATTGAATCAAGAAAAGAATAGCACCCACTGAACTTGGGCGTGGATAGTCTCTTGGCTGACTGAATAAATTCTAAGTTCCAATGATCAGTAAGGACAGTTTTGGACTTGACTATTTGTTATTATATCCCTTCTACATTATTTGATATTAACAAATCCAGTTTTGCCCCTCTCCTGGTTGGTTTCTCAATAATTTGGGTTATGTAATTGTCTTTCAACACCCCCAAAAAAACTGTTTCCTTTCGTTGTAATGCTAATCTCTTTGCTCCGGTCTGTCTGGAGAATTAAAATAACCCATGATGCAAACATGACCTTTTTTTGATTACTTCTTTATTTGCAAAATTATTTTGGCTTGCTCAATCTCACATGTATTTGGTGGTTTACAGCATACCCCTACAAACATTTTCTTTGTACTTTTACCTCCACTGCTAACTGGGGTGAAGAAATTATGTTAAAATAAATCTCTTCTTGATGGCCGGGCTCCACTATGAGGGTTAGATTACCAGTTTCATGGTTAACTGGACCGGAGCTTAGTGGAGAACTGTCGACTACTTCCATCTTCACAAGAGAGTCTTTGGGCCTGGACGAAACTAATGTATGTTTGGCAAATTCCCAGTACTCGATTTTTGTGGACCTTGAGCAGAGGAAGGCCTCCTAGACTCTAGGCTTGTTGTGGCAACCGGCTAGGTAATGCCCAGAGTTGCCACAATAGAAGCATTAGTTTTTGGAGTGACATTGGCTTCTCTCCTCAGATGATTGGCCCTGGAACAGTATTCACCTGCATTGGCTCAGCTACTTTAGCTGGGAAAACTGTCATTCTTAACACCCTTGAACTGAGGAAGTAGTACCTGGGGTGCATGGTTAGGCCTCCCATTGGTTACCTTAGCGGCTAGCAAAGCATTGTTTCTCATTAGAGAGAGACAACCAGGGAATGATCAAAGCATCGTTGAAGAGGAGACCAGCACCAGGTACATTTATAGCATCCAGCTTTGATGATGGCTGTCCCCACGACACAGGGTTAGATAGCTAGGAGGCTGCGGGTCATGTCTCCTTTTATATCCTGGGAGTTTTCTTAATTTTGTGGCATCCAGCATCAGTGAGTGGCGGTCCCCACCACACCAACGAAGTAGCCAGGAGGCTACTGTAACGAGTGCTCACCACAAACAGGACGAAACCGCAAGGCTGAGGTGGGAATTTGTAAATACCGACCTGTAGCTGAAAGGCCACGTCCAATGTGCAGGCTCGTTTTAGTGTAGCTGTGTCAGGGTGTGGAGAGGTCAGGTAGTAGATATACTCACCGTGATCGATGGTAGGAGACTGGAGGATAGTTGAGGTCACTTAGCCGAGGTCGAGGACAGTAGAATGTAGAGTGGTAGATATCCAATCAAGGTTTGAAAAGGTCTGGGAAGGTAGGGGTCCGTGGTCAAGTTAGCTGGAATGCAAGACAAGGTAAAGCAGAAAAACACAACGCAAAGCAAGACACAGCAAGTGGTGTACTTGTGGGTAGCACTTTTTCTCATGAAGAAACTACTATGCTCAGCCAATTGGAGCAGGGATCGCTGAGCATATAAAGGTTAGTGAACGAATCAGAAGAAAGGCTGCAGGTGATTGTGATTGAAATAGCCAATCCATGGCAAGGCTGCATGGCTGAAATAGATGATCACAGATCAGACCACTGGGTCATCACTGGGCGGAGTCTGCACAGCAGATGCTGATGAGAACCCAGCTGTTCCAATGATAGAATTACTGTAGCACGAGGGCAGGTCCTGCCCATGACCCTGTCATCTCTGGGGCAAAGCCTGTGCCCGATCCTCACAGCTACCAACTGGATTGGTATAGGTAGCCTGCTGGTTATTAACCCCTTTTTACCTGTATTGTTCCCTAAACTTCTGGAGGACTATTGGACTGTTAATTAGGCTCAGATTGAGCCGCTGACATGGACTAAAAGAGCCCAGGATTGCTTAGCCTAGGCAGTATCCTGGAGTACAGTGAATAGCTCCTTTCATGAGTATTTTCCCCCTTTTTTCTATCTGACCTGGGGATTGGAATATGTGTTGTTGTACCCCCCTTTAATAAACTCAATGTTTATTAGCTCTCAAGTCTGACTAGTTGTGACCTGTATCGCGGGGACGCTCTAGGGTTATACAGTTGTTGAGCTTCCCTACAAGCTCTTGTGACAGATGAAACCTTGCGTTCTCTTGTGACAGATGAAACCTTGCGTTCTTGGCACAGATGGGGAACCTCTGATCATGAAGCACCCCCCATGTATGTGGCATACAGTATAAAAGAAAAGAAGTTGCACTGATTGCTGCTTTCAAGTACTGTACATTCAGTTGGGTCTTTTTCATGGCAAAACATGCATAAGCAATAGGCCAAAAAGGGGAGATGAATTTAATGAACGAAGCGTTGATGCTGGAGTATCGCCTCCCGATCCGGCATTAACAGCCATTTGATTCAACGGCAGTAAACGACGGATTGCGGTACCATAACCAGCAACAGCGATTAGTAAATCACGGCCAAAAAGTCAGCTTATGGTGGAGTTAACTAGAAGATCCAATTGAAGTATAATATCTGAATCATTCCTAAATCATTAGGATTTCCATTTTAGCTTCTGTAAAATAAATTTGAAATATCTTCTCACGGTATCTTTAATCTTTTATTCATAACTTGTAAATTATATTAAAAAAACAGCTCTTCCTGCAATATTTTTTAAGAACAGTACTTGTCTTTCCATAGCAGCACACATCTCCAAGCGTTAAAGCAGTTTCTCTGGCAACAATGCATTTTTTATGAAAAGCAGTGTAAATAGATAGCAGAAGAGTGCATGAGCATCCACAGTGCATAATTTATTTCTCCCCAGAGGGTGTAATACATTATATGTTTCTTCACTGCCTGGTTTTTACAAGTTTGCTGCCTGAGAATCCTATAAGACTTTAGTGCTGCTGCACTCCTAATACTGCTGTGTATACTCTTTTAACATTAGTTAAGGTTAGACACAATGTATTTAACAGATTTGTCCCCATAGATAACAACTGTGAAGGAGAAAGAACCCCAATATTGTTGCACTCTCTCACTAATCTTGGATGATAAAGGTAGAATTTAAATTATTTTATTTGAGGCAACTGATAAAGTAAAGGGCGTTAAAAACAAACAATGCAGTGGCGCACTGGGAAACCACTAGGAGTGTAATAAGAATAATAATAATAATAATACCTGGATACAGTGTTATGTAATAAAGCACTGTGCCTGATCTATGATACAATACAACCAACTACCAAAATACAAATGGGGGGGGGGGGGGGGGTGAATAGTAAACCAAGGACAAAATGCAAAATGCAAAAGCTGAGTATACCGACGTTAACAATGACTATGATGTTCTAAAGAGGTGTTGGGTGATAGTCTACCCACATTATATAGAGATGGATCTATGTGATCCTATAGTTTAGAACAACAGGGAGATAGAAGAACCAAGGTACTACTTAGCAACAGATCACCGAAATGACTGTAGCCTACTGCATAGGTACAAAATAACCTATAATGGTTAATAAAAAGTAGCGTGATATACCATAAAATTGTATGAGCCAGGATCTAAGTAGCAGATCCGTGCAAACACTGAAAACCCAGAGTAAAACACAGCTGTATTGTAGTAGCAGCATTGCTGCAGTTCCTGTCAGCAAGAGAGAAGCTGCATAACGACACACTGTATGAAGCAAAATACAAAGTATCCTTGAGGAGAGAACACTGTAACTTGTTAGTGTGCCGACATACAGTAATGTCCTTAGTGAGGAAGAAGCACCTCAGAGGCTGTAAGTGTACAACAAATCCCTGATCTGATCACCAAAGTCTAATCTACAAACTGCTCCTAAATAACCGCAGTGTAGGGCTATTGAGTGGTGGACACTAGAGCAGATGCTGATGTGTACTACTGTCAAAGTTTTGTGGTCATTTATCAAGGTCTCTGCACTTGTGACAAAAGGGATGTGTGTGAAAAGAGTACACACAAAGGTGAATTAGATCATGGTCCTCTAGTGCCTCTAGTGCGCAAACACATACAACATATATCATTTATTAAATGACTGAATAAAATATTATTTAAAAACCAATGAAGTCCCTAGTGTGATTATTGTGTCAATACCTTCTATAAGGTTGTTTAACAAATCAGGGGGTAAATACGGGGGTGATACATAATAAATTCCAACATAACACCCTTGGAAGAATCGACTCCTCTTCTAGAGTACCCTGGGTGAGGTATTAATATACCTATTTATTAACCCTAAATGTATAAGAGGAGATAGATTCAAAGTGGCTGTTTCGTATGGAGATACCTATTCCGTGACCAATTCTCAATCGGTCCTAGGCGAGGTGATGTGGACTCCATTCTCCTTCAGAAAGGGGTACGCTGGATATACACGCTCAAAGCACTGTCCCCAGGGGGGCTTAATGAGGGTTTTGTGTTTAGCCCTTTCATCTGACCACCTTGTACCTACTTTCTTATTTGGCTGCTTATACCACATTCACTTTGCTGGACACTCTGGCATTCCTGGTATGTTTTATTACACTATTATGTGACACAAGAATTACACAATAATAGACGGACAATTACATCTCTTTATTAGTTTAATTATTATTACCTAATAACAACAGTGGTACCTTGGCACACACCCATACCCTGATCATTGGTATCGTAGCAATCTCCCTTTGTACTCGTAGCTAATTTGGACACAGTTAAGATGCACCCTCTCACAGAGCAACAACATGCTGGCCATGTACTAAGTGTCTGTACACTTAGCCACTGTATAAGTTATGTAATCCCTCTCCTTGTTGGCATTTCAGAGATTAGTTAAGCCTGCACTACTTACCAGGCAGGTTCTGATCCTCTGCACATGTGCATGCACCCATCAGGGTTACTGTGGGTCAGATAGACAAGCAGCGCTGCTATTTAATCTCTGCACAGATATGGGACATCATAGTCATTGTTAACCGTCGGTATACCCAGATCAGCCATTGCATTTTGTCCTTGGTTTACTATTCACATCCCTTTCTCCCTCCCCCTTATTTGTACCTTACAATTCCTTGGTAGTTGTTTGTGTTGTATCATACATCATGCACAGTGCTTTATTACCTAACACTGTATCCAGGAAGTATTCCTTACCTGGGGTTATTATACTTTTAATGGTTTCCCAGTGCGCCACTGCATTGTTTGTTTTAAAAGCCCTTTATTTTATCAGTTGCCTCAAATAAAATATTTTAAATTCTACCTTTATCATCCAAGAGTAGTGAGAGAGTGCTACAATATTGGGGTTCTTTCTCCTTTACTGTTGTTATAGCCTTCTTGCCCCATAAGCACCCTCACATTCCCATCACTATACTAGCTGTAGTGGGGGGTTCTCCCTTGTTTGTCTACAGTACACTGGCGACACACTTTATTCGAGCTCGGCTAGTCCCACGAATTCGGGTATACCCGGGTGTATTGAGGTTTGTGACTGTTTTCTGCCCGAGTGCATTGAGTTATTTTCCGGCAGGGATTGAAGCATTTTATTCCCGCTGGCTGCAATACTGCACAGTAGATATATATATACTGCATTACAATTCATGAATTTATGCCATCTGGTAGACACGCGAAGCATTGCAGCCTATTAAATCCTAATCATTATCATTTAACAGATCAGCCGCCCGTCAGCCAGGCATGAACCCAGGCTGGGAAGGCAAACGCAACGGGGCTTGTCAGAGGTGAGGAGCAGCGCATTCCAGGTATCTGCCAGGTACATAACGGGTATTTGCTCGAATAAAGTGTGTCGGTGCAGTATATTATAGGAAAGTTATTCAGCTGTAAAAAAAACATTGTGGAGTGCTTTTAACTAGCAGCTATAGAATAAATGTGTTAATTCAAATTTTAGAAAAACAATGACTCATACACTGTTAAAAATATATTGCCATATTTAGAAAGAGATGACACTGTTAAAACATACAACCAAACTTAGAAAGATTGTTAAGAATTCAGTGACATCTGCTGATTTGATCCTATAATCTTCTAAAATGCAAGATCTGTTCATTTATAAGCCAAAAAGACAGAGAATGTTTGTTACTGAAATGCTTTTGATGTAAATGTCCATGCATATCAAATATTTACATGTTCTAATATTTATATCTTCCTTTTATACTCTATTATTTTAATGTAACAAAGGAATGTAAGTTTTGAGTAGAGTCGCATAATCTTTAAATGTTCAATTCACAGTAAACACAATCTTACATTTTTTATGTTTGGGGTCTTCTGTTCTACTACTGTTACTTACACCATTCCAGAAATATAAGTCTGTAGACAGGAACCTCTCGGGGACATCTACTACTGGAACCAAATTCCATTTAACTGATGGCAAGACAAACATTTTTTCTAAAACTCTGGACCCAGAGATAATGACTATCAAAAACCTGCCAAAGAGCCACTATAAAGGGCTAGACAAATACAGCCATATGTACTAAGCAGTACAGTACCTAACTGACCATTCTCATAGCTTAGTATCTCCCTTACCGCTCTCATGTCAAGGATTGCCCCGGCTCTGGATTGTCACTAGCTCCACACTCTCATTGGACAATGTACCACATAGTGTCTCCCTGCATCCCCCTTTCTCTTCCTGAGTGTTGCAGGTGTAATCTGTTTGGAGTTCGATTAGACCTTCCTGGCACCATTAGGGAGTAATCTGGAGATTTAGGGGTTCATGCAGTAAGCAGCGAAAAAAAGCATTAGCCAGTTTAGCAATTCGCCATGTTTTTGGCGTGTTAAACTGGCTGTATGCTGTAAGGGGCGAATGAATGCGCCACCACCATTTGATGAAATGGCGAGTAACCTGTGGCGAGATGGCTGCTGGGCGAGAAACTGCCGAGAAGCCGTCCCCTGGCGAGTTGTGTTTGCAGCAGAGAGAGATCCGCTGCTCTCTCGGCGCAAACATCAGCACATTAAAAATTATTTTTAAAACCATTTTTATTCATAGTCTACATGTGCAGGGGGTCTCCGGAGCTGAACCGCATTGGTTTCAGGACCGGGAACCCCCTGCTTCCCGAGATACAGACCCCTTTATGAGGTGCCGGTATCCCTCAGCGTTTAAAGGTCCCGATCACGTGACCGCGACCTGTAAATCAAGCAGAGGGATACCGGCCCCCCCAAATGGGCCTGTATCTCGGGGAGCAGGGGGTCCTCGGACCTAAAACCAAAACGTTTCTGCTCTGGAGACCTTCTGCACATCTACACTATGAATAAAACACACACATCAATAAAGACTCGTTCCTTACCTTACAGGGTATCTGCTATGGTAGCGAAGCAGCATTAATATTTATTTAATAATACTGTACAGTGAGCAGGGGGCCCCCCGAGCTGAACCGCATCACTTTGTGGACCAGGGACACCCTGCTTCCCGAGTTACAGGCCCCGTAATGTGTGATCGGGTGTCCCACGTCGAAAATGTGACGTCATAGGCCTTTAAAAGCCTATGTCGTCTCATTTTGAAGCAAGACGCCGAGGAGGAAGGACCTCCGGAGAAGAAAGAAGACCAGGGCATGGCCGCAGACAGGGAGAAGACCCCGGAAGAAGGTAGAAGAATAAAGATGAAGATGGATTACAACTAGAAGAACCCTGGATTGACATGTTTTATTATTTTAAAGTTTATTATTTTATGTTTTTTTATTTTATGGGTTCCTGATCGTGGATTGGTTCGTGAGTAAGGTGTTCAACGGGAGTCGGTGGGGTGGGTGATGGTGGGTTAACCCCTTAATGACTGTAGCGGTTAATAACCGCTATGATGATTAAGGGGTTAGGGGACATTACAGTGGATGTTTTTAATCTTGTGTCTGTTTTGCAGAAGCGGATGGGGCATGGGCAGGATGAAGATGAGGATGGCCTTCATCATGGCAGCCGCACATGGGTGAGTGCTATATGTATTTAATGTCTTTATTGTTCTGTACGTATTTTAAATGGACAACTGCACTATTATCCATTTGTGGATAATAGTCATTGTGCCCATTACTGTTTTGTATGTTAGGGGGGTATAGGTGTTGTTGGGGTAATATATATATATATATATATATATATATATATATATATATTTATATATATATATATTTATTTAGTTAGTGTGGGGCTGTTGTGTGTATTTTTTTTCCATTGTGGGTAGTGGGGGTGGGTGAAGGGGGTATTAGCCCCAACGGTGGTTTGTTTAGGGCTTGCGGGTGGGTAGCGGGAGGCCTTAACCCATTCATGACCGTAGCGGTATTAACCGTTACGGTCGTGAAGGGGTTAAGTGCACCCGCAACCCCCCCGCAAGCCCTAAACAAACAACAAGGGCCAAATACCCCCTTCACCCACCCCCGCTACCCACAATAAACCTGGCACGGCTGTTTAACCCCTTCATTACCTTTGCGGTTAGCCGCTAAGGTAATGAAGTGGCTTTAAATGCATTTTTCCTGCCTCGGATGCATGCCGGGGGGCTCCGGTGCTGATATTAATGGTATCAGCTCCGGAGACCCCCGGCATCAATCCCAGCCAGGAAAAAGGCCAGAATTTTTTCTAAGTGCCGATCCGCCGCTTATCCGCTGCCTCTGAGCAGCAACTAGCCATCTTTTTCTGGCGTGGCTGATCCGCCAGCAAAACGCCATTCTAGAGAGGCGAATAGCTCCGCTTAGCTACTCGCCTCTACTAGAATACAGCGTGGCGGAAAAATTTGGATTTTTAGGCGAAAAGTGCCTTCTCGCCCCGCCACCGGCGGGAAAAAAAAACCTGGCGTTTTTTTTTAATCTCGCCACTTTCTCGCCCCTTACTGAATAGGGGTAGGCTTTTTTGGCGGGAAAGTGGTGAGAATTGCCTTTCCGCTGCTTACTGCATGAACCCCTTAAACTCAATGAGAATCTGGAAATGGATGAGAGTGCGGGGTGATGCTGACCACAAAATAAGGAGTCTGCCTCCTAAATCATGATGGTTTGCCACATAAGTGCCTCAAAAGTCCGCATTTTCTTCAAAGGAGGTCACATACAGTGCCGTACAAGATACAGAAGTATTTCGGTAGGTTACATGCAAGATCAAATGCGAGAATGCTATGGTCAATTTCTGCTGGCAAAGTTAGTTGCAGTTATATATAATAATAATAATATATGAACGTAGGTTATTGAGCACTGTTTTTCTGAGTAGTTTTGTGATATCAGTGATTTTATTAAGTTTAAGAGCTTGGTTCGAATACGAATGAGCATGAGAACAACTTGTTCTGCTGCAGCCAACACAAAGCTGTGCCACCAATGGGTGATGATATTGTGGCTTCCTGTCGGTGACCTTGATCCTCTAGATTTCTTTGCCCTCTTTTTGAATTTTACTGTAATGGGCAGCGGGGGGGGGGGGCTGGTATCTAGATTTTAGTCTTTTAGTTAAAATCTTAAACCCACTAATTCCCATTGCCCTTTTTTTAAAAATAGAAGTTTTGAACACCTTAAGCATTCACATCACTAAACATATCATTGCAGTTCTGGTACTTACAATATGAAAGAAAAGCCTGTAAAAGCCAATTAAGGATAATTACAATGAGAGTTACAGTATGACTGCATATGTGTTTGAAGTTATATTTGTGTTGCGTTTTCCCTGTGGGTTTCTGCTGAACATACACATTTTTTCAGAGATCCACAGAGAAAATACAGTTCATTAAAATAATCTGATGCAGAAGAGCAGAGAGTTTGGTAGAAATCTATGCACCACTTATAGGTAGAAATATGCAAAAGCTGGATTTGCAGAGAAGATATATTTCCAGACAAACTTTTTTCTTTAAATGTGGTGAGACCAGTTTACTGTGTAAAAGAAAATATACTGCAATAGTGCAGAATTTACTCGTTCTAATAAATTGTTATCAGTTTGATCTGACACTACCAGCTTCACCATTCAGAATCGATAACCAAGCTCAAAATGATGAATCCAAAATAGCTGTCTTTGAGTTCATTTTCTGATTATGTTACTCCTTAACTCAGGCTTTTCTGTACAAGCTGTGTAAAACATGTGAATGTTCTAGGGCAGTGGTGTGCAAACTGGGGGGTGCGCCCCCATAGAGGCACGTGATTTTTTAAGGGGGCCACGGCAGTTTCAGAGCCCCGCGCTCTTCCCCATGGCATGTAAATTAAATGCCGGGGGAGGCACGAGGCCTCTGCAACTTCCCTTACCTGCTCTCAGCCGGCTCTTCGGTGACGTGTCGTCATGAAAATGCAGCGGGGTCAAATGGCAACGCGTCACATGATGTGATGCCATATGACGCGTGGAGAATGAGAGCAGATAAGCCAGGGGGTTGGGGGGGGGGGGCAGGGAAGGGGGAGCACGGACAGGGGGATGAGAACTGAAAAGTTTGCGCACCCTTGTTCTAGGGAATTACCCATGGTTAAAATGTATGTTCTTTGCACTCATTTGCCTTTCATTACCCAGAATCCTTGACAACGGCTTAAACACTCTATTACATGACAATAAGGCAAATTACAGTAAGCTGTTTAGAGAACCTACTGCATGAAGAGATGCAAATATATTTAAGTGAAATAGAACCAAAAAGTGCTACAATAAACAAATATCAACAGTGCTAAATTACACAACATATAAATGAATGATTGAAATTGATCAATCAAATAAGGAAGGTGCTAACCCGTGATGACTGTACTTTCCCTAATCTTTGCTGCCAAATTTTCAGCATGCAAATATATTTGCTGTAAAGAATGCCAAGAAGAAAGCGCAAAGAAATGCCTCCATGGTGAAATAAGTTTGGAATTTTAATGGACAAAATAATATGCAAAATACCAGTTCATGCGAGCAAAGAATGGCTTGTCCTTTTTCTTTCCTCCTACGCATTTCACTAGAACCCAGCTAGCTTCTTCAGGGATGTAAGTTTTTTTTCTCTCATTCACCAACTATTTTTCAATATATATTTTTTCCTACTGCTGCCCGTATATTACTTATATTCTATATACAGCTCAACCCCCTTATAACGCTGTGCTTGCTGTCCAAAGAATCACATTGCGTTATAAGCGGATTGCATTAGAAATAATGTACAATTGTATGTATTGTACAATAAAGTATTTAAGACAATAAAATATTTAAGACATACAATTGTATGCATTGTACAATAAAGTATTTAAGACAAGTATTTAATAATCGTGTTGTAAAGTATTCATAGATACGAAAATTAGGAGCCACACTTGCATCGCGTTATAAGCGGATTTGCGTTATAACGGATCGCGTTATAACGGGGTTGAGCTGTATTTGTATCTATTTTTATTGATATGCATTGGTTTTACCACCATTAACTGTGATTCTAATACCCACAAAAGATTCTCTGAGCACATGGGGTGTTTTCTTTCTTTCAGATATATTTGCTGTACCTGTATGTTGAGCAGGTTTTGTCCCTTATTCTTTCCTACTTAACCTTATAATGGTTGGTTGTCAATATTTTGCGGATTTTCAAAAACTGCTGCTGAAATAAGGTTTATAGCTAGAGATTTGGTCATTTTTGTACATTTTTAATAAAACTTGCAACTGCTTAATGCAAAGCATCATACTCAAACGGCTTTGCACACACAGAAATATTGTTCAAACCGCTACTTCTAGAAAAAATTTTTTTTCTGTTTTGAAATTTTAAATTACAAATCTCTTATTTACCTTTTTTCACAATAGTAAATCACAAAAACAAAGCTCCAATACTGTCCCACATGGACCCTTGTGGGTGCATACAGTACCTCTCATAACCCTTGAAATGAGGGCTATACACTATTCTAACCACATTAGTCTCATCCATATGAATAAGAAGTTAAGAGCCCATGTGTAATACCATTGTAGAGAAAAAAGTGTGTAGACGCATTTCTCTGTTTTCTTACATCTGATGCAGTAAGTTAGACTTACGCCACTTCAGATTTGGGGAATTTTGGGCTAAAATAATGGTGCACGAAGTCCCAAAATGTGCTACTCTACATCTCATTATAATCTGTGCACCTTGTAACTCCTCCCACTGACATTCAACAAAGTGCCAGCTGGGGTAGATGGGGTAAAATTAGAGCAAAATGATTTTACATAGGTGCAGGGTAAAAATGACCTGGTTTTGTTCCAAAATTACCTTAATACATACTGTAGATCCTAATGATTTCAGCTCATTTAAACAATCATAACAATTCTTTGCTGTATTTTCCATAATTTTGGTTTAGTAACTTGATGAAATGCTCTACTGCAGAGGTGGCTATTCTAACAGGGAGTTGAAGACAGAATTTATTAGTGTCATTTGAGGGGGGAGGGGAAGGAAACAGATGCCAATCCCTGCCTATGACCTCGACCTTCGCTCCTGTGCCACCTGCCTTGACCCCAGCCTGGATAACATTTACCCTACCTTCTCCAACCCCAACCCGACTACCCACGATGACAGAATCCACTATCCGGCTTTGCGGTCTCAGGTCGGTGCTTACCGTTCCCCACCTCAGCCGTCCGGTCCAGGTTTGTGGCGAGCACAACCTTTATAGTCTTAACTTTAGATTGGCAAAATTTTATTTTCTGCTTATTTACTTTATACCCTTTTTCACCTAATTCCTGTATCTCTTTAAGGAGCTCTGCAATTTCTGCCTGACTTTATACAATTATAACACTTTCTGTCCCTTCCTTGATCCCTATCCTGTGATCTACAGTATTCTGAGAATCAAACACAGGCTCCTCAGCTTTCTCTTGTAAATAAAACTCTGGTTGCACTTGCACCAATTTAACACTTTCTTTTCCCACCTTGTCTTTCTGATTTTTTTTCCCTCTTAGCTTTCTTACTGAACTGCATATGTTCTACCACAGAAGCAATTTCTGACAATCTTTTATGCTCCCAATCAATACACACAGTCTGTACTTGCGTCCCAATTTCTGTATGCAAACTTTTCACAAAAGCCGCCAATATATAAGGACCCTGTCCAATCATAATATAATTTGGAGTTAATAGTTTGGCACCCTCCTTTTCCTCAACAGAATTATTTTGACCCATTTTAACCATCACACAGTACCACAGATTATAACTACTGCATATTTATGTTACCTCACCAAGACCCACTAAAACCACACAGATTATATCAATTGATTCGTACAATAATGTACTCATTATCAGCATTCCGTCACCCAGCCAAGACTTCAGAGACATCCTAGCTTCATGAAACACTCCAAATTTTAAACTAAAGGCATTTCAAAAGGCGCCTACCTTATCAAATTATCATAGCATTGAGCGTTCCATTGAGTGCTGTCTGCCTCCTCTGGTCCATGTGTCGGAGATTTTGAAAATCCCATCCTCGTCGCCAAATTGTCACTGTTTGCAAACTCACAAACACGGGTTCGTATATAATGAGTAGTTTATTGCCTGCACAGCTTCAGAAGGTAAGGATGAGATCAGGAAACAGCCGCTCCTCATGCAAACTAAGACTCACCAGCAAAATTGGCTAAAAAATGTTTATTTAAACTACACAACAGAAAGAACAGTTTCGTTTGAAACGCGTGGGAGGAGGTAGTTTTTTCTCTGTCTGTGGATCCAGTATCCGTTTTATGTAGTTTAAATAAACATTTTTTAGCCAATATTGCTGGTGAGTCTTAGTTTGCATGAGGACCGGCTGTTTCCTGATCTCATCCTTACCTTGTGACTTCACGATCAGACTTACACAATGGAGGGACGCTGATCACCCACCTGGGTGCAACGCTAAGCCAGGAGATATCGAGGGACAGTAGTAATCGCGAGTAGAGGTACTCCATACCATATCTAGTGGACAGTGTATTCATGCAGCCGAGCCATTACATTTGAACCAATTGCAGTTCTGTTGTTAGCAATCTAAACGGGTCTGCACTCTGTCCTCTCCCTCTTCTAGTCTCCTTACTGGGCTTATCTCCGTTTTACTCCACATACAAATTCACTGCCATAATTACCTATGGCGGAAATCCAGCTGTCCTGTGAGCTAACTGGGGAGTGCAGATGTCACCATATGTGGGGGAAATATATATATATATAGTGTAGTATGTTTAAACAGATTCAACAATCAAATCAAAGAATCACGATTGGGAACTCACACTTTCCCAGTGAAAGAGAAGAGAACACACTTAGTGCAACATTGCATGTTTCAGTAAATATTTATCAAGGCAATAAGTATTGCACTTACATTAGGCACGATGTGCATAGACACGTAACAAAATAGATGCGCCATCCTCCCGGCATCTCCCCAGCAGTTCATACTGTCAATATGGCTGTACAGTCAAATGGTGCTGCGTTGCCATGAGAACAGGAATGCTACGTGACATCACCGCGTCACATGATGCCCATTGCCATGACAACGGGACACTATGTGACGTCATGACGTCATGCGGGGAAGCGTTGCCATGACAACATGACACCACATGATGTATTGATGTCATGAAGCGTCCTGTTGTCATGGCAACTTGACCCCACATGACGTCAGTTGCAGGGTGGAGATGCTGGGAGGATGTCAGAGGATGCCGGGAGACGCCACAGCCGAAGGTAAGAGCTCAATATAAACATTTTATCTCCGGTTTAGTCTTCTAGTGGCAACCCTGGTGACAAGGGGGTGACCGGAGGGAAAGCGAAGGCAGTGAGGGAAGGGGGGATTTGTACTTACCTTGCTCTCCAGTCTTCCCAGCCAGCCCATGTGGAGCTCCCAGCAGTCAGGGTGTATAATCAATGGACCCTGTGCTGCTTGGGAGGCCAACAGGGTTCACTGGTCCATAGTTCAGAAGAGGATCTGGTTAGGGGCTCTGGCTTCTCTTCTCCCATGTCTCTATGGTCCCTCTGTATCATATTGCTTTTTTCCCCTTCTCTCTTCAGGGGCTGCACAGGAAGCACTGAAAGGGCCGCATACAGGCCACCGGTTGGACATCCCTGCTCTATTGGTTTGGAATTTACATTGATTAAATCAAGAGTGTGCACACTTTTCAGTTTGCACCCCCCTGCCTGCTCTCCCCCCCTGCTTGCGTCCCCACCCCCCGTACCTGGTGTCTAAATGATGCTGCATTCTCATGGTGACGCGTCACTGGAAGCCTGGAGACCAGGTAAGTGAATAAATTGCCCCCCCTTCTCCTGAAAATCTCAGGATCGCACGCCCCCCCAGTTTGGGCAACCCTGGATTAAAGCATACCCTACTGAGACACTATCATAAAATACACTCTATTTTGTGAGGATTATTATACTAGATAAGCAGTTCAAGGCACTAGGCACCTTACAGTTTTCCTCGCTCCTATAATACATGCACTTTTTTTTATTCCCTCTCAAATGTTGCTCTAATTCTTCTAATTGATGCCTGGAGAGTCTCATTGTAAATGTTGTTTGTCTATCTGTCATTCAGCATAAGGTTTAAATGTTTGATTTTGTTTGATTACATATAGTTTAATATGTGTGGGTGAATATTAAAATGTCACTCATCTTAAATGGCTCAAAATTTGTATTTCCTTCGCATGTATCCTTTATTCCAAAGACTTTAGCTGAAATTATAGTTTGGAGTGGCATTCACTGTAGCAGAGATAAAGCATTTTGAATGGAATAAAAAATAAGAAATTATAATTTGTTACTTGTAACACACACACATACATACATACATATATATATATATATATATATATATATATATATATATATATATATATATATATATATATATATATTGAACACACAAAAGACTAAGACAATCCCCAAAAGCAGCACTTCTCCGGGAAGAAGGCCCCCTTGGCTGAAACGCGTTGAGTGTCCACTCTAGGCAGCTATTTATTATTTTGTTAGCGTGACTCTTGGTGCTTATCCTGTGGACTGTATGACTTATTTCCACACATCCTGGAGTTTAACTCCGTGGGACTGACTCCATCATCACTATATGGCAGCTGAGTATCATTTTCTCTGCTATTTGGAGTCATTATCTCCTATGGAACCCTTACTCTAGGTTGTTTCATATGTGCAAACAGCACTGGCTTTTTGTGATTCTACAGCCATGTGTCTTACTTGCTTTTGTGCAGCCACCACAGGCATTGTATGCATCTTTTTTTGATTTTGATATTTTGTATTGCTGTTCAGGGTTTGAGTCTTTATTTCATTTTGTCTCCCCTGTGCCTCCCCCTTGGTTTAAGTTATTATTTTTCTTATGTACATCATTTTTGTATATAGGTTTATTTATGCCATACCTTTCTTTATGCCCTTAGCTTAGTTATCTACCTTTTTAGCTTAGGTCTTTACCATGTTTTTTTTTTAAATATTCAGCTTTCTTTGTGTCGCTTTATATAGTTATCAGGCTCCTTGTGCAGACACATTTTTTGCTTTTGATTTATTTTTCAGCATTATTGATTTTTTGTAAATTTTAGTCAGTCACGGTCTTTTTGTATTTTTTGCTGCCCTTAGTGTGTATATGTTTTTAAATGTTAGTGTTCTTTTTGCTCGCTATTAAAATCTATTCATTTTCTATTTTGACTTTAGTTTCCTGGTCTTTGGTGTTATGTTATTAGTTATTTTGTGGTATATTTAGAGTGCTGCTTTCGGGGATTGTCTTAGTCTTTTGTGTGTTCAATATTATTGTTATCCCCCAGCACCTACAGTTTCCCATTTACTCTAGGCTTACTTGTTTTTTTTTTTTATTCCAAGATAGTCAATATTACTTATTGGGTCTGGTTTTTCCACATATATATGTAGTGTGAGCAACATTCTTTTTGTGTGTTTGTCATATATATATATATAGTTTTTTTTTTAAGTTATGGTGGGTGAAAAAGGCAACAACAACCTCCACCATTAGCATATAGCCAATAAAGAATATCACTTGTTGTCCCATGCTTTGCTTAAAAGTTGTGTGACCAGGGATGCATCTGATAAAATGGGCTCCATGTGTATGGATATTCCAGGCAAAATGTGACACATTGTGTGCTCATTTGCATGTCATTTACCAGAATCCCTTGCTGCAGTGGGAACACAGTATGCGAGGTGATAATGGTTGAAAGACAGGGCTGCAGACCTGTCTAAGACATGTCAATGTGCTCACAAGTGATATTTTTTATTGGTTATATGCTAATAATGAAAGGCTTTTTGTTGCCTTTTTCACCCACCATAACTTAAAATGTATATGGTAAACCTACTCAGCCTAGAAATATTGCAAAGCAAGTATAAACTAACCTCACACTGATGATACCCATCAAGGTTGAAACATGTCTGTGAGTGGTTTGACTTGCTTTGTTAGTCCCATGCTGTGCTTAAAAGCTGTGTGAACAGTGATGCATCTGCTTAAATGGGCTCCATGTGTATGGATATTCCAGGCAAAAGATGAAACATTGTGTGCTCATTTGCATGTAATTTCCCAGAATCCCTTGGTGCAGTGGGAGCACTGTATGCTAGGTGATAATGGTTGAACGGCAGGGGTGCAGGCCTGTCTAAGACATGTGAACGTGCTCATAAGTGATATTCTTTATTTTATATATATATATATATATATATATATATATATATATATATATATATATATATACCATAATACTGAGTTAAGTTATGGTGAGTAAAAAAAGTGACAAAAACCCTCCACAGGAAAGCAAATAGTGACACTGTGTGCTCATTTGCATGTCAGTTCCCAGAATCCCTTGCCGCAGTGGAAGTGCTGTATGCTGGGTGATGATGGGGAAAGGCGGGGTTGCAGACCTGCCTAAGACATGCAGATGAGCATACAGTTAATCAACCCCACACTGATGAGACCCATTAAGGTCGAAACAGCTGTCTGTGGGTGGGTTTTCTGGCTATGCACCTTAACTTTGGCTGTGCTCAAAGCTGTGACCATGCAACAAGCTTAAGCCTATAGGGAACCATGTTAAAATGGTTTTTGAAGCAAAAAGTGGCACTGTGTGCTCATTTGCATGTCATTTCCCAGAATCCCTTGCTGCAGTGGAAGTGCTGTGTGCTGGGTGATAATGGTGAAAGGCGGGGTTGCAGACCTGCCTAAGACATGCAGATGAGCATACAGTTATATTTACATTTATATATATATATATATACATATATATATATATAGCAACTGTAAATATTACTGTATGTTCATTTGCATGTCTTAGACAGGTCTGCAACCCTGTCTTTCCCCATTGTCACCCAGCATACAGCGCTTCCACTGCAGCAAGGGATTCTGGGAAGTGACATGCAAATGAGCACTCAGTGCCACCTTTTGTCTCAAGCTCATATTACACAAGCCAATCCTCAAGCCACTGCATGCTGTTTTAAACACAGCTTTTAAACAGAGGCTGGGATGAGATGCAAAGCGATCAGACCTACTCACATACATGTTTCAACCTTGATGGGTATCATCAGTGTGAGGCTGGTCTTAATGGCTTGCAGGTTTGAGACTAGACTAGGTAATCACCACTGTCATTAAGGTTATGGTGGGTAAAAAAAGTGACAAAAACCCTCCACAGTAAAGCATAAAGCAACTGTAAATATTACTGTATGTTCATTTGCATGTCTTAGACAGGTCTGCAACCCTGTCTTTCCCCATTGTCACCCAGCATACAGCGCTTCCACTGCAGCAAGGGAGTCTGGGTATATATATATATATATATATATATATATATATATATATATATATATATATACCATCACTGTCCTCTAGGTGCTGGAACAGTGCAGTAAGGGACCTTTTCAGCTCTCAGAGAGTTAATCATCAGTTAAGCTGAAGCCTAATTAGGAAGGCTGAACTCCTGATTGCTCATGGAGTTTTTAATAGTCAGGAAGTGACTACAGAGAGCTGCCATGTGAGAGACACATGCTGAGAGTCACAAAGAGAGATTGCTGTCCCAGAGAAGGGGACAGAGAAGTGCTCCCCAGTAAGTGAGGCTGGCACAGTTCCTGGGACCCGCTGAATCGTGATCGCGGAGTCTGCTGCGCCTGCCAGGGTTTAAATCCCAGAGGGGAGAAGAAGGAAGGCAGACTGTGCTGAAGCAGGGATGTCTGGTCCTTGGCATTTACAGAAGAGAGTTTCTCTGAGCTCACATGGGGCTGAGATCCCCTAGGAGGATAGGACTAGAGACCGTGCTGAAGCAGCGGGCGTCTGTTCCAAACCCTGGACTAAACAGATAAGGCAAACCCTTGATTATTATGTGCAGAGACTGTATACGTTCATGTGGGGTGTATATGCCAGGGCATGATTGAAGCTGGGAACCATTTTAGTTGGCCAGCTATCGTTAAAAAGAGCTGAAGAAAAGTAAAGTTATTTTCCCTAATGAGAATAGGTATTTTATTTTATGTTTTGTTTGGATTTAAAGGGACGGTGGGCCTGTTGGTATGATTTAATCCCTGTAAATAAACCCCATATAAAGAATTAGTGTTTCCTGCCTTAAATTGGGACTATAAGAGACTGCAACATGGTAAGGGCATCAGAGTTTAATGCGGGCAGTCCAAAAGGCTCTGAGCAGCGGAAACTGTGGGTTTGAAAATAAATAGAGGGATTTAAAATGGCCGCCCAATTGAAGTCAAATAACAGATTCTGCGAGTGAAGTCTGTCCCACTGTGTATGATCAGTTGTGCTTACAGGATACACAGGGAAAAGTCTGAAGAGTTCACCTGAGAGAAAAAAAAATTGAAGAATTTTTAACCTCGGTACAGCGTGCCCAAGCAGAGAATACGGCTATTCTACAGTGCAGCCAAACAGAGTATGCTTAATGCAAGGTTTACAACAAATGACAAAGTCCCAAAATGAAAGCATTTGCATTGTTAGTTTGGCAGATGGCACGGTCTCCACATCAGACTCAAAAGGAAGAGCAACACGAGGTGCACCTGGTTTGGATACACCAGGAGCTCCTAGTGTTGGGAGAGAGAATTATCCCCAGACTAGTGGGGCCCCACAGGTCACTCAGCAGATAAAATCACACCTCAAAGGGTGGCCAGCGTAGCAGTGGGCTGGAATAATTGCTCCTTTCCTGGTGGGTGACTCACAAAAAGCCTATAATGACTTGGAGCCAGAGCAAGCAAAAAACTATGACACCCTGAAGGTGGAGATTATGGCACGGCTAGGGGTCACCATCGTGGTTTGGGACCAACGGTTCCACTCCTGGCATTACGATATAGAGAAGACTCCCCGCTCTCAACTCTATGACCTTATACACACTGCAAGGAAGTGGCTCCAGCCTGAGGTATGTACCACCACCACAGTTGTCAAAAGAGTCGTCATAGACCAATTCCTGAGGGGTCTTCCCTGCACCATCCAGAAGTGGGGGAGCCCGAGTGACCCCAAAGACGCTGAGCAGTTGGTCGCCTTTGTTGAACATCACTTGGCTGCCGAGGAGATGTCCAGGAGTTCAAGTCCAGTGGATTTGTCCGGTTCTCGCTGCATGCGCATCAGTAGGTCCAGTAAGACTGTTCCTCGGAATAACAGATCGCAAGGACTCACTCTTGCATAAAGGAGTGGGAAGTCCCACAGCACCTAGGAGGGACTCTGGTCCCATTATTCCCAGTAGACTGGAGACAAAACCCAGACCCACTTTTGGATAGTATACAGAGTGCTACAAATGCCATGAACTTGGACATGTGGCGGCAGTTTGCCCTTGTAACGCGGACCAAATGGAATGTAACTTTTTTGTGGGGCATTTTTCGCGCTGGGTTTCTATGGTTAAATTCAATCCTTGCAGTTCAGAGGAGGAGGAGGACTTCTATGTGGCCCTGTGTAAAGGATAGCCTCCTTGTGCTTCAGAAGCTGAAGGAAAAGTTTACCCCGTGGGGTCAGAAAAGACCAGAGATGAACTACAGCACAGAGTGCTTGGCAAATAAACAAAAGAGATACCGGTGCCTAATGAGTCCAAAAATAATGGAATCCTGGATATCCAGTAGAAATAGTTCCAGTTCCAAGGAAATCAACAGTCTCTGTATCTTGGGGTATTCAGATATGACTTGATGCAGTGGAAGTAGAACATGCAATGAAAAAAGAAATATTTAGTGCAACACAGTTAAACAATTTATACAGACATAATTGCAACTGGCTGACATAAACAGACAAAACAAACAGACACAACTAGACAAACAACACTTAAGCAAAGCTAATGATAAAAGTTATTTATTAAACTAGATGATAAAAAGGACAAATGGCTAAAAGACCGCTCCGGTGGGTTAAAACCTAGATAACACTCACAGGACGGCTGCTGGTAATTCGCATAGTACCAATGGGGGCTGGTAACCACGTGTGGGGGATCCGCTGGGTGCCTCAGACGCCTTGTATTCCTTCTGCGTCTCTCTACTGGCAAAAACCGGAAGTGATGCCGTCCTTGTGGCGGACCGGAAATGACGTTGCCGGATGTGACGTCAGAACCTGGCAATCTCCAGTGGAAGATACAGGAAACGGCGATCTGCACCTCCTTGCCCCACAGTCATTGGAAGAATGCACTCAGCGCTTGTACTGCTTGTAAATATAAGCCACCACTGAGGAAATGTGTTTAGACGCACGAAAAGCGTAGGGCATTTTTTATCTATATATAGGACATTTGGTGGCTTATATTTACAAGCAGTACAAGCGCTGAGTGCATTCTTCCAGCGACTGTGGGGCAAGGAGGTGCAGATCGCCGTTTCCTGTATCTTCCACTGGAGATTGCCAGGTTCTGACGTCACATCCGGCAACGTCATTTCCGGTCCGCCACAAGGACGGCGTCACTTCCGGTTTTTGCCAGTAGAGAGACGCAGAAGGAATACAAGGCGTCTGAGGCACCCAGCGGATCCCCCACACGCGGTCACCAGCCCCCATTGGTACTATGCGAATTATCAGCAGCCGTCCTGTGAGTGTTATCTAGGTTTTAACCCACCGGAGCGGTCTGTTAGCCATTTGTCCTTTTTATCATCTAGTTTAATAAATAACTTTTATCATTAGCTTTGCTTAAGTGTTGTTTGTCTAGTTGTGTCTGTTTGTTTTGTCTGTTTATGTCAGCCATTTGCAATTATGTCTGTATAATATTGTTTAACTGTGTTGCACTAAATATTTCTTTTTTCATTGCATGTTCTACTTCCACTGCATCAAGTCATATCTGAATACCCCAAGATACAGAGACTGTTGATTTCCTTGGAACTGGAACTATTTCTACTGGATATCCAGGATTCCATTATTTTTGGACTCATTAGGTGCCGGTATCTCTTTTGTTTATTTGCTGTTTATTCTGATTGTACTGTCAGGTTACCACCAGGCTGCCTTGCAACCATAGGGCTCACCCTTAGAGTAGGGTCAATTGTTTGTAATCCCCATTAGCGCTATTATACATCACTCCCCTTTACCACAGAGTGCTTGGCGCAATCATCACAGGAGTGACTACTAGCCTTGGTATGACAAAGGCTACCGATACCGCCATAAGCAGAAAGCCAAGTGAGTCAGACAAAAAGAGTGTTGACTGGAAACGGTTCTACGAGGTGTCCCAACAAGACGTTGAACACCTCATCACCAAGCTTGAAGTTTCTCAGTGAGAGGCCTGCACATTAAAAACAGAGCTGTTAAGCAGCAAGTACTACAGGAGCAACTGAGTACCCAGTGGGTCCCCACTGTGGGCATGAGGAGCTGAAGGCCACCATGATCCTTACCAGAGCATCGCTGGAAGCAGAATACAGAAAAACAAAGAACTTCAAAACCTTGTGGTCTGAAAAGTTGAAGTTTGATAAATGGGTTCCAGAATTAAACTTGCAGAAAAGTCTAGACCTAGAGTGGATAACTGAACACATGTCCCAGCAACTCACAACTCTGAAGGCGGACAACCTCAAGCTGGAGAAAGAGCTGGAGAAGCAGATAGGCTGTTCCATCCCCAAAAGTCAATACATCCAGGAGAAAGAGGCGTGGAAAACAGAAGTAGCAGCGATCCTAGCGGGAAAAACCGCAGAGATCCAAAATCTGAGGGATGCGCTGATGCGAACCCAGAACAAGCACTAAGAAGAGATGAAGGCCCTGAGAGGAGTCTTGTTGGATCCAATTGCAGAACTGCAGATGCAGGTGGCTGAGCTCAAGATACAGCTCTCCAAAAAGGAAGAGAGCGAGGAGGTGTTCTTCCGAACAGTGCTGCAGTGGACTCTATTTCTGCCCAGCAGGAGGTTCCTTATATGATGAAGACCCTTGAGAAATAGTCGATGGAAAAGAGGACGGTAGAGTTAAAACAGAGTGAGGCTCTGCGGAACAGGAATGCACAAGTGTCTCCACTACAGGAAAAGGCATTGGCCATGCCCAAGCATCTGGATGCCAGGGAAACCAATGTCCATGAAGACAAGGGTATAAAGGAGACTGAGCACAAGAGGAAGAAGATGGAGGTGCATTACCATAAACTGCACAGGCTGCTTCACAGAATAATGTTTTGGTGGGGGGAGGGATATGTGATACCATCAGTTATATCTAGCTGCTGGAACAGTGTAGTAAGTGTGCTTTCCAGCACACACAGAGTTAATCCTCCCTGGAGTGGCTATTGCAGCTGCTGACTAATTAATCAGGATGGACTCCCTCGGTGAATAAGGAGTGTTTAAGGCAAACACAGAGTGATGCCATGTGAGGGAGATATTGCTGCCAGAGAGATAATGCTGAATGTGACACAGAGAGAGAAACTGTTTCCCCAGAGAAGGGGGGGGGGGGGGGGTGGTGGGGGGTGAGGGGGGAGAGATAGAAGTGCTCCCCAGCTGCGGAATCTGGTTAAAGAGGACCTACAGAGGAGAGTTTCTCGGGGCTCAGGTGGGGCAGAGTTCCCCTAAGAAGGAAAGCTGTGTTTAAAGCAGCATGCATTGGCTTAAGGATTGCTCGTGTAATATGAGCTTGAGACAAAAGGTGGCACTGTGTGCTCATTTGCATGTAATTTCCCAGAATCCCTTGCTGCAGTGGAAGTGCTGTGTGCTGGGCGATAATGGTGAAAGACAGGGTTGCAGACCTGTCTAAGACATGCAAATGAACCTACAGTAATATTTACAGTTGCTATATGCTTCACTGTGGAGGGTTTTTGTCACTTTTTCTACCCACCATAACCTTAATAAGAGTGGTGAATGGGGAGCGTCGTCGAGTGCCCAAGAAAGAAAAAACAGTGGATAGTGATTTTGTAAAACCAGTGTGGTGAAAAATATATAAAAGCTTCCAAATTCCTACTCACACAAACGCAGCAGGAAAATGAGCACGTGTGCCAGATAAGAACTGTAGTGTAGCCCAGTCTGGAGGTATGGTATATAGGTCAGCGATCTTCGAGAAAGCAGAAAACAACCATAGTGTAGATAAAAGATAACAATTTTATCAAATATAAAGGACAAATGGAGGCTTACGGCAATCGAAGGAAAAACAGCATGTGTACAAGAGGGTCTTTGCTTTGGAGTAGCTCTTTCCGTTTGGTCTCACTGTAAACAGCTACCGCGAATGTCACTTCCGGAACGTGACGTCACAGCTTGCCGGAACCGCAAACAGCAAAGATTCCCCTGCTTCTCTCTTTCTCCAAGATGGCTGCGAAAGCCCGACTCTATGTGTTTCGACGTAATGACGTCTTCATCAGGAGTGGCTATTGGGTACTCACAGCTCAGTATAAATACCTAATACTGAGCTGTGATAGGTGCAAACGGCGTAATTACTAATTGCTAACTAACATGTATAAATATAATCCGAAGGCTTCTGACAATATAAACATCAGTTTAACATAAATCAACACAATTAAATATCATTATAAATATATATGCTAACTGCATATATCAAATAAGATCTATTGTTCGTATCAGTTGCATAAATATAGTATGATCATATTAGTCCATATAATCTTGTCCATGCTGCCCCCAAACAGCATGGACAACATACATAAATTTAATAAACAAATATATTTAAACACTAAGATAATTGACGATTGATGATCCCTAGTGGTGATATGAGAGAAAGAAACATATTAGAAAAGGTACATAATACTAATGCATACTATTTATATAATAATATTAGCAATAAAAAACTTTAATACTAATAAATTCATATATTAAAAAATTAAAAATATTTAAAATGTATATTAAAAATGTATATTAAAAAACAACACTGTACTTCATAATAATACTTCATAAAAAAACATAGAAATAATTCATACAATATTTCATAAAACTACTTTATAAAAATGCTTTCATATCAAACTCAGCATTCAGGCCATTTGGAACTAAAGTTTTTAATGTATATATCCAAAAGGATTCTCTTTTGGTTGGTTCCAGATCTCTGTCTCCCCCTCTCCATTGGGGGAGTATTTGTTCAATGGCACTGAATTTAAAACCCGACATATAGTATCACTGTTATGTATTTTAATAAAATGTTCAGACAGGAGGTGAGTTAAAGCATTGCGTCTAATGTTATCAATATGTTCTAGTATTCTGATGTTCATTTGTCTTTTTGTTTTTCCAACATATTGTAACCCACATGGGCATTCAATAAGGTAGATGATGTAATTGCTTCTACATGAAATATATTTATTAATAAAATACTTCTTCTTTGTTGTGTTAGAAACAAACTCATATTTGTCTGTAGCTCGGTACGTACAGGCTTTGCAGGTAGTGCAACCAAAGAAACCTCTAATCGTGGGTAGCCATCTATTCATTATCTTGTTTTTGGGAAGTGCACTCGGTGCAAGTTTATCTTTAAGTGTTTTAGCCCTTTTAAAGATGACTATTGGTCTGTCAGGAACACTATCTCCAATTATTTCATCATTTTTTACTATATGCCAGTACTTATTGACAATATTGACAATTTTCCCTGCTTGTCTGTTATAGTTTGTAATAAAAGAAAAATTAAAATCCTTCGTGCCCTGTTTTTTATTTTTTCCATCTATTAATAAATCATCTCTGTGTAGATTATTCACCTTTTCTATGGCCAACTGAACAGTTTGTTTATCATAATTTTTTGCATAAAACCTATCTTCTAAAAATTTAGATTGAATTTTAAAATTTGTGTCATCGGAACAATTTCTTTTTAATCTCCTAAATTGTTCGTAAGGCACATTCTTCAGCCAACTAGGATGATGACAGCTCGTTGGTAATATATAGTTGTTTTTGTCAACATCCTTAAAGTGAGTCATAGTCTTGAAAGCATCCTCTTCTATATAAATAACTAAATCAAGAAAATTAATCTTATTCTTGCTATAGTCACAAGTAAATTTAAGATTTAGATCATTGTCGTTTATATATGAAATACATTTTAAAAGGCTCCCTTCATCCCCCCTCCAGATAAAATGACGTCTTCTATAAATCTTCGCCACAGGACAAAATTCGCACCCAGCTCCACAATTGACCAAATATGGTCATCCTCCCACACAGACATGAAAAGGTTTGCGTAGCTGGGGCGAATTTAGTACCCATGGTGGTTCCATATTTTTGTAGATAAAAATTGTTTTCAAACCAAAAATAATTATGCTTTAATATAAAATATATGCTATCTAAAATAAAATTGGCTTGTTCATTCGTCATATTAGAATCTTTAGAGAGAATTTTGTCAATTGCTTCAAAACCCTGTTGATGGCCTATGGATGTATACAGGGATGTGACATCTCCTGTTACAAGATAAAAATCATCCTCCCATTTTTGTTCTTTAAGGATTCTTAAAATATCTGTTGAATCTCTAATGTAGGATTTTTGATTTTTAGCCTTGAAGAAAAAAATCTACGTAAGGTGATAAATTTGAAGTGAGGGAATCAGTCACAGCTTCCCGTTGGGTTGTTGGGGCACTTATGAAGTTTGGATAGGTAGTAAAAGATAGGTAGTATTCGATTTTTCTGGTTTAAATATTCAAATTCTTTATCATCCAATATACCTTCATTTCCCCCCCTATCTAAGAGTACCTGTAATTCTTTTTGATATTTGATTGTGGGATCTCCAGGGAGTTTACAATATGTTACCGTATCCCCCAAGATTCTCTCAGACTCTTTCATATAATCCTCCCTATTTAAAATAAATACCCCTCCCCCTTTGTCAGCTTGTTTTAAAACTATTCAAGACTTTTGGAACAGTCTTTTGCCGGGGTCGAGTGATAAGTTGTTTTTGCCTTATTAAACTAATTTCTGTTATTCACTGTATAGTTTATGTTATTCACTGCACATTTTGTTTAGATTTAGTATTGATATACACATTATTTGATATAATTTCAATCACTATCTGAGGTGGAGTAGAGCGCCATCTAGCGTTCTTTTACCTTAAATGTGGTGAATACCTACTCTTAGTCTCAAACCAGCATAGCCAGCACAACCACACTGATGATGCCCATCAAGGTTGAAACATGTCTGTGAGTGGGTTTCCTGGCTTTGCATCACACCCCAGCCTATGCTTAAAAGCTGTGTTTAAAGCAGCATGCATTGGCTTAAGGCAGGCCTGCACAACATACAGCCCGTGGGCCGCATGCGGCCCGCCGGGGCACCCCGTGCGGCACGCGACGGACCCCCTTGGTTTTTGTCCCTGGTCCCGGTATTTAGATGCGGGACGGTGGCGGTGAGGAGGATACGGCAGCCGGTAAGTATTCTCTATGTGAATGAATGAATGTATGCTATATGCTGCTGGACGGGAGGGGAGTGAGGAAGGGGGGGTTGGATGAATGATGATGCGGGGGGCGGGGCTTAGAATGCCAGCCGGGCCGCAAGGGATTCGTTGCAGGCAGAGAGGAAACCAGGGGCGGGGCTTCAGCTTTGTGCAGAGCACACGGTGAGTGTGTGTGTCTGCCTTCCCGCTCCTGGCTCCTCTGTCTGCTGTGTGGTGTCGCCCCCCACTGGTGTTCCCTTTGCCCTCCTTGCTCCCTTTGCCCCCCCATGGCACTCCCCTTGCCTCCCTTTGCCCTCCTGGCTCTCCTTTTCCCCCCCCCTGGCTCTCCCTTTGCCCCCCTTGTGCTCCCTTTGCCCCCCCTGGTGCTCCCTTTGCCCCCCCTGATGCTCCCTTTGACCCCCCTGGTGCTCCCTTTGCCCCCTGGCTCTCCATTTGCCCCCTTGCCCCCCTGGCACTCCCTTTGCCCCCCTGGTGCTCCCTTTACCCCCCCCTTTTACCCCCCACCCCTTTACCCCCCCTTGTCTGGTAGGGAAAGGAGTGCACTCCAGCAGTGTCTGTGAATCTGCTCGCTCTCCCCTAACCCCCCTCCCACCTCAGCCTGCTCCAGCAGGGGGATGCGCTGTAGCGCAACCCGGAACTTCCGGGTCTGCTGCTAGAGCGCGCTTCCCTCACCCTGTCGCCATCACAGTTGCCGCTGCCATCCACCACCTCCTCCGTTGCCTCTGTTGCCGCCGCCGCCACCACCTCTGTCCGCCGCCGCCACCTCTGTCCACCGACGCCTCCTCTGTTGCCGCCGCCGCCGCCAACATCAGATAAGCATGGGGGGCCCCATTCAAACCACACCAGTGGGAGCCAATTCAAACCACACCAGTGGGGGGATGCTGACATGGGGGATGCTGACATGGGGGATGGGGGGGATGCTGACATGGGAGGGGGGATGCTGAGGGGGGGGATGCTGAGGGGGGATGCTGACATGGGAGGGGGGATGATGGCATGGGAGGGGGGATGCTGACATGGGAGGGGGGATGCTGACATGGGAGGGGGATGCTGACATGGGGGGGAATGGGGATGCTGACATGGGGGGAGGGGGGATGCTGACATGGGAGGGTGGGATGCTGACATGGGAGGGGGGATGCTGACATGGGAGGGGGGATGCTGAGGAGTGGATGCTGACATGGGAGGGGGGATGCTGACATGGGGGGGTGCTGACATTGGAGGGGGGATGCTGACATGGGCGGGGGGATGCTGATATGGGAGGGGGGATGCTGACATGGGAGGGGTAATGCTGACATGGGAGGGGTAATGCTGACATGGGAGGGGGATGCTGACATTGGGGGAGAGGGATGCTGACATGGGGGGGAGGGGGATGCTGACAAGGGGGAGGGGGATGCTGACATGGGGGGAGGGGGGATGCTGACATGGGAGGGTGGGATGCTGACATTGGGGGGGTGCTGACATGGGAGGGGGGGATGCCGACATGGGAGGAGGAATGCTGACATGGGAGGGGGGATGCTGATATGGGAGGGGGGATGCTGACATGGGGGGGATGCTGACATGGGAGGGGGGATGCTGACATGGGAGGGGGGATGCTGACATTGGAGGGGTGATGCTGACATGGGAGGGGTAATGCTGACATGGGGGGGAGGGGGGATGCTGACATGGGAGGGGGGATGCTGACATGGGGGGGATGCTGACATGGGCTGTGGGGGGCTGCTGATATGGGCTTTGGGGGGCTGCTGATATGGCCAAATTAATTTAATTTGAATGAAAGTATATTAAATGTAATTTTGTTTCAAGTAAACATTGTAAATAAATGTGTTATTTTGAATAATACATGCTGTTTTACCCGTGCGGCTGACTCTGTTTTCCTTGTGAGGTGTAGGGGGGGAGAGTGATGTGAGGTGCAGGGGGGGAGAGTGATGTGAGGTGCAGGGGGGTGAGAGTGATGTGAGGTGCAGGGGGGGAGAGTGATGGGACGTGCAGGGGGGGAGAGTGATGGGAGGTGCAGGGGGGGAGAGTGATGGGAGGTGCAGAGGGGGAGAGTGATGTGAGGTGCAGGGGGGAGAGGGATGTGAGGTGCAGGGGGGAGAGGGATGTGAGGTGTAGGGGGGAGAGTGATGGGAGGTACAGGGGGGGAGAGTAATGGGAGGTGCAGGGGGGGAGAGTGATGATGGGAGGTGCAGAGGGGGATAGATAGGAGGTGCAGAGGGGGAGAGATGGGAGGTGCAGAGGGGGAGAGTGATGGGAGGTGCAGAGAGGGAGAGGGATGTGAGGTGCAGGGGGGGAGAGTGATGTGAGGTGCAGGGGGGAGAGTGATGGGAGGTGCAGAGGGGGAGAGTGATAGGAGGGGCAGAGGGGGAGAGGGATGTGAGGTGCAGGGGGGGAGAGTGATGTGAGGTGCAGGGGGGAGAGTGATGGGAGGTGCAGAGGGGGAGAGTGATAGGAGGGGCAGAGGGGGAGAGGGATGTGAGGTGCAGGGGGGGGGAGTGATGGGGGGTGCAGGGGGGGAGAGGGATGTGAGGTGCAGGGGAGGAGAAGGATGTGAGGTGCAGGGGGGGAGATGGATGTGAGGTGCAGAGGGGGAGAGTGATGGGAGGTGCAGGGAGGGAGAGTGATGGGAGGTGCAGGGGGGGGATGTGAGGTGCAGGGGGGAGAAGTATGGGAGGTGCAGGATGATGATGAGAGGTGCTGGAGGAGAGATGATGATGATGATTTTACCCGTGCGGCCCCAATTTTTTTTCCTTGGAGCAGTTCGGCTCTTCTCACTTTACGAGTTGTGCAGGCCTGGCTTAAGGGTTGCTCGTGTAATATGAGATTGAGACAAAAGGTGTGCTCATTTGCATATCATTTCCCAGAATCCCTTGCTGCAGTGGAAGTGCTATGTGCTGGGCGATAATGGTGAAAGACAGGGTTGCAGACCTGTCTAAAACATGCAAATGAACATACAGTAATATTTACAGTACACATATATATTATACAGCCATATGAAAGGGAATTCAGATTTTTTTTCTATGCAATCCCCTGCTTCATTCAGTGGTGGCTGATATTGGTGGGGAAAGAAAATCAGAAAAGCCTTGAAGATTGACATCTTAAAGCCACCACTGGAATTCAAAGCCTATGAATAGAGGCAAAAAAAATTACATGAGAACAGAAGCTGATCTAGCCTCTTATCCACTATCCCACCGGAAAACAGCTAAGCTCATTTTTGTTGGTAGAATATAAATAACAGTGTATTAGTTCTTAACAAATTGCTACAGAGTACCGGTACAAAATGTTTTTGTCGGTTTATATAATGCAAGCTCTGGGGATACTGATTATGAAGGCAGTAGGACAGGTTAACATTTCATCTTTTTGCATTGATTTTCAATATGAATGGGTTTTGTATTATTTTCCTCCACAACAGTATCATTTACCAAGTGTATATTACCACTTCATCCCTAAGGACGTAGGCAGAGCGATATGAAATATACAGGATTATGACCAAAGAAAATCACAGATACATGATAAGCATTGGCTCTCAGCTCATGCACTTATATTTCTGCAAATGTTATGCTTACACTCTTGTGTTTTCTTCTTTCAAACCTGATAATTGCTGTATTATAAACTACCAAGGTGGTACTGTATGTGTATCTTTCCTGGGGGTGTTTGCATGAAGTATCTGGTTAGGATCTTGTTTTAAGTATCCCTGTTGTTTGACAGACTGAGGAGCAGCTTCTGTGCAAGCAGATGTTTAGAGAGAGATATTTTCACTTCAGACATTTAAAGGGGCTAACGCCTGCTTTGCCAAGAGAAGCATTTCCAGCGAATGGAGCCATGGTAACTAGATTTTTAAACTTCCCTTAAAATGACTAAGATTGATCATTTGTCAAAGTTTTCCTTCTGTAAAATGTATGCTTAAACATCACTGGATTTATTAAAAAAAACTCCCATAAAAAGCAATAGGTTTTTTTTTTTATGATAAATCTGGGGCGGTTTGGTGCACTAGTTTTATGGTACAGTACGTCAGAAAGAAGATAAGAATGTCAGTCCCAGAATTAAGTGAGGTGTCATTGCCCGAAGGAGCAATGTAAAACAAAACCCATTTGGTGTCATACTGTATTTATGATGTCTACAGTATGTAGCCAGGCCGCCGTCTTACCTCCGGCTATGTGAGGGGACGACTGTTGTGCTCTGAGGTGCGGGGAGTGGGCGAGCGAGTCGCCTGTGTTACGGAGAGGGCGTCGCCATCTTGTAAGGAGCTGTGCATGCGCAGTACGTTCTGCGCATGCGCAATGGATTTCACTAGCGTGGCGGCCATCTTCGTGCACCTCGCACATGCGCAGGAGACATACAAGCAGCGGCCATTGCATACTCCTTCAGAAAGGGCTGGAGAGCCTGAAACATGTAGGAGATTTTGTTTTTTATAATAGTTTGTTTTTTGTTTTTAACAAAGTAATTCAATAAACCTTTTTTATTTTTTGCTACCTCTGGTGAGTTGATCGGTGCTTTCTCTGGGTTCCTGCTGTTCTACCAATTTTTTCAACTCTACTGCCCCACGATTGGAGTGACGCACTTCCACAGCGCAGATTCCGGCAATTCGCTACGCCTCATGGGAGAACGCCGAGAGTAGACGGGCACCTCCATGTGAGTAGCCTGAAGTTTTTCCCGGACGGTCTGAGGCTTCGGTATCACCATAGCTTCAGCATGTGGGAACCTACAAAGCTTTATCATAAGGACACAGGTATTTACCTCAATATCTTTGGACATTAAGGCTAAGGCCCCACTCCCTCAGTCAGCGCGCCTGCACTGCAGACAGGCGGGGCGCTGACAGACACAGACCGCGATATGCGGTCTGTAAGGAGCCGGAGAGGGAGTGGGAGGGAGGGGGGCGGGCTCTGATCCTTGGTGCCGTCCACCCCCCCCGTTCCCCCCCCCCCCCCACACACACACACAATTTAATAACATGCAGCTCCTTCCCTGCTCCCCGCCCAAGGCGCCTCCCACCTAGCTCTGTCCCTCCCTTCCTCCCCATTGGCTGACTCGCGTACCACGTGACGCGTCAACGCCGAAATTCACAAGATTCTTGCAGTATCGTCCGGCTGACGCGTCACAGTACATAGTCAGCCCTGTCGGAAGGAGGCAGCGGGGGCAGGGACCACTCGGGCAAGGGTCTGGTGGTTCGCGGCAGAAGCTAGGACCGAGATATTTATGCTAATGAGTTACTAAGGGTTCGGTTCAAGGCTGGCTCTAGTTTCTCTAGCTACTCTCTTATTGGGTCCATCTTTCCCTGTTAGTTCAGTCCTTTATTGTACACAATAGGCAATGTTATTTGACCAAGAACTTATAACCTGATTTGCTGCGGATTTAGAACCATCTTTTGGACTTCATATATGTCATATACTTTTCATGTTTGGGTCTCTCAGATAATTTCTCAGAGTCTCTGTATCGCTATTTTTGGAGCTGGAAGTAGTTACCTATACAAGATTACAAGTCCCAGCAGCCTCATGGGTTGCCTATCACATACACAGCTAGAGTCAATAGGGCGTCCGGATTCCCCTGCTCACCAAGAGATACATTTGGCGCGCTGAGGAGACAACGTCAGTCAGAAGAAGGACCTCTGAGGAGCATGTAGTGTCCAGGGAGCAATGCTTCCCTGGACTAGGCCAGATCTTCCCCCTTAGGCCCCAGCTAGGCCCCGACTCACATTAGGTTGTGGCTGCTATAGGGAAAGCCCCTAGTTAAGGACCTTTCTCCAGAAGCTGCATATAGTCAGGTACAGCACTGGTGAGACGCACGTGTTGACTGTGTCCTGTGGTCTGGGACCAGACCACCTACATGTTAGAGATGGTAAGGTGATATTATCCACGCCGGAATTCACCCCACGCGGAGGCGGACGCCATCGCAGGCAACAACGTTGGATCCTTTTGAAGTGAAACTTCCTTAGTGGCACCTCATTCGAACTGGGGCAAAAATGGATTGTGGAGACAGAAATGAAACGGATGTGACGTCAGTGCTGGCAGTTGAGGCCGGGCTGTGTTCTGGCTTAGCCCAACCCCAACACTGACATCACACCCGCTCCACAAATCAGATGCGGCGGCGGCGGCGACAGCCGCCGGCGCCGCTCCTAACAGCCGCTGCTCCGCCCACATGGCTGATGACATATGCGGCGGCGGTGATAGCCGCCGGCGCCACTCCTAACGGCCGCCATTCCCCCCGCACATCCGCTGCCAAGCCGCGCATGCTCAGTAATCATGGGGACTGGAGGAAAGCCACGCATGCGCAGAAGCGGTTGGCAGCAGCGCCGTTCCCCGCCTGCTGCCACGGCTGTTGACATGTGTTGCCGTTCCCCGTCTGCTGCCCGGGACAGCAGAGACCGCCCGACCGGGACAGCCCCCCCCCACCCTTTCCTAACCCGAATGGGACCTCCCTCCCAGCCCACACATGGGCCCGCCTAACTTCCACTACCGCTGCCATGCCGCGCATGCGCAGAAGCGGCTGGCAGCGGCGCCATTCAGCCCTCCAGTGATGCGGGCGTTTGCGGGCCCCCCAGGAAGCGGTGGTACAAAAACCCGGGCGCAACCCGCGCGGACCCCCCCCCGGACCCCTCACACACTGACGGACCCCCCCAGACCCCCCACACACTGACGGACCCCCCCCGGGCCCCCCCACACACTGACAGACCCCCCCAGACCCCCACACACACTGACTGACCCCCCCAGACCCCCACACACACTGACTGATCCCCCAGACCCCCACACACACTGACTGACCCCCCAGACCCCCACACACACTGACTGACCCCCCCAGACCCCCACACACACTGACTGACCCCCCCAGACCCCCACACACACTGACTGACCACCCCAGACCCCCACACACACTGACTGACCCCCCAGAGACCCACACACACTGACTGAACCCCCCAGACCCCCACACACACTGAATGACCCCCCCCAGACCCCCACACACACTGACTGACCCCCCCAGACCCCCACACACACTGACTGACCCTCCCAGACCCCCACACACACTGACTGACCACCCCAGACCCCCACACACACTGACCGACCCCCCAGAGACCCACACACACTGACTGAACCCCCCAGACCCCCACACACACTGACTGAACCCCCCAGACCCCCACACACACTGACTGAACCCCCCCAGACCCCCACACACTGACAGACCCCCACACACACTGCCTGACCCCCCCAGACCCCCACACACACTGCCTGACCCCCCCAGACCCCCACACACACTCACAGTCACATGCACACTCAGTCACACACACTCAGTCACACTCACACACACACTCACAGTCACACGTACACTCAGTCACACGCACACTCAGTCACACTCACAGTCAGATGCACACTCAGTCACACTCACAGTCAGACGCACACTCAGTCACACTCACAGTCAGACGCACACGCACAGTCACACGCACAGTCACACGCACACTCTCAGTCACACGCACACTCTCAGTCACACGCACACTCTCAGTCACACGCACACTCTCAGTCACACGCACACTCTCAGTCACACGCACACTGTCACACGCGGAATTCACACTTAGTGCAAATAGCTAATACAGGGGATGTGTGCCGAGCACGCGCATTCTAAGTCAAATTTATTTGCGTTTTGTCATTGAGATTGTATTTTGATTTTTAATTAAAACATCACCAACACCAACACAAATACAATTTCTGTGACAAAAGTCAAAGAAGTTTCACTTACTATGCGCGTGCACAGCACACACAGCTTTTTTTTTTGTTCTTCTGCATCACCCGGGTGCAGGAGATCCGAGCAGGAAGCCAACTAAGTGAACCAACAATTCACGGGATAGTGCTATCTCCAACACTTGGCATGGTGCCATTAGCCACTGGAGAGAAGGTAAATGACATACAGTATAGCGAGGCCTCAAGCGCTCCCTCTGTATTTTTACTAAATGTTGTGTGGAAGAACCTCTGTAAGCGCTTCCCCCCTCCCCCCCAGAAAATGTGGTGTCTCCCAGTTTTGCGCACACCCGGTCTATGCTATGGTGTCATGCTTAGCAATCTTTTTAAGCAGAGATTTGCAACCGTTTTGCCCAAGTTCGCGAGCCATGCAAAATTTGCTCTTTTTTTTGGTAGCAAACAAATGTGCACGATTTTAAAAGTTTGCAGGCAGTTTGTCATGTAAAAGTCAATTGCATTGCATTTTCGCTTAATTTTGCTGATCTTTGAAATTGGCTAAATTAAAAAGAATTTCTAAATTCACTTAATGCTGAGACTGTAAATAGGACACCGACACCATGTGCTTGTGTATTTGGGAAATAGTATTAACAGATACAGATGCCGATTTTAGACCACTTGCCTTGGAAAATCTGTGACCATCTCGCAGTAACTCGTGAGATTGTCCACAGAAGGCTGTAATGGCCAATCGGAGTAACACAGCAGGAGTCTCTGCATTTGAATGGGACTCACAGCCCAGTAGGGTTCACATAGCATGAGTCGCATTCAAATTCGAGGGACTCCGCAGTGTTAATCCGATGGGCCATTAGTCTGACTGTGGAAATCTCACAGCATTGGACTGGTTTTAGTGCAGAAGTCTCAAGACAAGTGGTCTAAAATGGGCAGGTGTAGCTGTACACATCACTCAGGGAATTATTACAACTCTATTTAAAATATTAATGAGTGTGGACTGGAACCCTGAAGAAAAGAGTAGTAACTGCTATTGCTACTGTACTTCTAACGTTTCCGCAGTTTTACTTGACCCAGCAGACTTCTAGTATGAAAAGAAACACAATTGAAAGGGAGGTTTTACCAAAATCCTTCTCAGGTGAGGACAAACAGGTCACCAACTGGTGACAGGTTGCCCAGAAACAAGTATATGTTTTTTCTATAAACCACACGTGTTCTTACTAGTGTTAGCTATGGGGAAGAGGACTCTGGTGAGGAGAATTTTTCTTAATGGGGACAGGCCTCCACCTCTTGGTGTGCAAGGGCAGCAACATAACTACCTGTGAGAGGATGGGTCAGAGTCGGAGTCTGATACAGCAAAACATGCAGGGAAGGTGGATGCTGGAATGGCTCTAGCAACAGCTTTGTGGTGAATTATATTGAAGGTTTCCCAATCACTTAATTAGTGTTTAGAGCGCAAACATAAGGGAATTAGTTACCATTGTTTTAATTATTATACAAAGGATTGTATGCACTATTTAGGAGTCTATTTATAAGATACACTACATCTATGACATTTGTCTTATTATTCTTATTAAAAAAACATTTGTATATTTGCAGTCATTTTTACACGAAAAAGCCAATATAGCAGCAAACTCAAAGCACATGATGCTATACAAGAAAAACATTTGTGTGCATGCATTTACATGATCAAGATGGCCTCTTGAGCAGGGAGCTTTGCCAAGCCTGGGCAGATCTAAGCTTCCCTAAGCCAAAATAAGTAATGAAAACAAAAGAAAATATTTACCTAAACACTAAAACATGGGCAAAGCATGAAGCTGAAACCAAAAAAGCACTAATATCTTCCACAGATGGGAACTCCGTGAACAGTAAGAAGCAGAGACTTTTAGTGCCAATCGGAGTTAGTGTCAGATGCATAGGAATGTTCACAGCCTAATACAAAAGGTAATATGGAAAAGTACCGATATTAATATTAGGCAAGCTTTTCAAACCAAAATGCATAAAGCTCTGACTGAGAGAGACAGGAATTGCAAGGACTGAGTGAGCCAATGGACTGCCTAGAGGATAAGCTCCAGTAGATTCTTAAATCATTTAAACCAAGAGTGAGATCGACCAAGAGAACACTGAGAACCATCCCAGGAGAAATAATGTTAGATTGAGGAACATCCCTAAAACAATCCTATCAGATCCTTTTGTGACCAGACTCCTTAATTATTTGGGCAGTTCTCTGAAGATGGGATCCAAGTTATTCAGATAAACCTTTGCCTGTCAGAAACCATTTTGAATGGTCAGATGAATCAGAATAAATCTGCTGACTTGCAGAACTGTTAAAGTAAGTGAATTTGTTTATAGAACATTTTGGGTACAAAATAGAACCCATTAACACCCTGATAAGTAGTTTCAAGGAATGAAATATGTTATTGTCTTATTTTTTTCATTCATTATTGTGTAATTTTAACAAGCATAGGTTAAATGGAAGCTAAGAAATGGCCGTATGAAGCAGTCTGCTTGAGTAAATGTGAATACAAACAATTTACCACCGAGAAACAAATGCATGTACATTCTCATAAATTGTTTGCCCATTTTTGCCTGTTACCTGTATATCTGAAGGTTTATTATTTTGCCACTACGAATAAAGATTAGGAACCATGAAACCAGGTTCTTTGCCTGGGTGTGTTGCTTCTACTGAAAGGATAAAAAAAACAATCAATATACAAATACAAGGAACTTTCTTCTTCCATAATTTTTTCACTCTCGCTGAGGAGAATTTTCATATGGACAGGATAAGCAGATCTTGAGGGCCCAAACAAGCAGACTCCAATGAGGGACATCATTGTAAAAATCCATTACTTTATAGTTAAAGAGGTGATCTTCACAGAGGTAAGGCCGAAACCTTGCATTGAACATGAGGGAAACAAAATACAGAGCTACACTGCCTCCCTCCACCCTGGCTACAAGGGATCTCTCTGGATGCCAAGATGGCAGACGGACCAGGTCATATATTGCCTCACCTAAGATGGTTGCTGACAGGAAGTCAGCCTCTCTCTAGTCCTCTACTGCCTGCAGCTGCTTATGGTCTTTTAATAGCAGGCAGTTGCTCTCTGTCTTTGCTTGTGCAAAGTACTCTGTTCCTGCTTGAGCTTTGCCTTTGTTCCTTTGATTGCCTGCCAGTGTTTGAACTCCTGATTAGACCTGACTACAGCTGCCTGCCGCCTGTCTCGACCCCAGAACTGGACATTACTAACCCTGCATCCAAGGACTCTAATCCCAGGCCAAGGTCAGTGTATTACTCCCTACCTCTGCCCTATGGGTCCGTATTCTGTTTGCAGTCAGCAACGTTACACTGGCAAAAAAGAAGGGAACTATGATCTTTCATCAAATGCATAAGAGAAAATCAGATGAAATACAAGTGGAGTTTCTGCTTTAAGCTTCTAATAAATATATAGACTTCTGGTCTGAAATCTTTAACCCTTTTTCTCTTCTACAAAGTCTCTCAAGCCAATCAGGTCACAGAAGAGAAGCAACCTTCTAGAAAGCACTGTTCATTAAATAGAAACAACAGAGAGAAAATGATGTGCATCTTAAAGGGAATGACGTCACATCCTTTAAAAAAAAATGGAAGCTGTCACATGGTTTACTACAACCAATCAGATTGGGGGTGTAGCATGTGATGCCTCACATGGTATATCTCCCAATCCAATTGGTTGGAGTAACATGATGTCAGCCATTTTGTTTTGGTGACATCATCTTAAAGGGAGCATAGCCTTCCTGATTGTCTGGCTTCCCTCCCTTTTAAGGACGTCACATTCTTTAAAAAAGAAAAGAAACCCCTGTCACATGGTACACCATCCAATCGGATTGGGGGTGTATCATCTGACACTCAAAAATTATGTCATGGACCTTATATAAAGTCTGTCCCATCTCTTGTGCTTAAGAAGCCGGTGGGACAACATCCGCCCCATTGGATTGGATTACAAGTAAAGAAGAGAAGACAGAAGAAAGAAGAGAAGAACAGAAAAACTTACCAGAAGTTGAGGAGCATTGTGTTGAGGATCCAGCTGCAGTCGAATTAAGAAATCAAAAGGTAAGAAAAACATTGATTGTATGTTCTTTTTGTATTTTTGGTATTTTTATTGTATGTATTTTTTATAGGTTGCCCATTTACTGCCAATGTGCTTTTCCATGCCCCTTTATGGGTGTAGATATGCACAGTGACAAGCAATGTATTTTTTTGCAAATGTTTGTTTTTATTTAATTGTTTTGTATTTGCGTTGTTTTTATTGAAATGTTTTGGGTTTGTTGTTGTTTTTATTTAATTGCTTTGGATTAGTAGTTGTTTATATTGATTTTTTAGGATTAGTAGTTGGTTTGATTTAATTGTTTTGGATTAGTGGTTGTTACTATATAATTGTTTTGGATTTTTGTTTGTTGTTTTTTTTTTTTTAAGTTGCCCATTGACTTCCATAGTGGAAAAGCATGCCCATATTATATGGGCATTGTTTAACACTGTGCCAATCAATGGGTACTGGGGGTGGACGGTGGGGGTAGTTGCCCAGGGAGGGTGGTTAGGCCTCCTGGGTGGGTAGCAGGGGAGGGGGGTTACCCCTTAATTACTATAGCGGTTACTAACCACTAAGGTGATTAAGGGGTTAGTGGAAAATTGTTTTTTTTTTATTGTAATATTCCTGCCCATCCTGGCTTTGGGTAAATAGAACTTTTATTTACTGTATGTTGGCTGGTTTTATTTTTAATGTGAAAACACATTATTATCCATAGCTGGATAATAACCAGGCTATAACTCAGGAAACAGGGGGTCCCGAAGCTGAAATTAATGCGGTTCAGCTCAAGAGACCCCCTGCTGACGTACACTAATAGATCCCATTGAAGCAGCGTCATTACCTTAGCGGCTAGTAATGATTATTTTGTAATACTAGTGTGCGGGAGCAGGGGGTCTCCTGAGCAGAACTGCATTTATTTCAGTCTTGTGAACTCCCTACTTCCCGAGTTAAAGCCCCCAGTATTGGTTGCCAGTATCTCCTGCAGTATTTAAATCCACGGTCACGTGACGTGGAGGATTTTAAAATGGCAGGGGGATACCGGCACCTGTAACTCGGGAAGCAGGAGGTCCCCAAGGCTGTACTCAATGCAGTTCAGCTCAAGAGACTGCCAGCTCCCTTACACTAGTATTAAAATTAATATTTAAACTGCACAATCGCCTGTAAGAGCCGTGCATGGAGACGCAGCATCTTCGCGCAGCTATTCCAGGCTGCAGTTTAAACAAACACTTATAGCGCGATAACATTTTGAAAGACAAACAAAAAACAAATAGTGCGATCTTGCAATTTTTTACAAAATCCCCTGACTAACTATATGAGTCTTATTACCCATATGTTCATAACAATATGCCTAGTCCCAGTCGGGGAAATCCCAGACTAACTATATGAGTCTTATTACCCATATGTTTATGACAATATTTATTTATAATCTTCCAGTAAGGGGGTATTACTACAATCGGGTTGCTAGATAAGTAGACACCGGAAGGATAAGACAGATAAACTTGTATCTTGTACTTACCCCCACCGATGGCTTCTTAATCCCAGCTTCTGATGCCAAATGTAAAATTCGTCCTTTACTCCATTCAGTATGGACCTTCCCCCTCACTCGGATAGACCCTCTCGAGAGGTCATCAACCCTCTAAAGTGCTGTAATCAGGAAAAGACGAACGCGCTCGGAGGATCAAGTAAACAGGTCAGAACAAGCTCTTTACTTTCTCCCGTTTATTTCATGTATACAGGCAGTTTATATAGGCAAGCAGCAAAACAAGCTGATGTACAGAACTTGCTTCCAATATTCTGGCATTATCTACTTGTCTACAGAATTCGGAGAAATTGACATAGGATAATGAGAAATAACGTATGTATGTAAGTACGTATATAAGTACGTATGTGTTCTGTTCAGACTTCAAGAACTGTCTTCTGTCCACATTCCAGGCCCTTGGCCAACATAGAAACTGTAGGGCATATGTGGGGCAAAGGTGACCAGCAGAATAGCTATGTGAATATTTCAATATAACTTGACTTTATTAAACAATATGGAGTACTCCCTATAAAATACACATTATCAACGATAGCCTGTAAGAGCCGTTCATGGAGACACAGCATCTTCGCGCAGCTATTCCAGGCTGCAGTTTAAACAAACACTTATAGCGCGATAACATTTTGAAAGACAAACAAAAAACAAATAGTACGATCTTGCAATTTTTTACAAAAGTTTAAAAAAATAGTTTTTTCTTAGTGAATACCGTTTTGACACACATGTTTTATAGCGGGATAAAACAATGCAAAGTTGATCGGCAATGCACTGATTTTATCTAAAGTTAGGGAATACAGTAGGCCCCAAAGAGATGTAGCAATCGTAATCAGAAAATCGGTATCATTTCATCTTGAAATAAACAAAGCAGACACAGTCAAACGTATACTAGCTAACATATATGCACCTAACAAAAGACAAACCCAATTTTTTTCTAAAGCTCTTTCCATTGCTATCAAAATTTTCTGAAGGAATAAATATTCTAGGTGGGCATTTTAACAGTTATTAACCAGAAAATCAATAAATATGACCATTCAAACAGAGATAGGGGATATTATTTAAGTAACTCATCATTAAAGATAACGATTTTATTTTTTTAAAGAATCTACAGTACATTGTGTAACATCTGGAGGTTAAAACACCCTCAAGAGAGAGATTACACCTTCATTGCTATTCCATAGTCTGTTCAAGAATAGATTACTTATTCATTGACGCCACTTTGAAATCATCAGTTTCCTCTACCACAATGAATCCAATAATCTGATCTGACCATGCTTCAATTGAATGTGCCATCACTAATCTTTCTCTTATAATAACACGACTCCTCTGGAAACTAAATGATTAATTACTGGGAGATACCACAGTGGGAAAAGATTGGAAAGACCATCTGAGCAAATTATTCTTATTAAACAAAACACCATGTTCATGTAACATTTCTTTCCCCCCTCACCCTCCCAAACTTAATGGTTTTAGCTGTCAAACTGGTTCATATTGTACCCAACCTGAGCCACACCTTATCATACAATGAGAAGCCACCTTATCTTTTTATTTTTTATTCAAATATACTGTGTTTTATTTGGTGCTTGTTTCTTTATTTGTAGCTTGCCCATTCATTGCCATAGTGGCAAACCATGCCCATATTATGGGTATTTTTTTTACCACTGTGCCAATCAATGGGTAGAGTGGTGGGAGTTGTTGCCCCGGGGAGGGTGGTTACGCCTCACGGGTAGGTAGCAGGAGGGGGGATTAACTCTTTAATTACCATAGTGGTTAATAACCGCTAAATTGATTAAGGGATTAATGTCCAGTAGCTAGTTAGTTTTTATATTTTACTGTCGGTGCTCACTAAAGAAGAGGAAGACGAGGGGGACAAGGGGGACGAGGTCGGCATTCATCCTGGAAAGGGTAAGTACAAATTAATTTACTATATGCTGGCTGGGTAATGTTTTGGTTATGTTTTATTTTTTAATGGGCAATTATCCAGATATGGATATTTGGGACTTTGCCCATTACTGTACTGTATGTGTTGGGGGGGGGGGGGTAGAGGTTGTTCATTGTATTATATTGGTGTTTGTTGTGTTTTGTAATGTTTATTGGGTAGAGGGGGTGAGTGAAGGGGCTAGTTGCTCCAGGGTAGTTAGGCTTGGGTGGGTGGTTAGCCCTTGTGTGGTAGTGGGAGGGGTTACTACTGCTAAGGTAATGAAGGGGTTAAACCCTCCAGGAACTTTCCCGGTAGGCCTTACCCTCCACCCTAGGGTAACTACCCCCTTCACCCAGCCCCTCTACCACCAATAAACCAGGTGCTCTTGCTTAACCCCTTCATTGCCTTATCGGCTAGCGTGCTAAGGTAATGAAGCTGCTTTTATTTTATTTTGATAACACAGTATTGTAGCAAGGGATCTCCGAAGCTTAACCGCATTAATTTCAGCCTGACGAACCCACTGCTTTCTCCGTTACATCCCCAGTTATGGGGTGTCAGTATTCTTCTGGTTTGTTTAAATCACCCGATCTTTTGGACCGTGACGTGGGAGAATTAAAACATGTCGGGGATACCGGCACCCCATACTCCTGTAACTCAGGAAGCAAGGGGTCCTTTAGGCTGAAATTAATGTGATTCAGCTCTGGAGACCCCCCGCAACAATACTGTATTATTAAAATAAAAGCCCACGATCGCCTCTTAGAGGCGCGCAGGGGGAGTGACTGATTTAGTTTCAGTCTTAGTGCGTGTCTCTTACAGACAGGAGCAGCCCGGTAGGATTCACACAGCGTGAGTCCCATTCAAATGCAAGGATCCCCTCTATGTTAATCCCTATGGGCCATTACAATGACCCCCACGGTGTTAATCCCTATGGGCACTGTACAGTGCTAGAGTTCTAAAAAAAGTGCATAAACTTTTTTTTTTTTAATTGTTTCTCCCGTCTCCCCCACAACATCATCTTAAACACTGCATTGAAATAGAAATAATGACCCTGTCAGATGTGTGGCTGTTGTTCACATTTACTGGCTTTAATATTTAATATATTTAATTCTCTACTGCTACTTTTAAATTTGTTAGGTAAGTTGAGAACTACTCTCTTTGCTTTTTGGGGATCACTTAAAGGGTCAACATCGAAAATAGGAGATTAACCCTCTTGTTACAAGAGGGATTTGTGTTAAACTGCTCTGAAATGCCTGGCTACCTCTCTAGTAGTGAAAGGCTGAAGGAGGGATGGCTGTGAGAAAGTATTCCAAAAAAGAGGTGAGGTGAAAAGGGAGCTAATGGACAGCGTCTTGGGGATCACACTGAAAATACAATTTTCTCTCATTTTCTCCTGCTCTTGACAAATTAACAAATATTTTGAATTAAAACTTCTTTGCTGGCCCCTAGCACAAAGCAAATTCTTATAAGACTAAAAGTGTTGGATGGAGATGAAAAAAACATTACCAAAATCCATGTGCATGCTCTGAGCGCATGCACGAAAATCTATTAGGTCCGACAGTGCTGGATGGAAACGAAAAAATGTTACCAAAATGCGCGTGCATGCTCTACTCGCATGCCCAATTCAGTCGGCTCCTACACCCCTACATTCCTACCCACCGGCTCCCCTCCTTCTCCCACTGGCTCAGCCCCCAACATAACTGCGCCATTAAGTGTCCCTTCTTGTACCTCAAGCGTGAGCAAGGCGCGGCTTGGGTTCAACTGGGGGAAGTGCCAGGAGGAATGTCCAGAACCAGAGGTTCCATCTGCACTGCTCTCCCTCCAGTGGTTCTCTGCTCTCTCACTAGGACTCAGACTGGCCCCTGGGTCACACTTGACTCTAGGCATTCAACTTGTGCTGCTGTCTGAGTCAGGCAATGCTCTCCACAGAGTCTATACAGCTCTAGTCTCCTCATGCTCTCCTCTGTCTCTCGGCCTGCCATTCGTGGTTCACTGAACTCTGAACCATTACACTCATTTGCTGTCATGTGTCCCTATTTCAGACAACCACTCCCAGAAGCCCCTGCTACTGCTCTCAGACAGTGGTTCATTACCAGCAGCATATTCCAAAGAGGAACACATTTGGAAGGCAGCATGCAAACATAGCTATGACCTATCAAGGGGGTCAAATACAGACATATAGTTTTTATCCTCTGTAGCACTATTTGCACTCCCCCACCCCCCCTAGTGGGAGATACACAGCTTCTGCTACCTTGCGTGTTGTGCGAGTACCTGTTACGGTCAGGAGAGCTGAGTTTGACCTGCGATGGGTGGGAGATCAGGACAGGCTTAGGTTCTTTCTCTGAGCTTCTTCTCAGGGTGCTTAGTGCCTCCAGCAGTAGTGGGCTCCAGGGTGTTCAGAGATCAGCCCCCACTATTGCATGCTTCTTCCCTCCTGCCCAGGGACTGATACTTAGACAGGAGTATGATGAACAAGAGTCTTTATTGTCAATCACTGCAGATCTTCTTCATACAGTGGTGCAGGGTCTCAGAGGCTCCAGGCCTCTGGATGATGCTTACCCGAGATATTATAGGACATCGGAGAGACTCATAGCCCCACTGCTATCTTCCTTCTCCAGAGCAGAACTGAATAAATTTGGCACTGCCCCTCATCAGGAAGCAGAAGGGGCGGGCTCATGGTCTATACTGCACCGACACAGTTTATTCTAACTTTTGCCCGTTATGAATGGGGCTTTTTTCGGCTGGCGCCTGGCTGGCACCAAAACGGAGCCGCGAGCGAGCCGCATCTACCCCTTCCCGCGTGTTTATTAAAAAATTCTCCCCTTCCCCTCCACTTCCCCGAACCCCTGGCTGCTCCCCCTGGCTGCGCGCAGCTTTGCACTGCTTCCCCCTTACCGCTGCTGCCTCTGCAGGCTTCAGGGATGCCGGGGAACCTTGGAACGTGCGACCGGCACCAGAGTGACGCGCGGCACTCGCCAGGGAAATCCCCAAACGAGCCGCCGGCTGATCGCGACTTTCCCCACACCGCGGTTACGGCCGTGTTAGAATAAACAGTGTCGCCACTGTACCTATCCCTGATAGGCTTACACAGGCCATGAGTCACCACATTACTTCTGTCCATAAGAGAGGAGCATGAAGGGGGGTCGCAAGCCCACAGAATTAACCTCTTAAAGCCTGCAGCTAGCAGGATTTACATAACAGGGAGGGTGATACAAAAATATAATGCGCTCATTGGTGGTTAATAGGTGATGAGTGATTGTGACTTAAATAAATATAATATAACCTGATTGGAATGAGGTTTTATGCTGCTGTTCAACTAGGATGGCTCAGCACACCAGGCTAAATGGAAACAAAAGGAAAAAACAGCGCAAAAAAAAGTCTATTTATAGAATAAAGGTGAGTGTTGCACGTACATCAATATAAAAATTACACAGCATAACATGTTAGGGACATGTTACCACTCGGCGCGATCAGCAGGACACAAACAGATGTATCTGGAACGTTCTCCCTCTGGCTGCTGGTATCCAGGATCGGTAGGTACAACTCCACTTGAGAAGCCTTCCCGTGTACTGAAGATACTGCAACCGTTGGTTCGGAAGGGGTGATCTCCTGATCAGTTCCGGGTTAGTCCGCGTGTACGTGTGACGTCATCTAGTGGCGTCCCTCTGCCGGTCGCAACACTCACTTTTATTCTATAAATAGACTTTTTTATATACTACACTATGGTTTTTTTGCGCTGTTTTTTCCTTTTGTTTCCATAACAGGGAGGGGAAAGACAGGCAGAAAAGATATACCCTGTTACACTCTCCCCTGGGTGAAATTCCATGGTCCCAAAATTTATTGCCCCATCTGTCAGTCTGGAACCTGAAGGATAATGCAGATGACACATCAATGTACACATAACCATAATACAAGCAGGATCCCAAATCACCCACTGGAGACAGCGATAATTAATCTAACTCTTCCAATTTGGAGAGTATGGGGCACTTCTTATAATATTTGGGATCAGGCTTCTTTATAGTCCACCCCTCAAAGTCCTTGACCTAGATATAGTATACTCTGGGTCCACCAGTATCATGGCGAACCTCCACCCGATCTTTAAAGATACATGTCCCAGTAAGCCATTCCCTCATCACCTCACAGATCTTAGGTTCAGTTATATGTTCTTTATAACTGGTCTTTGATTGTAGATACTCGTTAATGGCTAACCTCATCCAATCATGCTGTTCGTCTTCAATTTCTTGCATGATTGGCTATGGAACATATGGGAAGTTATACCCATGGGACAACCGGTTCCTATTCCGTATGGCTCTGTTTGCCCTGTTTAACCATACAATTTTCCAGCCAGCTCCTTGGCCAGGTAATACCCAAAACCCTGGGTCAATAGAGTCCGCCTCTTGATATAATATAGAGGGGCCCTTAGGTACTCTTACACCAAGGTTTATCTCTCCCAGTAATTTGCGAGGTACCTCGGCCATCTCCTCTAGAGAAAATTGGCCCTTCTCCCACCAATGGTTAACTATGGCGCCGTTAACCAACACAAACCATGTACTTTTTAAACAAGGGACATACCCACAGAACAGGGGATCCCACCACTTTAGGGGGTCCAGGATAAGGACCCAGATCCTGTACTAATTGGTCTGGTACATATGGTGGAAAATGCACTGGAGGGAGTAGATGGCTGGGATGATCCAGATGTACTAGATACTTAAGACTGAGACCCAGAGGATTTCCTGAAGAACTGATAAGTGCCTCTACACCCAGGTCTATTAATACAACTAGATGCAGGGACTTCTCCCTCAGAATCCTCAGAACTCCCACCCCCTCTTGACAAATTCCCCACATTTGTATCAGAAAACTCAAATGGTGTAGGATCTATATACTTCACATTCTGGGAACCAATGGTCGAGGATGGGGCAGTGGCAGGTAGCCACCTGGAAGCATATAGTTGGTGACTTCTAAATCATCTTTAGTAGCTGAGTTGGACGCCATGAGGTTCCTCCCCTGGGTGGAATCAGAGGCAGGGCTGTTTCAGTACAAGGCTGACATGACTCAGGATGAGCCAATCAGCATAAGGGGCGGCACCCTCCATTTGGCACCGAAAGGATGCAACTATTTTGCAGATTTTTGCAACTTTGCCTTTGCAAACCCATGCGATTTGCTGTTTCTAGGCGGGAGCGCTATTTTGAAACTCATGCTAAGGCCACCACGCATTCATCCTGGAAAGGGTAAGTACAAATTAATTTACTATATGCTGGCTGGGTAATGTTTTGGTTATGTTTTATTTTTTAATGGGCAATTATCCAGATATGGATATTTGGGACTTTGCCCATTACTGTACTGTATGTGTTGGGGGGGGGGGGGTAGAGGTTGTTCATTGTATTATATTGGTGTTTGTTGTGTTTTGTAATGTTTATTGGGTAGAGGGGGTGAGTGAAGGGGCTAGTTGCTCCAGGGTAGTTAGGCTTGGGTGGGTGGTTAGCCCTTGTGTGGTAGTGGGAGGGGTTACTACTGCTAAGGTAATGAAGGGGTTAAACCCTCCAGGAACTTTCCCGGTAGGCCTTACCCTCCACCCTAGGGTAACTACCCCCTTCACCCAGCCCCTCTACCACCAATAAACCAGGTGCTCTTGCTTAACCCCTTCATTGCCTTATCGGCTAGCGTGCTAAGGTAATGAAGCTGCTTTTATTTTATTTTGATAACACAGTATTGTAGCAAGGGATCTCCGAAGCTTAACCGCATTAATTTCAGCCTGACGAACCCACTGCTTTCTCCGTTACATCCCCAGTTATGGGGTGTCAGTATTCTTCTGGTTTGTTTAAATCACCCGATCTTTTGGACCGTGACGTGGGAGAATTAAAACATGTCGGGGATACCGGCACCCCATACTCCTGTAACTCAGGAAGCAAGGGGTCCTTTAGGCTGAAATTAATGTGATTCAGCTCTGGAGACCCCCCGCAACAATACTGTATTATTAAAATAAAAGCCCACGATCGCCTCTTAGAGGCGCGCAGGGGGAGTGACTGATTTAGTTTCAGTCTTAGTGCGTGTCTCTTACAGACAGGAGCAGCCCGGTAGGATTCACACAGCGTGAGTCCCATTCAAATGCAAGGATCCCCTCTATGTTAATCCCTATGGGCCATTACAATGACCCCCACGGTGTTAATCCCTATGGGCACTGTACAGTGCTAGAGTTCTAAAAAAAGTGCATAAACTTTTTTTTTTTTAATTGTTTCTCCCGTCTCCCCCACAACATCATCTTAAACACTGCATTGAAATAGAAATAATGACCCTGTCAGATGTGTGGCTGTTGTTCACATTTACTGGCTTTAATATTTAATATATTTAATTCTCTACTGCTACGTTTAAATTTGTTAGGTAAGTTGAGAACTACTCTCTTTGCTTTTTGGGGATCACTTAAAGGGTCAACATCGAAAATAGGAGATTAACCCTCTTGTTACAAGAGGGATTTGTGTTAAACTGCTCTGAAATGCCTGGCTACCTCTCTAGTAGTGAAAGGCTGAAGGAGGGATGGCTGTGAGAAAGTATTCCAAAAAAGAGGTGAGGTGAAAAGGGAGCTAATGGACAGCGTCTTGGGGATCACACTGAAAATACAATTTTCTCTCATTTTCTCCTGCTCTTGACAAATTAACAAATATTTTGAATTAAAACTTCTTTGCTGGCCCCTAGCACAAAGCAAATTCTTATAAGACTAAAAGTGTTGGATGGAGATGAAAAAAACATTACCAAAATCCATGTGCATGCTCTGAGCGCATGCACGAAAATCTATTAGGTCCGACAGTGCTGGATGGAAACGAAAAAACGTTACCAAAATGCGCGTGCATGCTCTACTCGCATGCCCAATTCAGTCGGCTCCTACACCCCTACATTCCTACCCACCGGCTCCCCTCCTTCTCCCACTGGCTCAGCCCCCAACATAACTGCGCCATTAAGTGTCCCTTCTTGTACCTCAAGCGTGAGCAAGGCGCGGCTTGGGTTCAACTGGGGGAAGTGCCAGGAGGAATGTCCAGAACCAGAGGTTCCATCTGCACTGCTCTCCCTCCAGTGGTTCTCTGCTCTCTCACTAGGACTCAGACTGGCCCCTGGGTCACACTTGACTCTAGGCATTCAACTTGTGCTGCTGTCTGAGTCAGGCAATGCTCTCCACAGAGTCTATACAGCTCTAGTCTCCTCATGCTCTCCTCTGTCTCTCGGCCTGCCATTCGTGGTTCACTGAACTCTGAACCATTACACTCATTTGCTGTCATGTGTCCCTATTTCAGACAACCACTCCCAGAAGCCCCTGCTACTGCTCTCAGACAGTGGTTCATTACCACAGTTTATTCTAACTTTTGCCCGTTATGAATGGGGCTTTTTTCGGCTGGCGCCTGGCTGGCACCAAAACGGAGCCGCGAGCGAGCCGCATCTACCCCTTCCCGCGTGTTTATTAAAAAATTCTCCCCTTCCCCTCCACTTCCCCGAACCCCTGGCTGCTCCCCCTGGCTGCGCGCAGCTTTGCACTGCTTCCCCCTTACCGCTGCTGCCTCTGCAGGCTTCAGGGATGCCGGGGAACCTTGGAACGTGCGACCGGCACCAGAGTGACGCGCGGCACTCGCCAGGGAAATCCCCAAACGAGCCGCCGGCTGATCGCGACTTTCCCCACACCGCGGTTACGGCCGTGTTAGAATAAACAGTGTCGCCACTGTACCTATCCCTGATAGGCTTACACAGGCCATGAGTCACCACATTACTTCTGTCCATAAGAGAGGAGCATGAAGGGGGGTCGCAAGCCCACATAATTAACCTCTTAAAGCCTGCAGCTAGCAGGATTTACATAACAGGGAGGGTGATACAAAAATATAATGCGCTCATTGGTGGTTAATAGGTGATGAGTGATTGTGACTTAAATAAATATAATATAACCTGATTGGAATGAGGTTTTATGCTGCTGTTCAACTAGGATGGCTCAGCACACCAGGCTAAATGGAAACAAAAGGAAAAAACAGCGCAAAAAAAAGTCTATTTATAGAATAAAGGTGAGTGTTGCACGTACATCAATATAAAAATTACACAGCATAACATGTTAGGGACATGTTACCACTCGGCGCGATCAGCAGGACACAAACAGATGTATCTGGAACGTTCTCCCTCTGGCTGCTGGTATCCAGGATCGGTAGGTACAACTCCACTTGAGAAGCCTTCCCGTGTACTGAAGATACTGCAACCGTTGGTTCGGAAGGGGTGATCTCCTGATCAGTTCCGGGTTAGTCCGCGTGTACGTGTGACGTCATCTAGTGGCGTCCCTCTGCCGGTCGCGTCTCACCACGTCTCACCACACTGATAGCGTATCGAGTGGGTAGAAAGTCCCGAGCAAGTCCCAAACAAAGCAAGTGCAATAAAATAAAGCCGCAATGATAGAAACGATAGAAAATGAAAATGAAGGAACGCGCCCTCTCCTACTCCCTGAAGAAGTATTTCGATACGAAACGCGTAGGAGAGGGCGCGTTCCTTCATTTTCATTTTCTATCCCCATTGCGGCTTTATTTTATTGCACTTGCTTTGTTTGGGACTTGCTCAGGACTTTCTACCCACTCGATACGCTATCAGTGTGGTGAGACGCGACCGGCAGAGGGACGCCACTAGATGACGTCACACGTACACGCGGACTAACCCGGAACTGATCAGGAGATCACCCCTTCCGAACCAACGGTTGCAGTAACTTCAGTACACGGGAAGGCTTCTCAAGTGGAGTTGTACCTACCGATCCTGGATACCAGCAGCCAGAGGGAGAACGTTCCAGATACATCTGTTCGTGTCCTGCTGATCCCGCCGAGTGGTAACATGTCCCTAACATGTTATGCTGTGTAATTTTTATATTGATGTACGTGCAACACTCACTTTTATTCTATAAATAGACTTTTTTATATACTACACTATGGTTTTTTTGCGCTGTTTTTTCCTTTTGTTTCCATAACAGGGAGGGGAAAGACAGGCAGAAAAGATATACCCTGTTACACTCTCCCCTGGGTGAAATTCCATGGTCCCAAAATTTATTGCCCCATCTGTCAGTCTGGAACCTGAAGGATAATGCAGATGACACATCAATGTACACATAACCATAATACAAGCAGGATCCCAAATCACCCACTGGTGACAGCGATAATTAATCTAACTCTTCCAATTTGGAGAGTATGGGGCACTTCTTGTAATATTTGGGATCAGGCTTCTTTATAGTCCACCCCTCAAAGTCCTTGACCTAGATATAGTATACTCTGGGTCCACCAGTATCATGGCGAACCTCCACCCGATCTTTAAAGATACATGTCCCAGTAAGCCATTCCCTCATCACCTCACAGATCTTAGGTTCAGTTATATGTTCTTTATAACTGGTCTTTGATTGTAGATACTCGTTAATGGCTAACCTCATCCAATCATGCTGTTCGTCTTCAATTTCTTGCATGATTGGCTATGGAACATATGGGAAGTTATACCCATGGGACAACCGGTTCCTATTCCGTATGGCTCTGTTTGCCCTGTTTAACCATACAATTTTCCAGCCAGCTCCTTGGCCAGGTAATACCCAAAACCCTGGGTCAATAGAGTCCGCCTCTTGATATAATATAGAGGGGCCCTTAGGTACTCTTACACCAAGGTTTATCTCTCCCAGTAATTTGCGAGGTACCTCGGCCATCTCCTCTAGAGAAAATTGGCCCTTCTCCCACCAATGGTTAACTATGGCGCCGTTAACCAACACAAACCATGTACTTTTTAAACAAGGGACATACCCACAGAACAGGGGATCCCACCACTTTAGGGGGTCCAGGATAAGGACCCAGATCCTGTACTAATTGGTCTGGTACATACGGTGGAAAATGCACTGGAGGGAGTAGATGGCTGGGATGATCCAGATGTACTAGATACTTAAGACTGAGACCCAGAGGATTTCCTGAAGAACTGATAAGTGCCTCTACACCCAGGTCTATTAATACAACTAGATGCAGGGACTTCTCCCTCAGAATCCTCAGAACTCCCACCCCCTCATGACAAATTCCCCACATTTGTATCAGAAAACTCAAATGGTGTAGGATCTATATACTTCACATTCTGGGAACCAATGGTCGAGGATGGGGCAGTGGCAGGTAGCCACCTGGAAGCATATAGTTGGTGACTTCTAAATCATCTTTAGTAGCTGAGTTGGACGCCATGAGGTTCCTCCCCTGGGTGGAATCAGAGGCAGGGCTGTTTCAGTACAAGGCTGACATGACTCAGGATGAGCCAATCAGCATAAGGGGCGGCACCCTCCATTTGGCACCGAAAGGATGCAACTATTTTGCAGATTTTTGCAACTTTGCCTTTGCAAACCCATGCGATTTGCTGTTTCTAGGCGGGAGCGCCATTTTGAAACTCATGCTAAGGCCACCACGCGGGGACCGCCATGTTTAAGACACACTTTACATGTAATTTCTCCTTAGGCTGCAGATAGTCTGACACAGAAACTATCCCTCAGCTAGGCAAAACTCCTTTCTGTACACTGTAATTAATACTACTCCAGCTTAAGCACCCTTTGACTCCCTGTGTTACAATGACTAGAAACGCCACCCCAGTTGGTTCTGACCTCTCAGACTCCTTCAGATAGTCCTGATCAGGCAAAGCAATCACTTCCAGATGTCTTTTTGCTTCAGACCACAGGGTGACTAGAACCAGAGCAATAGTCTTCAGTTTTAACACAGTTTGCCTTAGGATAGCATGGTCTGTAGCTCCCTGGTGGGGAAGTTGAGCCCTGGTTATGGAATGCCGGGTTTCCCTGCACACTACCGATAGCCTCCCCCTTCACTGGTACTCCTGCTGGCAGTATACTTTAAAATTCCTTTGTCTCGCTTCCCTGAGAGCTCGCCATGTATGGCATCTGCTCTGTCAAGCACTGAAAGCCTGTTCTGATCTCAGCAGCGCCTCCAAATGTAGCACACTTTCCCCCACCCCTTGGGAGATGTGGAGCTACGGTGTGTGTGTTACATGTGGTTCACATGAGGCCTGAACCTCCGCTGCTGGGAGTCTAGGGTGTACCTGATCCGATGGTTGACAGCACCTCCACCGGCATAGGACCATATATGAACAATACACGCTGATATAGTTAAAGAAAAGCAATTTAATGTATGCACAGAAACAATCGTAACGAATAATACCCATACCTAACGCTAGGCCTCGCAGAGCTGAAATCCCTCACCGTGCCTTCCCAACACCATGTACACCCCAGTAGGGTTTACCCCCCAATGTACTGAGGTACCCCAGGGCACCTAACCACCCTGTTGTCCACAGAGTCGAACACCCACCCAAGTGTGTGAGACAGCGCTGCCCCACTAAATTGAAAAGGTAAGTTGGTGCACTTTGTTGAGGAGGGTATCGCAGATGACAATCATGGGATCCACGGATCCAGAGTGATGAACCGTAATGCCCCTGCCTCTACGATGGGTGGTGTCCTGCCTAGATGGGGCCTAAGGGGTCTCTGGCCTTGTGCAGGTGTCACAGACACCTGCACACACACACAGCCTACCCTTACCTTGACCCAACTCCGACTGCCGTGGCTCACAGTGCGCCAAACATATCAATTCTGTGAGCAGGAAATCTCTGCAGCCCCATTGGTTGATGCGTGCCATGTGGTCTCTCGCCCCTATGAATTGTGGGAGCTGTAGTTCCCTGCAGAGCCCTTTGCCTGTAATGGCCACCGCAGCTACTGTGCTTGTGCACATGCGCAAGCTCTGTAATGGCTGCCGGGCTGTCAGTACCCTTCTGCGCATGCAAGACTGTACTGCGCATGCGCACATAACAAAGATGGTGCCGCCCTTCCTGACAACCCACCTAGGAGCGCCAGCGACCCAATCACTCCTGCAACCATCCACAACTCTCCCGACCGCAGCAGAGGTGAGCGGAAAGGAGGGGAAGTTAAGAGAGCCCAGAGGGGGGCCTGGGTTACACTTCTATATCATCTCTTGAACTAACTGATATTACCAGTTACCATAGTTTGTGTAAAATTAATGATTAGCTACAATGCTTTATTTCATATTTATTTTATTGTCATTGTGATTTAGAAGACATTCTAATGAGTCAATTAACTATTTCTCAGCTGATCTTTTAAATCTAATTGGAAAGCATTCATTTATCCCATGTGTGTTTCCATTCCAGTTCTGTTCTAACTTTCCCATTTGAGAAATCAAATCCATTGCAGCTGATTCCTTCTGTCTGTAAATATTCTGCCATTTCCCAGGAGCTCTGCTGGCTTTGTAGAAAGCTGGCTGCTTACTCTAGTACTCTCATCCAAACATCATTTCAATTGCCCTCCAAAGTCGTTAAAGCAGCAGTCCAAGCGGCTGTTTTATTGAAGTGAAACTTCTTTCGTGGCACCTAGTCCTGATGGGACAAAACTGAATAGATGGGGGCGAAATGTGAAACGGAAGTGACGTCACGTAATGAACACCACTCCGCTCACACGTCCCCTGTCACATGCGGCGGCGATAGCCGCCGGCGCTGCTCCTAATCGCCGCTGCACCCCCCACACACACACATACCCACCCCCACATACCCCCACACACCCCCACACACCCGGCTGCTGACATATGACATATGCGGCGGCGACGCTCCTAACGGTCCCACGGCCGCTGTAACGCTGTTCCCCGCCCGCTGCCATGCCGTGCATGCGCAGTTGTGAATTTGCGTACGAGGGGGGAGGGGGCACAACACAACACAAGTAGACATTCACACAACACAGAGAGACATTCAAACAACACAGAGAGAGAGAGACATAAACTGACTGACACACACACTCACACACTGACTGACACACTCTCACACTGACTGACTCACACTCTCACACTGACTGACTCAAACTCACACACTGACTGACACACACACGCACACACACTGACTGACATACACATGCACACATATGCACACACACTGACTGACACACACACACACACACACACACTGACTGACACACACGCACGCACACACACTGACTGACACACCCGCACACACACTGACTGACACACACTCACACACACTAACTGACACACACGCACACACACTGACTGATACACATACACACACTGACTGACACACATACACATACTGACTGACACAGAGACATTCACACAACACAGAGAGAGAGATACACACACTGACTGACACACATACACACACTGACCGACACCGAGACATTCACACAACACAGAGAGAGAGAGAGACTGCACACACTGACTGACACACACACAAACAAACACATACACATACATACTCTCTGACACACATACATACTCTCTGACTGACACACATACATACTCACTCACTGACACATACACTGACTGACACATATGTGCCGAGCACGCGCGTTATAAGGCAATTTCTGAGACAAAAGTCAAAGAAGTTTCACTTACTATGCGTGTGCACAGCACACACAGCTTTTTTTTTTTTAATGTATTTATTTTCCCTTTAATATGTGCATCAATACAATCCACACAATGATAAGTAATTAGCTAAGTAGGCAATCAATCAACGAAGATTTATTTAGAGGGTTCACTAAATGGCTGTCATTGTAGTAGAAGAGGACCAAAGATGCAAAGTTCTGGAGGGAAATCATGTGACCAGGCAATCACTAGATGCAATTGGTGCTCTGCTAGAAAGAGGGCAATGCTCAAAAAAGGATGTGCCAGATATAAACAGATAATGCTCTGCGCTGGTGCTGTCACTGTTATAATGCTGCACTGATAGGATTACACTCTTGCAGCTTTCTGCCGGAGGGACTCCACACACCCTAAAGGAAAGTGAGCTCCTTTACAGAAAGCTCACAAAACAAAGAAAAACATAGGCAGAAAGCGCACTGAGCAAACACTAATTATCTTTATTAAAACAACCTCAAAGTTAGTTTGCACACACACACACACACACAAATACAATGTGATAGATACAGTAAACCAATATTACTAAAAGACAAAAAGTAACAGTGCTATAAAGAAATAATGAATTAAAATATAAATGTATAACTTACAATTGCCCAACAATAATGAGAAACACCATCAGGGAGGTCCGGTTCAAACAGCCGGGGATAGTGGATGTTAATGGTCCGACCTGCTCTTCATGATATGTCTCTCCCTTCACTTTCTCAAGGAATCCACGAAGCAGCCTCACGTGACCTCTACGCGTTTCGCACATAGTAGAGGTCACATGATAGACTGCCCGTGAAGTTTAAAAATCCTACTACTAGCTGGACTGCAACCTTCAATGAGGTGTATTCAATCATTCTAATTAATCTGCCAGCAGCTGCAGAGAGGGCTGTAATTTAAACTCATGCTTTTGGAATAATACTACCTTGGTTTGCATATATAAACACATACAAGGAGATTCAATTGTGTATATTACTCCTTAACATCGGATTACACAGCAACAGTAATTAAAAATACATAACAGAATTAAAACATTTTTATACATGCTGCAGGCATGTCAAACATGCGGCCCGCGGGCCGCATGCGGCCCGCAACGGATATTTTTGCGGCCCCCTCACAACCAGCGTGGCAGTCGTGTGTGTTGGCGAGCGTGTGGGCGGCGGTTAAAAGTTTTGGCCGCGGAGAAGCGAGCGCGGGTATGGGGGAAGCGAGCAGCACGGGCGGAAGTAATATCTGTCCTGCAGGGGCTGGAGGCGTACGGTGGCCGGGTGCAGTCAATCTGCACTCGTGCCTGTGTGGGAGGACACGGGGGCGGAGTCAAAACCCCAGCGGAGAGACTGCATTCTATTCTCTGTGTGTGTGTGTGTGTGTGTGTGTGTCTGTGTCTGAGTGTCTGAGTGTCAGTGTCTGAGTGTGTGTGTGTGTGTGTGTGTGTGTGTGTGTGTGTGTGTGTGTGTGTGTGTGTGTGTGTGTGTGTGTGTGTGTGTGTGTGTGTGTGTGTGTGTGTGTGTGTGTGTGTGTGTGTGTGTGTGTGTGTGTGTGTGTGTGTGTGTGTGTGTGTGTGTGTGTGTGTGTGTGTGTGTGTGTGAAAAGCTGGCCTGCTGGGACTGGAGTCGGACGGTGGCCGGGCACAGTCATCCTGCACACATGCCGTGTGTGGGAGGACAGTGGGGGCGGAGCCAACAGCTGAGATAGCTGCAAAAGACTTCTGTGAGACTGCCTCCTGCCTGGAATAAGGTAAGGACAAGGGGGGGGGGGGGGGGAGAGAGAGGCCGAGAGGATGATGGGGCATGGGGGGGGGAGAGGATATGATGATGGGGCATGGGGGGGGAATATGATGATGGGGCATGGGGGGGGGGGAATATGATGATGGGGCATGGGGGGGGGGGAATATGATGATGGGGCATGGGGGGGGGGGAATATGATGATGGGGCATGGGGGGGGGGATATGATGATGGGGCATGGGGGGGGGGATATGATGATGGGGCATGGGGGGGGGAATATGATGATGGGGCATGGGGGGGGAATATGATGATGGGGCATGGGTGGGGAATATGATGATGGGGCATGAGGGGGGGGAATATGATGATGGGGCATGGGGGGGGGGAATATGATGATGGGGCATGGGGGGGAATATGATGATGGGGCATGGGGGGGGAATATGATGATGGGGCATGGGGGGAATATGATGATGGGGCATGGGTGGGGGGGAATATGATGATGGGGCATGGGGAGGGGGGAAATATGATGATGGGGCATGGGGGGGGGGAAATATGATGATGGGGCATGGGGGCCAGCCTGGGCAGATAAAGATGGGAGGCAGGGGGTGGGGAATACGATGATGGGGCATGGGGGCCAGTCTGGGGAGATGAGACCATGATGAGGGGGGAGGTGGGGGTATTTTTTAAATGTATTGGGGAGGTGGAGCTATTTTTTTAAATGTATTGGGGAGGTGGGGCTATTTTTTAAATGTATTGGGGATGTGGGGCTATTTTTTAAATGTATTCGGGGGAGTGGGGGTATTTTTAAAATGTATTCGGGGGCGTGGGGTTATTTTTATATGTATTCGGGAGTGTGGGGGTATTTTTTATATGTATTTGGGAGTGTGTGTGTGTGGGGGGGGAGAGAAGAGAGGGGGGAGAGAGAGAGAAGAAGGGATTGAGCGAATGGGGGGGGAGAAGGGAGATGGGTGGGGAGACAGAGAATAGAGGGGATTGAGCGAATGGGGGGGGGGAGGGAAGGGAGAGAGAATAGGGGGAGACAA